>NW_027491224.1:1800000-2321376 GCF_021521415.1 Bidens hawaiensis
AGCGGTCTGGCGAGATGGTGACAACAACTGATGAGAGGAAGGCCAAGGTTGGGAACAAGGATGCGTGTAAGACGTGTGGGCGAGTGCACCCGGGGGAATGCAGGATTGGGACAGACAGGTGCTATCGGTGCGGAAAGGGTGGGCATTACTCTCGAGACTGCCCTGATCGTCCAAAGTGCTACAAATGCGGAAAAGCTGACCACATGGCTAGGGATTGCAAGGAATCAGGGGCGGGAGGTGCGGAAAGATAAAGACTTGGGGAAACTGCAGAGAGGAACGCTTGATGAAGGAATAATTGTTCATGCAATGGTTTTATTAAGTTGCTTTTGCTTAAGGACTTGTTGTGTGTTAAGGTTTAAAACTTATGGTTATCAGTGACGTGTAATATATTGAGTAGGTTATGAATGATTATTATGTTATGATGGAATGTTGTTTTAGACAATAGTGTTAAAAGTACTAATCGAAGCCCTTGGAGGTATGTGATGAGTTGTGGTACATCGAGGGTCTCATAGACAAGCTACCTTAAATAGCTAAAACACATGACCACCATTCGATGACTGCAAAGTCGGAAGTAAGAAGAATAACTCAGAAAGCGAAGGCGATTCAATAAAGCGTGTAATATAAGAAGTTTTCCTTTTATAGGGAATAAGTTAGGTTTCGGGGACGAAACCTCTTTAAGGAGGGAAGACTTGTAACATCCCGAAATTTCAAGATAATATTAATTATATTACTTAATAATAGAGGGAAAGTTTACTCGGCTTATCAGGAAATAAATAAAAGAATAGGAGTTGGTATGGGTCGGGCTAGTGTCGAGTAATGGATGTGGGTTATGGACTTGGATTAATAGAGATGGGTTAAATGAGAATGGGCCTTAGGTCCATGGGATTTCAGGGATATAAATATCCCCTAAACCCAAAATATCTTTCATTTTTCACTACTCTCCTAAACACACACATACACACACACCAAGCACACCCAAAACCGCCGCCGACCGGGCCGAGAAAGAAGGAAGGATCGAGCGAGGTTCGGGTAAGAGAGAAAGATTAGTGGTGATACCAAGATAAACGAGATCCAAACAAGCTCAAAAGGTACGATTCTTGATCTTGGAAGTTTAAAGATCCGAGCTTTTAGTGTATAAACGACCGAAAATGGTCGGGAAGTATAGTGGGTGGTATTGAACCTTAACAAGGGTGTTAAAATCGCCCGAAATGTTGATCAGAAACCGAAACAGCGGACATCTGGGCAACTTCGCCTTCATCTGGGCAACTTCGCCTTCATCTGGGCAACTTCGCCTTCAACGCGATGAACTTCGCCTGCAAGCTAAGTTCGCCTGATGAACTTCGCCTGCAAGCTAAGTTCGTCTAATGGTAACTTCGCTTACGGCCAAGTTCGCCTGATGACAACTTCGCCTAAAGCTAAGTTCGCCTAAGGTTTAACTTCGCCTAAAGCTAAGTTCGCCTGATGGCAACTTCGCTGTAAAGTTAAGTTCGCCTAACTGGTAACTTCGCTGTAAAGCTAAGTTCGCCTAGCTGGTAACTTCGCCTAAAGCTAAGTTCGCCTAAGGTTTAACTTCGCCTAAAGCTAAGTTCTCCTGATGGCAACTTCGCTGTAAAGTTAAGTTCGCCTAACTGGTAACTTCGCTGTAAAGCTAAGTTCGCCTAGCTGGTAACTTCGCCTAAAGCTAAGTTCGCCTAAAGTTTAACTTCGCCTAAAGCTAAGTTCGCCTGATGGCAACTTCGCTGTAAAGTTAAGTTCGCCTAACTGGTAACTTCGCTGTAAAGCTAAGTTCGCCTAGCTGGTAACTTCGCCTAAAGCTAAGTTCGCCTAAGGTTAACTTCGCCTAAAGCCAAGTTCGTTTAGAAAATAAATTAAAAATCTAATGAAAAATGTGTTAAGAATTAGGTTGCAACATAGGGAAGGACTGCGAACCTTGTACGTGTTGTGGATGTATTTTAGCATAGGAAAGGACTGTGAACCTTATACGTGCTGATTTTGTAGCATAGGGGAGGACTGTGAACCTTGTACGTGCTATGAATTAGGTTGAAACATAGGGAAGGACTGCGAACCTTGTACGTGTTGTGGATGTACTATGGTATAGGGAAGGACCGCGATCCTTGTACGTACCATAAATGGTGAACATAGGTAAGGACTGCGAACCTTGTACGTGTTCACGACCTTGAGTACAGGTATAGACGGTGAACTATGAACGTACTCTCGGTAGACTGAGGTTAGTGATTGTAGATACGTATGTATGTATGGTAGCAAGTATGTATGTAGAACAGAAGGGTAACTAGTGAAGTATGGATATGTATCTACGGATATGTATGTATGTGTATGTATTGTATGGCGTTCGATTAACTAGAACTCACTCAGCGTAACTGACTTTTAGTATGCACGCAGGTGAGCTGATTATAGAGTTAGCATGAGGATGACACACGGCATGGATTGAACGGCTGGCATCTGAAGAAAGAAGTAAAGATGTTTTAAATATAAAGTTTTGTGTTATGGTATCAAAGAAAAGATTTAATGTTTTGTAACAAATGAATGATGTTTTATATTCCGCGAAAAGTTTTAATAAACTCTGATTTGAAGAACTGTGTTTATGAGTAAATCCGACGCTAAAGTAGGGTCACCGGGTTCGGGGCCTTACAACTTTGTTTATCAAGAATCAAATTTTTTAGCACATGCCTATTTGTAACTCTTGACAATGCAACATATAACCGTCCGTGTAAGAACACGGGTTCTTTCAAGTAAAAACATATATGTTGGTTATTTTTTTATTGAATTGGATACTTTTAATAATATTATACTAACAGACTTTTAATACAAGGTATTATACTAATTGAATCGGAAGTTGAATGAGCATGATAAATTTGCAGTCACCAACTGATTTATATTGAAATATTTAAAGATTATTTTTCAATTTATTACAATTAAAAGTCATATAATTAAGGAGTATATGAAATAGTTAAAAGTATTACACAAGGAATGCAATTGGCATAAATATGAAAAAGACATACTATCCTATTTTTATAGTTGTGAAAACGTTGATTATTGTATGAGTTAACAAAGTACCATATGATGTGTCTTATATATAGTACATGAAAATATTAGATAAAGAATGCTTTAAACTTTGAATACTAATCTCGTGTGATTAGTGATTATTTTAAAAAATTGAATATTTAATAAAATTGATATATCTCTATCTCTATAATTATTTAAAACAATTAAATAATCATGATTGTAGTTTTCAAAATAATGAAAGAATTCAGAATTACAGGAAACAATCATGGTAAATGAGCTAACTAGATTAAATAAAAAAACCGTTATTATAGCTTGATCATATTAGACCCTTGATTTCTTCCTTAAAAAAATCTACCTAAAACAATCTATTGATTTATATTTAGGAAAACTAAAAAATCAAATCACTCACATTTATATTAGTTAAAAGTGTTAAAATAATGAATATTTATAATTTGATACATATCCCGTGTGATTAGATAATTTCATTTGAAAAGTTGCTAAAGTATTAAACACATAGTAAACCATGATTGTTTTCACACTTATATATGTACTAATAAGGAAAAGATATAATTTAATACTTGATTTTAAGGTTTAAAACTAATAATTATTCATATGATTAGAGTTTTAGCAAGAAAACCAGAATCATAGGTTTCCAAAGTTTCAGCTAAAACTAATAATGGTTTTAATATTTACTTTAAATTCTCTTAATTTTAAAAATATCAAATAAAGTGATTTTAATGAAAATGTTAAAACTTTGCACATTAAGCAAAATATAGTCAACAAAAATATGAATAACAAAAAAACAAACAACTAATGGCATCTTAGTTATGAAAAAAAAGACATATAATAAAAAGTTTTAAAGAGCTAGTAAATCGTGATTGTAGTTTTCCATATAAACAAAGAATAGGAAGCTTTTTAAATGAGTTGACCAGATTACTAATGGTATCTTAGTTATGAAAAAAAGACATATAATAAAAAGTTTAAAATAGCTAGTAAATCGTTATTGTAGTTTTTCATACAAACAAAGAATTCGAATTTTTAGGAAGCTTGTTAAATGAGTTGACCAGATTCAAAATTATGTTTCTTGAATTTATGTTTTTGAAAAAAGGTTAAAAAATAAGAATGACTAAGGGAGTGACAAGTGGCATAAGTGAGTAGTCTTTTATTATAATAGTAGATACTTTGGACCATTGTGATATTTGGGCGAGTCAGTCTGTCTCATTGCCGTCAGTTGACTGTGAGTTGACTGACCAAAAAACGTTGAATTTACCGTTTTACCCCTGAGCCTATAATTAATCCTAAAACTAAATACCAAGAATTCGTGTAAAGGGTGGGGTTCGAACCCCCGACCCATGGTTTAATAACACACAAGACCAACAAATTGAACTGAACTAACATTTAATAAAACTACACAATAAGTAATATATATTAAGCATTTGAATTGAAACTATATATATGCATGTTTCTTGTATATATATATATTCTGTATATATATATATGCTGTATATATTCTGTATATTATAAGGATCGGTTTTTTTTAAACGGCCATTTTTTTCTAAAAAATCAAACGAGTCGGTCCCTTTTTAAAACGTTTTTTTAACGACGAAACGGCTCGTTTTTTAATGAACATATCGTCCGAAAACGACGAAACGACTCATTTTTTAGTAAACTTTTCTTTCAAAAACGACGAAATGGCTCATTTTTTAGTAAACTTTTGGTTCAAAAACGCCGAAACGGGCCGTTTTTAGTAAACTTTTCGTTCAAAAACGACGAAACGACTAGTTTTTTTAGTAAACTTTTCACAAAAAAAACGACGAAACCGCTCGTTTTTTAGTAAAATTTTCGTCCGAAAACGACGAAACATGCCGTTTTTTAGTAAACTTTTGGTTCAAAAACGCAGAAACGGCTCGTTTTTTAGTAAACTTTTGGTTCAAAAACGACGAAACGGACCTTTTTAAGTAAACTTTTCGTTCAAAAACGAAGAAACGGCTCGTTTTTTAGTAAACTTTTCGTTCAAAAATGACGAAACGGCTCGTTTTTTAGTAAACTTTTGGTTCAAAAACGACGAAACGGGCCTTTTTTAGTAAACTTTTCGTTCAAAAACGAAGAAACGGCTCGTTTTTTAGTAAACTTTTCGTTCAAAAATGACGAAACGGCTCGTTTTTTAGTGAACTTATCGTTCAAAAACGACGAAACGGGACGTTTTTTAGTAAACTTTTCGTTCAAAAACGACGAAACAACTAGTTTTTTAGTAAACATTTCACTAAAAAACGACGAAACCGCTCGTTTTTTAGTAAACTTTTCGTCCGAAAACGACGAAACGGGCCGTTTTTTAGTAAACTTTTCGTTCAAAAACGACGAAACGGAACGTTTTTTAATAAAATTTTCGTTCAAAAACGACGAAATAACTAGTTTTTTAGTAAACTTTTCACTAAAAAACGACGAAATCGCTCGTTTTTTAGTAAATTTTTCACAAAAAAGGGCAAAACCGCTCGTTTTTAGTAAACTTTTCGTCCGAAAACGACGAAACGGACCGTTTTTTAGTAAACTTTTCGTTCAAAAACGACGAAACGACTCGTTTTTTAGTGAACTTATCGTTCAAAAACGACGAAACGACTAATTTTTTAGTAAACTTTTGACTAAAAAACGGCGAAACGCTCGTTTTTTAGTAAACTTTTCACAAAAAATGACGAAACGGACCGTTTTTAGTAAACTTTTGGTTCAAAAACGACGAAACAACTCATTTTTTTAGTAAACTTTTGGTTCAAAAACGACGAAACGGGCCGTTTTTTAGTAAACTTTTCGTTTAAAAACGAAGAAACGGCTCGTTTTATAGTAAACTTTTCATTCAAAAATGACGAAACGGCTCGTTTTTTAGTGAACTTATCGTTCAAAAACGACGAAACGGGCCGTTTTTTAGTAAACTTTTCGTTCAAAAACGACGAAACGACTAGTTTTTTAGTAAACTTTTCACTAAAAAACGAAGAAACCGCTCGTTTTTTAGTAAACTTTTCACAAAAAAACGGCAAAATCACTCGTTTTTCGGTAAACTTTTCGGTCGAAAACGACGAAACGGGCCGTTTTTAAGTAAACTTTGCGTTCAAAAACGACGAAACGACTCGTTTTTTAGTGAACTTATCGTTCAAAAACGGCGAAACGGGCCGTTTTTTAGTACATTTTCGTTCAAAAACGACGAAACGACTAGTTTTTTAGTAAACTTTTCACTAAAAATCGACGGAACTGCTCGTTTTTTAGTAAACTTTTCAAAAAAAACGGCGAAACCGCTCGTTTTTTAGTAAACTTTTCGTCCGAAAACGATGTAACGGGCCGTTTTTTAGTAAACTTTTCGTTCAAAAACGACGAAACGGGCTCGTTTTTTAGTGAATTTATCGTTCAAAAACGGTGAAACGGCTCGTTTTTAGTGAACTTATCGTTCAAAAACGACGAAACGACTCGTTTTTTAGTAAACTTTTCACTAAAAATCGCCGAAACGGCTCGTTTTTTATTGTAATTTTAGCTCAAAATCAACGAAACGGGTCGTTTTTTATTGTAATTTTAGCTCAAAAAAGAAACGGGTCGTTTTTTATTGTAATTTTATCTCAAAATCGACGAAACGGGTCGTTTTTTATTGTAATTTTAGCTCAAAAACGACAAAAAGGGTCGTTTTCTAGTAAACTATACGCCCGAAAACACCGAACCGACTCGTTTTTTAGTTATATCCAAACCCGAGCCCGAGCACATAATGAACACAACCATTCTTTTATATATATTACACAAAACATAAAACACATACACAAAACATAAACACAATACATAAACACATATATCAAAACACCCGAATTATAAACTTCAGGATTTTACGCGCCGACCCCGACCCCGAACACTACGGTAGGAGAAGCGGGTCGATATTCCACGTTCTACGGAACGCCAAACGGGCTTGCCCGGCGACATTAACAACACGGACGGAAATTCTCTGAATCCGAAACCGGATTCGGAGACTCAATGCAAATGGGACTCCGATTAAACAGTTGAACCGAATAACGAACACGAAAACCATTGTACGGCGGTGGATGGCGGCGTTGGATGTGGATGGGGATGGCGGCTCGGCGTCGGTAGTGGCGGCGTGGGTCGGTGTTAGCGATGGAGTTGGAGATTGCGATGGAGATGGCGTCGGTGATGGTGATGGAGATGGCGTCGGTGATTTTGTTGTTTATGGCGGTGATGTTGTTGGTGATGGGTGATGGTGATGGTGTGGTGTATATATATTGATAGTGGGGAAATTGTGGGGAAAATGTAGGTGATGGTGTTGGGTAAGAAACGAAGGAAGGAAAGAGGGAAGAGTATATAGGAAGGAGGAAGAAGATAATACTCGGTGGTCGGACTGTCATTTTTCCCGGCAAGCTGGTTTTTTCAAGCTTTATAAAAAAATAACTAACAGAGGGGCACAGATGTGACCGGTCAAATTTATATTTGTAAAAAGTCTAAAATACCATTCAACTCAACGGCCTTTAACGAAAATATTTAACGGATGGGCACAGACTGACCCGTCCAAATTTCACAGTGGTCCATATTTCGCAAAATCTTTTTCAGTGGTTAACCCGTCGAACGACGATATAAACCAGGGAGACAAAATGCAGATTTCTCTTAATTTTCATAACAGGGATGAGAACTTTTTTCCCAAATGCCTCTAGCTGTATCTATACGTGTATATTGGATAAGGGTACGGCTACCCAAATTTTTTTAGATTTTAGATACAGGTATTTTCGGGTACAAATAC
Source organism: Bidens hawaiensis (assembly GCF_021521415.1). Taxonomy (NCBI): domain Eukaryota; kingdom Viridiplantae; phylum Streptophyta; class Magnoliopsida; order Asterales; family Asteraceae; genus Bidens; species Bidens hawaiensis. The sequence goes on from NW_027491224.1 coordinate 1,807,802, forward strand.
GGGTACTTGTACCATTTAGAATATGTAAGGTTTTTATTAGGTTTCTAACACTAATGAATTAACTTTCAAGTGAGATTTTCTAAACCTAATATATATCTGTTGAATCAGTTTCTATATGTGTATATTCATATATTGTGTATTCATATATTTTTATTTCATGTATGTGTAATTGTTTATATCATTAAATAACATGAATAACTTTCTCTCTTTTTGTTTTCTATAGAAATTGTATAAACAATAAAAAAGGAAAATGGAAAATGGAAAAATGACTAGCAAAGATTAAACGAATGCTAACTTTCTTTACATAAGTTAATTTTGTTTTAAACATTTGGATAAAAAAAACTTTTCAGAGACTTTGTATATTTTGGAATTCAATTATTGATTACAAATGGATTTTAAATTATATTTTATTTCATTTTTATTTTTAGTATTATGTTTTGGTTGTGTTATTACGTTTTTAGTTGTGATCAATGTTTTGAAACCCGGATCAGACCGGACGGTCGGACCGGGAACCCCGCTCCTTATACCGGTCCGGTTTGCGGTAGTTGGCCCCTTTTCTAAAAAGCCGGCCGGTTTTGACGGTCGACGGTCGAACCGGACCCGGTGACCCGTCAGGTGAACCGGTAAATGCAGTTTTTTCCATTTGTTTTCGAAGTTTAAAAACTCAAAATATGTCTAAACACTGCTTCAACGCCTGCTTATTTTCCGAGTTTCTTCAATGCATTTGGCAATGATTGTATTGCTTGATGAATGCAATTAAACTCAAAATCAAATGAAATGCAGAGTATGAGATGGAGAAGAATCAGATGATAATTACACACATTTAATATTTGTCCGTAAAAGAAGACGGGGTGTCACTTCTTAATGCGGCTCCCTTTATCCCGCTTTTGTAATTGTATATAGCAAGACAGTAAGTTAGTAAACCAAACCCTAGATACAATCATAGATGGGCTGGTTCATAATAATATATTTTTTGATGGGCCTTCTTTGAACTGGGCCTTTCATAACGTAAGTTATTTTAACTGCCATCATGTAATTAATTTACTATGTCTATAATTAATTCATTATTCTCATTTTGATAACTAATTAGAGTATATAATAAATCGATTAAAGTTTTGAGACTCTATTGATGTATATTTTGAATATTTGAATTATGATCTATGTTTTTGAAGTATTATGAAACTTAGTTATCTTATATATATTTATATTATTTATAACGTCGTTCGGGTCAGACACCGGAAATATATTATTTATAACGTCGTCCGCGTCAAACACCGGTCCAATCTTTGACCCGGTAAGGCATCCGGGTCAACGTCTGGGTCGGGTCTGAAAACATTGGTTATGGTATTATATATAATTGTTTGTCGGTACTGTACGGTACCGGTACCAGGTTTAGTGGAGATCTTTTATTAAAAAGAACAAAGTGGTACCGAAGCGAATACCGTACCCGCACCATGTACACGTACACGTACTAGATTTATTGATTTTAGCTACTGTTACTTTCGAGTATACAGGTATGGGTACGGATACGTTATCGATCTTATCTCTACTTCATAATATTTTTGAAATCAATTTCCTTTCCCATAGAATCCCTACGATTTAGATAGGTTTATAAAGATTTTATCTAAATATGGTACTCCCATCTCATTTTCTAAAATAGACAACAAATTTTGGGACCAACTTTTGGTTCCTTATATTTAGATAGGGTCAGGCTAAACGTACCCCCCTGGTTGCTTGTCATACCCCCTCCTTGGAAAAACCAACTTTTATATTACCCTTGAAATTATATAATTACCAAATTAGCACAAAATTAAGGATTTCATAATATTTTTTTACAAGTTGCGTTTTTTTTATGATTTCGGGTTTAAGGTTTTGGGTTTGGGTTTAGGGTTTAGTGTTCGGGTTTTGGGTTTAGGTTTACGGGTTTCGGGCTTAGCGTTTCGGGTTTCGGGTTCGGGTTTAGGGTTTAGGATTTAGGGTTCGGGTTTAGGGTTTAGGCTTTAGGCTTTAGGGTTTTAGGGTTTAGGGTTTAGGGTTTATGATTTATTTTGTAAAAGATAAAGAGGTAAAATAAGGATATTATAAATATATATACTATTAAAATTAAAAAAAAGGTGTTATAAATATTTACAATATTAATTCTAAAAAAATTAAATTAATAATAATACTTGATAGTTTTTAATTTGATATATGTAGTGTATATTTGTAGGGATTAATATGTATATAAATAATGTCAAGAGGTAATAGTAATTGATTTAATAAGTTCAAGGGGGGTGTATATTTAGTAAAAATGGTGTAAGAGGGGGTACGTTTAGCAGCACCCAAATAAATAATAGCTTTAGATTTAGATTGGTTTTGAAATAGAAAACAAATTTCCTATCCAATACAATCCCTACGATTTAGATAGGTTTATAAAGTTTTTATCTAAATATGGTACTCCCATCTCATTTCCTAAAATAGACAACAAATTTTAGGACCAAATTTTGTTTCCTTATATTTAGATAATAGCTTTAGAGTCCATTTAACACACGGGATGATAGAAAAAAATGTATTACATATAAGCTTGTATCATTATACATAAATTGAATTTATTTATATCACAAAATGATTTTTTTTCAAAATAAAAATGAACTCAATAAAAAAAAATAATACACGTGCAAAAACATACTCAAAAACACCCCCATCTATTGAAAATTTATTTTCAGTATCATATATGTATAACTGAAAGAAATTTGGTTATGAACTAATTTTGGAGAATACTTCTCATATAATAATAGTTTTGTGTTACATCATAAAAAAGATTTTGACAAGTTTAATGGGCTTCACGACTTTTTCAATTGACAAAAAAATAAAAAAATAAAAATAAAGGTTAACCCGTTCAATTTTGTGAATGTTTTGCTTCACTTGAGCATAATTTTGTAAGACATGCTTCACATATAACATTCTGATCACTATTCAAGGAAAACTCAATGCCAACTCAAATGTTTCTAATTTGATAAAAGTTAGAAGCGTTGATAGGCCTAGAGGTGGCATGTCGGAAGTATTTGGCATTATTTCTTAAAGTTTAATTGTCATGGGAAAAATTCTCATTGTACAAAATACCTAATCTTTTGACTATTTCAAAAATGTCCTTAAAATATATTCAAAACTCAATCACATTTAAAATTCGAACTTTCATTTTTTTTACATTTTAAAGTCGAAACATTGAACCTGTAACAAGTTTGACGATAAATATATTTGTATTCCCAAATTTAAAAATATTCAGATTACTACTTTTTTACCCATAACAAATTTGAGCCAAATGTAAATGTAGTTAATTTGTACAAAACAATCTGCTTACAAACTTTTAACATATGACAATTAAATTTATGTTCCACAAAAAACTCGAAGCAATCATTGATTAAAAAAACCTAAGAAACTAAATATGATAAACTTTATTATGTTTGAAAGTGATTTATATATACTATCCTTACAATTTAACACATATATGTATTGTTTACTAAATTAACGAAAAAATAAATAGATAGATTTAAATCATATATTTGTAATTTATAAATTTGTATGACAATGTACAAAAAAACCAATAGATAAATGGATTTATTTTTAAAAATGGATAAACTTTTAAGCATATATTTATAATTTAATGGTTACAAAAATTACTTCATAAAGTGAAAGCATATTAGAGTTTTTTTTTTGTTTTTTTATTTTCGATTTTCAACAATATAGATAATATAATATGCTAAGAATAACATTTACACTACGTGAAAAATGACATTCGGTCACACGAAAAAAGTGTGGCCGTAGGCCGTTAGCCACACATGTCTGATTCAGGTTATGTGTGACTAAAGGTCACGACATCCTAGGTATCATATGGCCACACACAGTTTTTAGTGGCATTATGTGGTTATAAGTGTGGCTAAAGGGTACCAGCATTAGTTGCTGGTCATCAAGAATCCTCTCCAATAAGTTTGGCTAAACGGTAGAAAATGGCCATATGAGTATTTACTATGTGTAACCATTGAACGTATAGAGCCACATGAATTCATGTTTCAGCCACATGAATTTTATAATATTGTGGCCAGTAGGGTTGTGGTAAGCGAGCATTGTGACATATACTGTGTGGCTATAACAAAGCAACGACCACTTGCATTTAATAATTGTGTGACTAATTATATCATATAGACATTGGATGTTACATTAATTGTGGCACTCCTTTGTAGATTATAGTGTGGCTATTGTCTTACCGTTTGTCACACATAATGCTTTTCGTAATTTAAAATGTGGCTACTATCAAACTTTTCGTCACACATAGTGATGTATTGTGTGGCTAATCATATCATATAGACACCGGAGGTTATTGTCAATGTGGCTAAAAATGTGACCTTGCCATTCAAACAGTCTTTTGTAGTTTGTGGTGTGGCTATTGTCTTACCGTTTGTCACACATAATGCTTTTGTAATATAAAGTGTGGCTATTATCATACTTTTGGTCACACATAGTGATTTTTCCAATGACGTTTGATCTCGTTCCGCCACACAAACAAAAACCAAGTGATGAAAGTGTGGCCAATGGCTAGTGATGGACACACGGAAAATATGTAGAGTGTGGTTATTTTATGCAATTTGATCACACTTAGTGATTTTTTTATATGACATTTTATATGATTCTGTCACACACACAAAAAACGAAGCAAGCATGGTGTGGGTAATGGTTATTTATAAGCACACGAATTTTTGTGTTTTCGGTGTGGCTATGGCACACTTTTAGCCACACATAGTTTGTTATCTCCATCAACTTTGCTATCATTCCGTTACACAACAATGTTTGTGTTGTGGCTAATGGTCATTTTTAGACTCAAATTTTTGTAATTTGAAGTGTGGCTGCTGTCTTACTTTTGGCCATACCTATTTAATGTGTTTCTATGTGGCCAATACTATGTAATTAGGTAATATATAATTATTTTTATTTTTGGTGCAATAATATAAAACAGCTGTAAACAAGCATGACCAAACAAAATAAGAAACAAATTATATTAATAATAATATTCACTTAAGCAAATCTATACATCTTTTTCTTTTTGTAAGATGTATGCAAAATAATCTATACCTATATATATATATACACAAAAAATAACGACTACCTATATACTAGCTAAGGTGTCGATTTTTTTGGCACTGCTCCTTGTCTTTTGTTTTGTTCACCCTGTCTATCGTTGTGTACTTTACCTTTGACTTCTTGCAAGCTCTGTTTGTTTTTTTTGAGGATGGGAGTGGTGGTAGCTGGAACAACAGAATATGAAAAAAAATATGTAAGGTTAAAGATATGCTCTCTTATGATATTTGTTAGGGGTGTTCACGGTTTGATTTTCGCGGTTTTTGTTGGGTATTATATTTTAGACCGACGCATCGAATCGTTAATCATTTATGATAAGAAATTAAAGAAAGAGAACAAGATATTATAACGAGTAATTGAAGCATTTATCGGGTGAAATATTATCTTATATTTTATTACTTTGGTCTTATCCAAGTGGCGGTGGAGTGAAAACCAAGGCACAAGACTAGTATAAATCGATGATTTAGGTCATGTGTGCATTTGTGAGATTTTTTATTGTGTTGATAGTTTGCCCCCGGGGAAGAGCTCTCCCCGGGTGGCCGTTCCTTTATGATTATGTATGTATGAATATACGTATGAGGATTCTTTATGAGAATCATTCTAGTTTATGAAAATCACACTTCTACATCTATCTTTTATGTTTTAATTACAATTGTCCATCCTATTATTGATTGTCAATTAAATCGAACTCTCCACATCCTTCCATTATTATCGTTCAAGAGTAAATACGTGTTATGATTCGATCCTAACCCGGATCCGAGCTCCACCGTTAATACCGATTATTCACGCTTCCGCATCGAGGCTCGGTTCTGTCAGTTTTTGAGTCAACCATGAACCAAACCGTTGGTAACGGTTTTTATTTTTGTAAACCAAAACCGAACCAAAGGACTCTTAAACCGAACCGAACCAAACCGTTTGTAACAATTTGGTTCCAGTTTGGTTTCATGGTTTGGGTAAATTTAAATAAATTAATACACGATTGGTTTGTGTTGTAAACCGTAAACCAAACCGTTCGCTACGGTTTGAATCTTTTGTAACCGACCGACCGATAGTTATAAAAAACCCAACCATGAAACCAAACCGATGACTGGTTTGAACGGTTTCACGGTTTCAAACCAAACCGTGAACACCCCTAATATTTGTACTTGAAGAGAAATAAAAGGGAACAAACCTCCTGGTCACATGTGATTAGGTATTCTGCCCAAGCAACAAAAGTATCAATTGTGTCACCAACAGTCATAATTTCACCTGACTCACACGGAATAATTGCATGTTTCTTAATGGCTTCATCAATACTAACTTTATAGCAACCCTCCAGGATTGCTTTTCCATGCAACTATTGTGGAACATGTGACCAATGAATTCCACCATATGCCACCTTGTTACGTTTGTCATTTAGACACAAACCACACTCATATACATATAAACAAGCATGGGAAATTAGGATGGCTTAATTGAAGTTAATATATAAGTACATACCCATGCATGGTGGGAAATTAACAATGTTTTACGCAGTACATACCATTATTTCAGAAGGTGGGGAAGCATCATCTGTAGATACATAACCTTTTCTTTTTACGACTTCTCCGTTTTACCTAAAAACCATTCAATAAATCAGCTTTTGGATGGAAATCAATCAACAATTAAATGGAAAACTCGAAACAAAAAATATGAATCTGTCAAGTACTGTTGGTCTTTTGGAGCCTTTTCTATCCGGAGGGTGGTGTAGTTGTGTTGCTATTTGGTCAACATTGTTCTCTACAGGCTTCATTATTAATATAAAAGAAATTGGAATTGTTAGACTTATTAGGTTATAATATATAAAAACTGAAATTGCCAAATACTTACTGATGTCGCGATCTGGGGATCGACTACCGTTTGGTCAACATTTTTGTCCACGGACTTGTCCTGTAATTCGATAACAGAAAATGAGCATACTCACATTGGAAACGAATTATAAAAAGTACTGAAATTGTAAAATACTTACTGATGTAGCGCTCTGGGGAGTGACTACCGTTTAGACAACTATTTTATCCACAGACTTGGCCTACAATTAACTTACACAAAATCAGCACACTCACGTGGAAAGTTAATTATTAATAAAAAATGAATCAAACTGTCAAATGCTTACCTGAGGTGCGGATTCTTGTTGCACAGCCTCACCCGAGGTAAGGATGTTTCCCTTAGAACTGGCCTGAAAATCAATTTATTAGGTTATAGAAAATGAAAAATCACATTGAAATTTGTAATAAACAAAGAAAAATTGTCAAATAATTACTGGTGCTGACATTTTATTTTGCCCAACAGCACTAGTACTTTGGTTAGAACCAACCGGAATGGGAACAAGATTTACCTACGAATTGTGACAACAAACAGTGCCAATTATGTATGTTGAATTCATTAATTAATATGTTAAATGTAACATACATCACTTACTTGACTTGCCGACAACATTCCTTCGAGATGTCTAAACCTGGCCTCAAATGCTAACTGGTACTTATCACGGCTTGCTAGATAGCATTCGTGGATTCAAGTAGAGCCGTCAACTTGTTCACCACTTCATCTCTCTGCGCCGCCTCATACTCAAGTTAGGCAATCTGTTCCTTAAACGAGCCTTTTACCCGACTCACGCCCAAATATTTACCTGCTGTTAATCCATACCCAATCCCTTTTAAAAGCCCACCTTTCTCTTTGCCAAGTACTAAGATGATGACATCTGTGCAGGGTTCAAGTGTCAGGCTCCGGAGGCAGGCTGTTCTTCATGCTGAACCTCCAAGAAAACAAATGTCAAACTGCCGATTCCTTACAAGTATAAAACGTCAGATTTCATGAGCTGCTGTTGAAGCTGTTAACCAACAGTTCTTAAAAAACAGCAGTTTTGTGCATTTCTTTCATGTTAGTGAAATTATACTAGTACTTGTTTAACTAAATAAAACAATCTCACCCAGTAAAAAACATCCCGTCCAATATTCCTAGTACTTGATAAACTACTGTAAGTAAATAAACAACTGCTGGTTTGGTAGTATTGCTGTTGACCATCCTAACCAATTGTTGTATCCACATCAAGTGTTGAGACAAGTTAGACAGACTCAAGTTTGTTTGACGCCATTAAAAGGGTGTGTGTGTGTGTGGCAATGAATTGAATTTTACATGATTTATAAACTTTAATACTAAAACATACTAATTTGGTTTCCACGTCTTCGACAAGATCATTCTTGTATGCACCATTTTTGTCCTCCTTTGTTTTCATCCACATTAATGCACGGCCGGGCGTCTCATCCGATGCAAGTTCCTTGTTTTTTACCTTGTAAAATATTCAAGAGAAAGCAGCTGACGGTCATGCATTAGACACATAAGCAACAAACCATTGAATAAAGAGTGAGGTGATTACCCGTTTCTCTCGAAGGTAGGAATAACCCCCTCATCCCATGTGATGATCAAAAACATTGTTTGCTCGAGCTCCATTTGTTGAAGCCGAGCGTTTCTTCAACCACACATTATAATCATTTCATTATATTTAAAAAAAACATAAACCTTATATAGCCGATCAATCTTCGTTTGCAGAGTAGAGGATTTATACCTGAAACTGCTCTGATTGTGTGTACTCAACGAAGCGATCCCAATCTTTTTGCTTGATCATCGTCCTGTGTCCCTTGGGTATCGCCTTCAACTTCAGAGGTTTACAGATGTTCGGCACAATGTATTTGGCATACATTTTTCTTCGTAAATTCCGAAGAAGGTGTCCGAGCTGATTCATCACAGAAGGCCCGTGACATGTCTCAATCTCAAAATATTTCTGCATAATATAATATAGTAAAGGTGAATTACTTCTACAAATAGTGGCCCAACCCATGAAACATAAATTACTTCTCAAAATATTTATGCATAGGTTTTTTGAAAACCACTTTTACCAAACATAAATGATTTTTAGAAGTCAAAAATCCTTTTAACAACATAAAATGCACATAAATGAATCATCAAACAACAGAAAATGCACAAATAAAATTAAAGAATAACCGTTATTTGTTCCTATAGCTTATCTCTAAGCTCCTTTGTGATCTTCCTTCAACTTAAATGTCTCAAGCCAAGCATTTCCCTTACAACATCCCATAAAAAACTTGGAAACTTTGATTTGGTTTGGCCAGTGAACCTACCCAGATTATCAAACTTCACTATTAGTTTGACACCACCAGAGTTTGCATAATCGGTAAGTTGCTTAGCTAACCTCGTTAACCCCCTTGTAGGTTTTTTCGTAGTAGCCAAACTTTTGACTGGTTCGATAGCCTCCAAACTGTTGATGGGTTCGATAGCCTCCGTCGCTATATCATCGTCTCCTTAAGCATCGTCGTCGTTGGATTCCTCACATGACTAGCCTCCAGTGTCGTCTGATTGAGCGTCCTCATCGGAGTATAAATCATGTCCTTCACCGATAATTGGTTCATCAATAAGCTTCATCTTCGATTGTTTCTTCTGTGCAAGGATTTGATTTGTGGAGTGAAAAAGTTTTTAATAATTTGGAGTTTAATTTGATTTTGGATTTAATCCGAAAATAAATTCTACCGCCAAATATTTTGGAGTTTTTGAATAATTTTTACTAATTTGAACTAATTTGGAGCTAATTGAAGTAATTTGGAGCTTTTTCCTCCCTTTTTATATCCTTATATATAAGTTATAAAAACACAATATAACCAATGGACATGTTATAAAAACTTTATAGTAAACCTTAACTATAAATAAATAAAATTATATCATGAACCACATTGTTAACCCTAGAAAAAACAACACATAAATTTAACGTATATACAATATTACACACAAAGTTACATAAAAAAGCTACATAATGTAGCTTATAACACACGACTAGGGTGGGTTAAAACTTCCTATAGCACCCATGGACCATAAGACCTATAAGCTAGGTTTATAGATGTTGAGATCGCACTATTTGTCAGTTTATTAGATGTGACCTATGGGTGACATGTTTTATATATGGTATATACTACACGGCTAAGGCATTATCGTATAGTCATCCTGATATATATGGGCTAAAATCATCATCATCATCATCATCATCATCATCATCTTAATTATCGGAATCATCATCATCGTCGTCGTCATTATCATCTTCTAGGTTATCATCATCACCATATATGTTATGCTGATGATCAACATCGTAAAGTTATTATCATTACCATGTGTTATAGTGGTTATCATCATCATAATAATCGATCACCGTCGCCATGAAACGACATCATCATCAGTCCTGTGGGTAATCAACATGGTCATTGCATAGGCTATCGTAGTCAGCGTCGATCATACGGGTAATATATATCTCTTTATCTGTGTCATCATCATCGTCATCAGCATCATCAACACCAACATATATATGGCCTATTGCCATGTACGGGATGTAGTCAACATTGTAAGGGTTATCTCGTAAACAAAACACCCAATATTAGCGATCACTGTCGGCACTATCTTATGAATTGTTGTCGTCATCAAACGACATCATCAGTGGTACGGGCTACCATCAGTATGACCGTTGTATATGTTATCATGGCCATTGTTGATCATACGGGTTGTCATATCCATATATTCATGTGGGCATCATTATATTAGCATCGTGGTCATCATAATTGGGCCAATCATCATGGTCATCATATGGGATAACACCGTCATCGTCTCATGGGTTACATATACTTAATCATACTACACACCACCCACCGCCAATATTCGCCACAACCACTGGCACCAACCACCACCACCTACAGGCTGCAGCACCAACCACAACGACCTCCAGCACCAACCACTACTACACACCACAACCACCCACCACCACCAACACAACCATTAACACCCACCACCACCACCCACCACCATCGTGACTAGATAAACCCATCACCACCACCAACATAAGCATTAACACCACCCACCACCACCACCACAACCGCCTCTGCCACCACTACCCACCACACCTATGCCACCACCACCTACCACCACCGCCAACCACTACCCACCCCTGCCACCACCACCCACCACACCTCTGCCATAACCACCCGCCACCACCCACTACCCGCCACCGCCACCCACCACCACCACGAACCACCACACCTCCTCCACCGTCCACCACCATCATGACCACCTGAATCCACCACCACCCATTAATATATATATATATATATGGGAGGGTTATCCTAAAAACAAGTAGTTTCCTAGGAAGACTAAGAATAAAATCATAGCCATTGGATCATAAGAATCAATGGTTGAGATTTAAAATTACCAAAAACCGTCATAGTTTCCTAGTATTACTCTTTCACCATTATAACCGACATAGTTTCCTATAATTATTCTTTCACTATAGGTTTTAATGCCAAATGTCAAAATTCTATTGGTTCTTGCCATTCCTAGGAAACTAATTCTTTTTATTTGAACTCCTTTATATATATATATATATAAACTGCCTCGGTTTAGTAAAAACTAAAAACTCTTTTTGCACCCCCATAAACACTAAAATAAAACACTTAAAAAAACCACTTGTAGAACAATTGATCTCCATGGAATCGATCTCATCATCCAGTAACAGAAGCAATCGATCTCAGGTTTATTGTTTTTTGGTCAAGGGGCCATTCTAAGAACATTAAGGACCACCAAAAATCCAGGTCGGAGGTTCTACAATTGTGCATCTCAGGTTAGTGAAATTGAAAATAAAGTTGGAATTCATCCTGTCTTTATGTTGATTGTTGACCCTAAACTCTATATTTTTTAATTTAGGGAAAAAATGTGATTTATTTATATGGTCTGATTGTTGTTCTTCCACAAGATCTGATGTGTGCACAAGATGTACAGACATAATTCCTATATTGATAAGTTCAAATAACTCACTAGAGGATCAAGTTGCAAGGAGTGTAGCTTCACGGATTGAATTAGAAAAATAAGTGAAGAAATTGTATTTTATTTGCTTCTTGCTGTTTTTAGGGCTTTTAGTTAGTTTTACAATCTGAGTAAAAAGCTAAGAAACTGTATTTTTTTGTGCTTGTTGTTTTTGGGGCTTTTAATTAGTTTTGTAATAAGATAAAGTTAACAAACTGTATGTCCATCAGTTTTGTTACTTCATTTTAGGGCTTTGATGTAGCTGCAAAAAGGTTAATATAAATTTTAATAAAAACATGTTCCTGAGTTTCGAACCCGCGACAATTGCAATCTATGTTTAATCACAAACGCCTCAACCGTTTGAGCTACACCTTGAGAACATAATAGAACCTCTTCTAATAATTTTAGGGCTTTGATGTTACTGCAAAAAGGTTAATATAAAAACTTAATAAAAATATGTTCCTGAGTTTCGAACCCGCGACAATTGCAATCTATGTTTAATCAAAATCGCCTCAACCATTTGAGCTACATCCTAAGAACGTAATAGAACCTTTTCTAATATTTTTATAATCACAAGCGCCTCAACCGTTATGAGAACATAATTGAACCTCTTCTAATAGTTTTTTAAAATCTCACAATCTCACCAAACCCTAAAAAATATGCTGCCGGCTACTCAATCCTACAAAAAAGCTTCATTAATCTCAGGTTGGAAGATGGATAAGTCTTGGATGTCAGTAGGCGACAGGTGTAGTAAAGCACATAAATATGGTGTTAAGGCATTTCTAGTTAATGCAGTTCGTAATTGCAAGGAATCATCACCACCAATTTCTATTTCATGTCCATGTGTTCAGAGTGTGAACCACGTATCTCTTAGTGTAGACGATGTAGAACATGACTTGTACAGGTTTGGAATTAATAACAATTATACTACTTAGATAAAACATGGAGAAGCCGACACCAACATTCCAACTGATGTAAATAATACTGGGTTTGCCTGCACAAACATTCCAACTAATGATAATAATACTGAGTTTGTTAACACCAACAATCCAACTAACGTGACTAAAAATAATACTGGGTTTGTTGACACCAACATTCCAACAGATGCATGTGAAACTGTAGAAATGGTAAATGCTACAAAAGACAACTTCAAAGACGCTGAAAAGCCCCTGTATAAAGGATGTCCTGAATTCACCAAGCTGTCTACATTAGTACAACTACTCAACTTGAAGAGCAAGCACGGGGTATCTCTGATATGTGTCTAAAGGGTGTTTCTTTATACCAAACTCACAACTACGCTTTAAATTTATAAAACGGATTTTACTAAATAAACTACACACAACCGGCAAGTGTACCGATCGTAAGTACTATAGAACTAAGGAAGTCCGAGTATCGAACACGAGGACACGTGAAAACGTCTATGATCACTAACCCTAGAAAAGACCTTCCTAAGAATAATATTTTTTAAATTGATTTTTAATTATTAAACTACTTAACCTAACTTACTTTAACCAAATTAAAAGATTAATCTTAAAAAGACTTAGCGAAACTTTGAGACTTAACTGCAATTGGAGAAAACGTCTACCTAGGTAAGAATCCTATTGAAGGTCTTATAGGTTAATGGAACGAATAACCTCACGACACCGGTATCTAAGGATGACACAACTAAGGTTCGCTCAAGAAAGCTAGATCACCTCTCCGTCTCACTAACAAACCCTAACATACACTTAATTGATTTTAAGAACAAACCGGGAAACGAATTGCTAAAGTGTTCTAATGTCGACTCACCTCTCGGTCTCGCCGACACACGACCCTAATGGAAACGAATACTACGCAACAAAGGATAGAGGAACAATTTGGTTTAACTTAAAGTAGATCAACTAATCGCTCACAAACCCAAACCCGACAAGAACCGAACCCGCTCTCGCGCGATCCTAATCCTAACAAGTAAAACCTATGAGACGACCTTACTTCCTATCACTTCTCGGTCTCTAAGAAGGTGCCTACCCGCTTAATTTAACTAATTAACATACCCAACTAAACCCTACGGTTGATCCTACCGCAATCAAAATCTAAACACATAGTAAAGAACTGAACATGCAACTATCAATCAAAACCAATTCAATTAATCGAAGTATGAGATTATGAGATAAAACCAATAAAATCACAGCCACTAAAAACAACCTAATTCATCATTAAACCAAACTTTCAATAGCAATTCATGTCATATTGATCAAATAATCCAATCAACTCATCAAAACCGAACAAGAATCATCTAACCTAGGTAGATCAAAGATATTTAGCCAATCATAATCAATGAACAGTAGATAAAATAGATATGAATGATAAACATGTTTATATAAATCTGATTACAAAAGGTTTGAATGATTAAAAACCAAAAACGAACTCACAAATGTTAAAATAGTCAAAACCGACAACCGAAGGATAAAAGATAGAACCGTAAGCTTGCCCTCCTTGGTTTCTCCTCTAGAACAGGTGTGGTGGCTGGAAATATGATGTCTAAATCGTTCATAGGGTTTTAGCCCTTTATATATATGTTTAAACACATCCTTCCTAATATAAAATAGGTTAAACAAGCCCACAAGGCCCATTTGAAGACAAAATAGATGGGGTAGCTGATTCCTGAACATTCTTGGCAGCCTTTGGGACATGTGGGACGTCGCATAGCGTGGGCATGGATGCCTCACCTAGTCGCGTAGCGTGGCCAGGTCCTGGGTGCTCATTTCTTCATTTTCTGACTCGTTTATCTTCAAACGCGCATATCGGCTTCATCCGAATCCCGTTTGAGCTGATTCTTTCTTCATTTAACTCATTTATTCGCGCTCTTCAATATGGGACCTATCATATACACAAAAATTTAATTTTATGTAAGAACAAGTTATATTCGTTAACAGTTTACACACAAAACAACACAAAAACGGGATAAAACGCTATGTGTTTTGCAACACATCAAATATCCCCACACTTGAACGTTTTTCGTCCCTGAAAAATATTTATGCAATGGAATCATAATAGGAAAACTGATCTTAAAAACATATAGATTTTTTTAAAGTTTAGAGAAATGCAAAAACCGCAATTGCCGATATTGCTGTCCACTTAAACCCATGCCTTGATCTTTACATGGAAAAATAAGATCCAACAATTTATATTACTCAGTGGTTTACACAGTTAAGACCCGCTTATTTTCAGCTTTTACCGGACCAGACTATCCCAACTTGACTTAAACCTCAAAATCAGCAGATTTAAAATTTTTGTTGCTCTTTTTTTTCATGAACACTTAAGACGATCAAGGGTATTGTTTATCCACCTAAGCTTAAGCATCAAAGTCTACCAAGCAGCCATTAGATACGATTAAGGTATAATTAATTAATTAGCTAGTGTTCCCCATAACATGACATACACCCGTTATCAAGCAATACCCCGAACCATCACCATTGGTAAGCACACAAAATTTATTCTGTAGGGTTTACATGTAGCGTGTCCCTTGTAGTACGTTTCTTAATGGTAATGAGACGCGAGCAAGGGGACCCCACATGGCTAACAACGTGGATGATCAAGTCAGTAGTGTATTTATACTTTTAGTACGTGGTGATCATGTTTATTGACTTATGTGGCAGAAAACTTCGGGTTTGCTCCTTTTTAGCTTTATTTTAAATATTCATAATCCCACTTAGGAATTGTAAATACCCAGATGAATAGACTGCATACAGACCCATGGTCTTCGGACCCGAAGCATCCCGTCAATACAAGAATTAAGGTTATAAAACCATACGCCAATGAAGTGTAAAACACTAAAACTAAGCACTTTAAGATTTATATCACCGGCTACATGGCATACTTTAACGTTAAACCTACCCAAGCATCATATGATAACGTATTCAACTTTAAAATTTATAATATTTTTCACATTTCATACCAAGAATTGAGGCGTGAGTATGGCCCGACCTTTCATTACTTATTTTCCACGGACAAAACGCTTTACCCACTAAAGATTTCCGTTTACCATTTTATCAATTTGCCCTTTCATTCTCAAGGCTGAGCCTACATACACATCCCAAGTTAAGTGCGTTTTATTTTATATTATCTCATATTATTAGTAGTATGAAAAATCAATTTCCGATTTTACTATCATCTTCCATTATTTTCAAAACTATTCATTAAATTTTTGGGACATTTTTCTTTTAAGTTTTCAATCAATTTATTTTTGCCGAAACATCAACTTCCCATCCCCACACATAAATTTCACATTGTCCTCAATGTGAGACAAGGAAAAGAAAAAAAACTAATCATAAAGAAAAATAAAAAGGAACAGACTCCTCTAGTATATGTGATCATGCAACTGTGCGGTGAATCATGTTTCTCGCCCTCCTATTCGAACGCAATCTTAAAACTCCAGTGCTCTCTATCAAGCTATCACTAACGAATGAAAGCGGCAATCCTTAAACAAATTGCATCCCCACACTTGTTTAAAACTCCAGCTCATTAACCGTCATCAACCAACCAAGGAACAATCTGCAAGTAAGAGAAGAAACAACCCGGCAAAACTCGGAAATAAAAATAAAAATGAAGATAAAATAATAAGGAAAGATATTACCGGGTTGCCTCCCGGGAAGCACTAAGTTTATTGAATAGTCTTCAGCCGGACTCGCTCCCGAAATCTCAATCAGGAGGCTTCTCCTTTATCCTCTTCCCATCGATGCTAATCAACACTCTCCTTTTACAATTGGTCGGGAAGAAACCAATTGCACAACTCTCATGGGCTCGACCATATGAATTAAACTCGGCCCACCAACTCTTGAATTCCCCCAAAAAAGGTTCAATGAAGTGAAAAGGGGAAGTCAATCTCTTCATCACACTACAATTTCTTCGCCCATAAATCCTCCTTCTAATTCTTTTAGCCAAATTTATAAACCTTAACACGTCCCGAATGGAGATTGAGTACGGTTCGTGTTTTGGTTTCTCACAATCAAGGTGTACTGTCGAAAGAACTGAATCAACTACTACCTCATGGTTCTTTTCACAAGGCCCCTTATTGACCCCCACACTTGGCTCGTTATACAATAGATCTTCAAGCAAATTTAAATCACCAAGTGGGTCAAACTCTCCTTCATCCATAATGGTAAAATCCATAAACTCTTCACCAAACTCTTCCTTAAATTCTTCCCCCCAAGAGGGAACATACTCCTCTACTCTCTGCTCCTCCATTCCAGTATCTTCAGTCTTGCTCAGGGTTTCAAACAAAGGTGGATTCAAAGGTGGAATATATTCCAAATCATTTCTAATTGCAACCAATACATCATCCATTATTGCCTCCGATTCTGGGGTGGGCTCTAACATATTCCCTTACAAATCTTTATACCCTAAGAAGTTCCCCATTTGATCATATGCAAATCAGTATGGAGGATGCTTTGCCACAAATGATTCCCATGGATCTTTCCGTGCCTCGACTTCTCTATTTCTCCTCTCATAAGAATCATGCACCCAGTGATTTCCGCCACAAACTTTGCACCATGGTTCCCCAACTTGTAATCTGAACATTTTTTATATCAAGAACACTCAAAAGAAACGGATCACGGGCACCGGATAAAAATAGATAAAATAGTTAAGAATAACAATAATAATAATAAAAAATTAAAACTAAACTTAAACTATACTAAACTAAAATAAACTAAACTAATTAAAATAACTAATCTAACAAGGTAGGTCCTAACTCGAGTCGTTCTCAATACGCCTCAAACCGTGTCCCCGGCAACGACGCCAAAAACTTGATGTGTGTCTAAAGGGTGTTTCTTTCTAACGAACTCACAACTAAGCTTTAAATTTCTAAAACGGATTTTCCTACATAAACTACACACAACTGGAAAGTGTACCGATCGTAAGTACTATAGAACTAAGGAAGTCCGAGTATCGAAAACGAGGACACGTGAAAACGTCTATGATCACTAACCCCAGAAAAGACCTTCCTAAGAATAATATTTTTTAAATTGATTTTTAATTATTAAACTACTTAACATAACTTACTTTAACCAAATTAAAAGACTAAACTTAAAAAGACTTAGCGAAACTTTGAGACATAACTGCAATTGAAGAAAACGTCTACCTAGGTAAGAATCCTATTGAAGGTCTTATAGGTTAATGGAATGAATAATCTCACGACACTGGTATCTAAGGATGAAACAACTATGGTTCTCTCAAGAAAGCTAGATCACCTCTCGGTCTCACTAACAAACCCTAACCTACACTTAATTGATTTTAAAAACAAACCGGGAAACGAATTGCTAAAGTGTTCTAATGTCGAATCACCTCTCGGTCTCACCGACACGACCCTAATGGAAACGAATACTACGCAACCAAGGATAGAGGAACAATTTGGTTTAACTTAAACTAGATCAACTAATCGCTCACAAACCCAAACCCGACAAGAACCGAACCCGCTCTTGCGTGATCCTAATCCTAACAAGTAAAATCTATGAGATGACCTTACTTCCTATCACCTCTCGGTCTCTAATAAGGTGCCTACCCGCTGAATTTAACTAATTAACATACCCAACTAAACCTATGGTTGAACCTACCGCAATTAAAATCTAAACACAAAGTAAAGAACTGAACATACAACTATCAATCAAAACCAATTCAATTAATCGAAGTATTAGATTATGAGATAAAACCAATAAAATCACAGCCACTAAACCCAACCTAATTCATCATTAAACCAAACTTTCAATATCAATTCATGTCATATTGATCAGACAATCCAATCAACTCATCAAAACCGAGCAATAATCATCTAACCTAGGTAGATCAAAGAAGTTTAGCCAATCATAATCAATGAAAAGTAGATAAAATAGATATAAATGATAAACATGTTCATATAAATCTGATTATAAAAGGTTTGAATGATTAAAAACCAAAAACGAACTCACAAACGTTAAAATAGTCAAAACCGACAACCGAAGGATAAAAGATAGAACCGTAAGCTTGCCCTACTTGGTTTCTCCTCTAGAGCAGGTGTGGTGGCTGGAAATATGATGTCTAAATCGTTCATAGGGTTTTAGCCCTTTATATATATGTTTAAACACCTCCTTCCTAATATAAAATAGGTTAAAACAAGCCCACAAGGTCCATTATAAGACAATATAGATGGGATAGCTGATTCCTGAACATTCTTGGCAGCCTTTGGGACATGTGGGACGTCTCATAGCACGGGCACGGATGTCTCACCGGGTCGCGTACCGCGGCCAGGTCCTGGGTTCTCGTTTCTTCATTTTCTGACTCGTTTATCTTCAAACGTGCATACCGGCTTCATCCGAATCCCGTTTTAGCTGATTCTTTCTTCATTAAACTCGTTTTTTCGCTCTCTTTAATATGGGACCTATCATATACACAAAAATTTAATTTCATGCAAGAAAAAATTATATTCGTTAACGGTTTACGCATTAAACAACACAAAAACGGGTAAAACGCTATGTGTTTTGCAACGCATCAATCTCATAAGTTCTTTGATGAACTTCTAAAATTGTTGAAAAACATACTATCCACATATAACAAAATGGTAAAAAATATGTATGAGGGCAAAAGGATGATGAAGGCAATGGGCTCAGGATACGAAAAGATATGTGTTTGTTTCAATGATTGAATTATTTACTATAAGGATTACAAGGATTTGGAAGCATGTCCAGTTTGAAACAAGTCAAGGTGGAAGGTGGATGACCAGACTAACAAAACTTACATAAACACACCCACTAAGGTACTGTGGTACTTTCCCATTATTCCACGATTCAAGTGCCTCTTTCAATCAAAGACCACAACAGAAAATTTAACATGGCACGTCACGAGTACCAATAAACCTAGTGTTTTACGCCACCATCAGATTCACTAGCATGGAAAGCCATAGATGACAGGTACTCCGATACCATCAGAAGCGATCCAAGACATCTTCGTCTAGGGATTTGCACTGATGGGGTCAACGTACATAGAGGCAACAGAAACAATAGTGCGTGGCCTATTTTAGCATTTATTTACAACCTTCCACATTGGATGTGCATGAAAAGAAAGTTCATCATCCTTTTCTTATTAATATCCGGATATGATGCACATAAACAAGAAATGTTTACACTACGTGCAGTTGTGTTATGGACGATTATTGATTACCCTGCTCCTGGTACACTATGTGGTTGCCCTTACAGTGGATTAAAAGGTTGTGTAGTGTGTTGGGGCGACACTCAGTGTGTTCGACTTTATCACACAAAAAAGCAGAGTTATGCCGCCTACAGAAGGTATCTATCACATGACCACCCTTGTAGAAAACAAACAAAGACATTCAACGGAAAAGAAGAGATGAGAACCGCTAAAGAGACTATGACAAGGGAAGAGATATACGACGAGGTCAAAAACATTAAGAATGAATGGGGAAAGTGATCAGCATATCTAACTGGGAGTAAGAGAAAAAGGGATAACACAATGCCGCCGCCATATTGGATGAAGTTCAACATATGGTACCAACAACTCAACTATTGGAAGCATTTATGTAAGCCCCCGTTACCGGTAGCTATACTCGGGTGTTGGATTTACTCATAAATGCAGTTCTAAATATCAGAGTTAATTAAAACTTTCGTGGAATAATAATAATAATAACAGTAAACCATTCATTACAAACATTCTTAACTTGTCTTTAAAACATACATAAACGATAATATCAAAACATCACGACAAATCTTCAGATGCCAGCCTCTTCGATCCTGCCATGTGTCCTGCTCAAACTAGTGGTCTCAACCTGTTAACCTGCGTGCATACTAAATGTCAGCTACGCTGAGTGATTTCTAGTTAATCACATAACTTACTTTACATACACATATACGTGCCCAAAGGTACGCATTACATACTTAACATGTCCATCATTCTTACATATTTATATTCATAACTAACCTCACGTTATAAAAAGCATTTCGCCCTACATACCTCGGATATTATTAGGGTCCGGTCACCCTCCATCCTCGGATATTATTAGGGTCCGGTACCCTTCCTTCCATACCTCCATAGCATACTTTCTATATACATAATCGTAAGGTTTTGTACGTACATACATCATTCATTCTTCATCTTGAAACATACATATAACATCAAACCATTACCTGGCAGTACATGCAATTCCGAAGATCGTTCATCTACCGACAAGCAATTATTCATACATTTCACATAATACATATATGGCATACACTTATCACTTAGGATAAGTGTATTAACTAATCACATCGAGTATGCACACAGCCCCGAAAACATAACAAGGAATGGGGCTAGAAACTCACCTGAAGTCGGTTACGTTCACCGTTAATAGTTATTCCTTTCTTCTGTTGGGCACGGCTAACTGTATAATATTCACATGTATCAATTAACTATTACTACTCATATCGTATTTCTATCTTTATATAACCCACAACGAACGGGGGTCCGGGGGCAGCGCCCCTGGCAACGGGGTTCTAGGGGCGGCAACCCCTAGCAGGGTCCAAGGGGCAGAGCCCCTGGCTGGGGTCGAGCTGCCAGGTCAGCTTGAAAAAAATTTATTTCCATTAGCTGTCTTAACACATTTTCCATTAGAATTTTGGATCATTATTTAATTTGCTACTTAAAAGTTCAAAGGCTTCTTTGTAATTAAATCATTCTTTTCAAGTCCAGGAACTGTTCTGTCATTTAAGTAAACTTCCAGTTCGCTACTGGGTTCTTTAACAAATTGGTTTGTCACCACGAATTGGACCTTATGACGAATTGGCCCTTTTTAACGAATTGGACCTCATAGCGAACTGAACCTATTTAACGAACTGAACCTTCTAGTTCGTTATCTCCTTTTAACGAATTACTATAACGAACTGTGAATTAATTCGTTATCTTTTTCCTTGACGAATCTGGTTCCGAACTAGGGCTGGTTCGTTATACTCTTGTAACGAATCACGTGGAGAATTACCTCCAATTCGTTAACGAATTAGGGTTAGGTCAGAGAATGTCAGAAACATTCTCTAACATGTTAACCTCGTACCAGCCGCCTTTCCGGCGCCGCCGTCGCTGGAAAACGCCAAATCTCACCGAAAAAACATATTTTCACCATTTTACATCGTTTTTCATCGTTTTTCGTCCCGTTCGATCCAGATCTGAGCTAGGGTGATCCCTAAACTCATCTTAGGTTCGGTTTATACCCGATTCTACCCGGATCTCATGACTTAAACGGTTTAACGGTGTCGGCTCGTCGTTTCGTGAACATATCTAACGGGTTTAAGCTCATACAACATCATACTATTATTACCTCGGGTCGGGATCGATTCTTCCTTCTTGTTTCGGCTAGATAAGGAGAGTACTAGAGAGAGATCTTAAGTGTTTTTTTTGGTGGTGTATGGAATATGTGTAAAATGAGGAATTAAGTGGTGATTATGGTTTATATATTTATGGATCATGGGCTTAAGCTCATGGTCTTTCCTTCTTTCTTTCATAACCCAAGTCCATAACCCAACATTAGCCCAACTTGTTTTCTATTTATCTAAACCGATAACGACCCACTATAAATAGACGAAATTTATTTTATTATTATAACCAAAAGTAGGATGTTAAAATTTACCTATCCAACATTGTATTGATTTAATGCATGTTGAAAAGAATGTGGCAGAGAGTATTGTCGGGACGTTGCTTAACATTTCCGGTAGGAGAAAAGACGGGTTGGCAGCTAGAAAGGATTTGGAGTTTTTAGGGATTAAAAAGGAGTTGCAACCAAAAGCAAAAGGCAACAATACAGAACTACATGCAGCATGCTTCACATTATCATCACAAGAAAAAGACACGTTTCTTGAAACATTGTATAAACTGAAGGCTCCACTAGGGTATTGTCTTAACTTCTCTAGTTTGGTAAATCTTAAAGAAAGGAATTTACAAGGCCTTAAATCACATGATTATCACATGCTTACGCAAAAGTTTCGGCCCCTTGCAACACGGTCCATCATTCCAGAACCAATGAGAAATGCTATAATCAAGCTTTGTTTTTTTCAAGTGAATTTGTAGCAAAGAAATCATTATAGAAGAGCTTGATAAGACGCAGGAAGAGCAAATAGTTACACTGTGCCTGCTGGAGAAGTACTTTCCTCCATCATTTTTTGATGTCATGGTTCACTTAACCGTGCACCTAGCCAGAGAGATAAAATTATGTGGTCCACCATGCTTTCGTTGGATGTATCCCTTTGAAAGTTGTACGAAGGTTATCAAAGGGCATGTGCGAAACAAAACTTATCCAGAAGGGTGCATTGCTGAGGAGAACATTGCGGAAAAAACAATCGAGTTTCTCAGCGAATACCAAAAAAGCATCAAGATTACTATTGGTATTCCACATGATAAACATGATGATAATGGGGAGACAATTCCTGCACAGGCGCTAAATCAGTTGAAGTTTCTCCTGATCTCTTCAAGAGAGTACATTTCTATGTGCTGTAGAATACGTCCGAAATAGCTCCGTATATCGAGTAAGTATTACTAACATATATACTTTAAATTATATATATATATATATATATATATATATTAATTCACAATATATTATACTCCTACTTGCCGACAACACAAGACCTCTTTGAAAAACCAAATGCTTGGTAAACGACAAGCATTGCTGGAAAAGGAACATACCTTAAAGTTTGGTGACTGGTTACACAAAAAGGTAGATCAATTTATTATGACTTCTATAATTTTTAAAAATCTTTTATAGTTTCTACAATGTAGGTGAATCTAATCCTTGTAATGAAATTCAGGTTAGAAGAGAGCTAGCGGTCTCCCCAAGTTCTATATCGGAAACTATAAAGTGGATTGAACACGGAGCACACCGCAACGTATACAAATACGACTCATACGACATCAACGGTTTTGCATTTCGTACAAAATCTCGTGATGGTAGAGTTTACCAGAACATCGGGGTTGGTGTAGAGGCGGATGACATGCACATAAAAAAAGACGTGGTGACCTACGGACAAAACTTTTATTTTGGGGTTTTGCAAGAGATATGGGTCCTAAAATATCATACTAAAAGAATTCCGGTCTTCATTTGCCGATGGGTTGACCGTAAACATGACAAACACGATATTCTTGGTTACACGTCGGTCGATCTTAACAAATTTGGCCACAAGGATGATCCGTTCACATTGGCCTCGCAAGCACGCCATGTGTTTTATGTTCAAGATCAGCTGGATATAAAAAAACATGTTTTCCACATGACTCCACCCAATAACTATAGACATTCGTATGCCGAGGTCGATGAGGAATTTAGTACGGTTACTTTCCCTCATGAGGGTAATAGTTTGCCACATGTACAACCAAATCAACTGCATCGTAATGAGTCCCCGGATGATTACTGGAGGCCCAGGGAAAAGCCTATAACTATTCATAATGGCGATTGAACGCTGCATAGAACTGCTGATTCAAAACCAGCAGTTTTGTCTTTTGTTACAGAACTGCTGGTGAGGTCGTTGATCATCAGAGAGCACCTGCGAAGAACCAATGATTACAATAACTGAGGGTTCCAGAAGACATATTATGGTGATGGACACTGATCGATGTCGCGGTTGTCGACCAACATTTTATTTTCAACGGCAGCAGTTGTGTACATTGATATAGTAGTTTGTTCGCCTAGCTAAATGTTAATAATGTTTAAATTTAGTTGTGATACATACTCTGTACTTATTAATTCAAAGTAAAGAAATTGGTTATTTTTAATACTATTACTACTTATACAGGCCAGTTTGTTGAATTCATTTAATCTTTTGGCTATTTTGGTCAATTGGTGTCAAGTTCAAATAGAAGTGCAGGTCTATTTTAGGGGTGCAAACGAGCCGAGCCCGAGCTCGACCAGGCTCAAGCTCGGCTCATTTAACTTGTACGGAGCTTGAGCACCGTATAATTTTTTATATTGTTAGTAATCAAAGTCACAAGACTGTTTTTGTATTAAAGGGATTAAACCACCACACTTTTACAAGACACTTTAGCCACCTGTTTATACTACAATATACAACATAAATATCTGCATAATCTGAAAACAACTTGCACAACTAGTTGTGAGTTACAAGCTTAATTATCTTCGTAGATATGCTAACCTTCATTATTTTAACTTATCATAATATAACAACTTGACATACCAGCTGTTTACCTTACCTATTACAAAATTACCCAAGGTTTAAAAGCTTTAACAGAAGTAAAATACCAAGTGTTGTAGCTGACCCGTTTCATAACAAGCCTGTGAACATGACGATTATGTCTAACATAAATATTTATAATTATATTTTTATATTTATTTTCATAATAAATTTATTTATAAAACAATATATGTTATTTAGTTATTTTTTTTCCATAAAATTATATATATATATATATATATGTATATAAATGACAGACACATTTAGGCTCGCGAGCTGGCTCGAGCTCGATAACTGAAGCTCGGGCTCGGGCTCGTTTTTTAAACGAGCTTTCTTTTAAGCTCGGGCTCGGGCT
Source organism: Bidens hawaiensis (assembly GCF_021521415.1). Classification (NCBI taxonomy): domain Eukaryota; kingdom Viridiplantae; phylum Streptophyta; class Magnoliopsida; order Asterales; family Asteraceae; genus Bidens; species Bidens hawaiensis. Next base: position 1,833,308 of record NW_027491224.1, read on the forward strand.
CGTTTAAGCTCGGCTCAATCGAGCCGTTTCACGGGCCGATCTCGAGCAGCTCGACTCGTTTGCACCCCTAGTCTATTTCATTTGGTTAAGTTCAAACGTACATATATTAATTAAGTACACACATTCAAACACCATGTGTAATGCTGAAACCAAATAAGCAACAAATATAAAATACATGCAGCATCATCAACACAGTTAATAGATGTAAGGCCCCGGTTCCGGTGCCCTACATTTTTGTTGGAATTACTCATAAACACAGTTCTAAATATCAGAGTTAATTAAAACTTTCGCGGAATAATAATAATAATAATAATAATAATAATAATAATAATAATAATAATAATAATAATAATAATAATAGTCAACCATTCATTACAAACATTCGTAACTTGTCTTTTAAAAAATAACATATATGATAATATCAAAACATCATGACAAATCTTCAAATGCCAGCCTCTTCAAATCATGCCATGTGTCCCCCTCAAGCTAGCTGTCTCAGTCTGTTAATCTGCATGCAAACTAAAAGTCAGCTACGCTGAGTGAGTTCTAGTTAATCAGGCAACTTACCATAAAACCATTACATGCATTTATTTATATACATATGTATCCGAAGACACATAGTAGCGACTTGATTACGTAAGCATATTGAGGGGGACACATGAGTTCTAGTTCATATAACATGCTCACCTCACATGCATTTACCATAAAACCATTACATGCATTTACGTGAGTTCTAGTTCATATAACATGCTCACCTCACCGCTAACCTCTTTACTGCCCCTACATCTTAGCCACTTGATTACGTAAGCATATTGAGGCTTTCCATCCCACGTACTTACGTATTGCCACTTATTTAACGAAGGCACGTAGAGGCTTTCCCTCCCACATACTATCGTTGTGCCACTTAATAACGAAGACACGTATAAAAAAACTTACCATACCACGTACTATCGTCATGCCACTTACACCCTTACCAACTTGTTACCACTTCTACCACACTCTAACTCGACTTGCCTACAAAACACTTCTTATCGTTACATCAGTTACATAATAAACAAGTCACATCATAACATTCATACACACTTCTTATTACCTGGCAATCATTCTCTTTGGCGATACGCGCAATATCCGAAGATTGTTCACACATCGACAGGCATCCATTCATAACATATATATATATATCACATCAGACATTATAGCATACACTTACCACTTAAGGTAAGTGTATTCACACTTCACATCGAGTATGTAGACAGCCCCGAAAACATAACAAGAAAGTGGGGATAGAAACTCACCTGAGTCCTGTTACATTCACCGTTAATGGTTACTCCCTTCTTTAGCTGTGCACGACTAACGGTATAACAATTAATCAATTAACTATCACTACCCATATCGTGTTTGTAGTTTAATTATAACCCTCAACGAACGGAGGTCCGGGGCAGCGCCCCTAGCAGCGGGGTTCTAGGGGCGGCATCCCCTAGCAGGGTCCAAGGGGTAGAGCCCCTGGCTGGGGTCGAGCTGCCATGTCAACTTGTAAAAATTTTATTTCCATTAACTGTCTTAACACATTTTACATTAGAATTCTAATTTATTATTTCATTTGCTACTTCATAAAGTTCGAGGGCTTCTTTGTAATTAATCCATTTTATCTAAGTCCAGGGACCTTTCTGTCATTCTTTCAAAGTTTGAATCGTTATCCAGCTCCTTAACGAATGGGGCTCATTCGTTGCTTCTTGACGAATGGACTTTATACAAAATTGAACCTCTATAACGAACTGAACCATTATAACGAACTGATCTTTACAACGAATTGAACCTTTATAACAAACTGGCCCTTATAACGAACTGGGGTTCATTCGTCAGTTCTTCGTTAACGAAATACTTAACGAGTGGGTTAACGAAGGTTCACCTCGCTATGGAATGCCCCATAAAGGGACACAACCTTGAAGTCCTCTATGGAGTTCAACCCAATCCATGCAACCTCGATGCCCCGGACTTCCATCACAATGCTGAAATAGTCCGCAGTGGTGTACCCAAGAAACCTAACCATTTGGTTAAGTTGTTGGTACGTGAAGGTTTGAGGGTGGACATAGTCCACATACCTCACCCTTTGATTCTTCCGGACGACGCCAAAATAATAGTGGAAAAAAATGGTGAAGAAGGTGGGGGTCGTAGTAGATGGGTGCATGAGTACGCGGTTCTCGTACAATCCATGTTGAGGCCATTTTCGGAAATCGAATTGTGGATTGTGATATAATGGATTTTCTGAGGAGCTGGGTGAAATCAGAAACCGTGAGTGGTATTTAAACACCATAGAAAACCGGCGGTACATCTCCATGACAATTTGAAATTGGCGGCACAAAAAACTAGAAAGACAATGATGTCCTAGCCACTCGTCAAATCAAAGTGTGGCCATTAATTACGTTTGAACACACTTAAAAATATTTAATTATAACCATTCATCACTTACACCCACATATAATAAGTGTATTCGTGACAATAAAAAACTTTGGAAAAATAAAACTAAACTACTCTTTGGTCACAAAACCTCGTATAAGTGGCAATATGGTTTAAGGTTTTAGCCACATTACTAATAAATACAATAGTTGTTCGTCATATATCGCCACATTATTAAAAATGTGGCTAACAAATGTGACATTAGGTCACACAACGTAATATAAGTGGCTATATCTTTTACCTTTTAGACACATCTCTTATAAATACAATAGCCGTTTGTCACATTTGGCCACACTATTAAAACATCTGGCTAGTTAAATGTCACATGTATCAAAGATCAAACAAACTATGGCTGTAAGTCACATTTCGCCACACATTTTTATATCGTGGCTAGCTTATGTCACGGTTTGTTTTCAAAGTGTGGCGAAAAGTACCTGAGTCGGCATAGAATGGTCACATGAAGAAAAACATGTGTGACCAAAACTAGTCTGGAAGGTTTTCAAACGCGGTCAAATACCTTTTAGCCACACATTTAAGCCGAAGTGTGGCAAATCGCCTAGACCACATGTGTGGCTAAAAGTCATATTTCACGTAGTGTTTAAAATTTTATTCTTTTCAATATTTAACAAACACGGTTTGTTGTTGCTATTTAGAACTCACCAAGTTTGTTGTGAAATATATTCTAACAACGTATAGTAGTATAATATGTAAATATTTATTTTTATGTAAGTGTATATATATAATATAAATAAAGTTTTAAAAAAGTGGATAATTTAATCATGATATTATAAATATAATATAAATGGAGTGTAAAATGAAAGTGAATAATTATTGATTTATGACATATATTAGTTTTTGTAGAGAAAACAATTGTGAGAATTAACCACAAACTATAACAACTCTAGTTTTAATTTATTATTTTATTAATCATGACCCGACTTGTTTCGATGTTCGGAAAAATTATATCCATAATTATCGCGTTTATTGAATTGTTATTATTATTATTATTATTATTGTTTGAATATTTAAATTAATATATATAACTATTTGGTAATATATACATTTTCAACCCAAAACTAAATTTTAACCCCTAAATAGACCCATCTCTTGACACTAAGGACTAGACTACAAATTCTGGTAATTATATTACCCAACCCGTTTACCCATCTCCCAAACCCATATATCATACACTATTTATGAACCCATTTAAACAGATCGTATCTTGCATCGTAATTCTCGTCACGATCATGGAAATTGAATCAATAATATTATTCATCATGCTATAACGAGCTCACCAACATATGTAATTAGGAATTTGATATCTTACTGATTCGTATTTACTTTTTATAACGAACCGTCCTAACTCGTTCTTTAATATACACCATAACGATCTCTATATTTCAATTAAACCTGACTGTACAACCTCAAAACCATCGTTAACAATACCCCCATAGTGAAATTTATTATCCTTGTTTACACATTGGATTTTAATTCCTTTTCTGGTCGTCTACATATCGACGTATTTGAGCATCGTATTGCTTTTGTTAAAGGGTTTTTCCCGTTGATCCATCTCGACGAGCGTGACACTTGTTTGCTACCATTCTTATCACATTCAATTACATTTGCTTATTTATTAAGGTGAATATCTCACTCCCCTCTTTTACTCATTTTATTTTTTAGGGACATATGCGTAGCTAGATATTTTTATATTATATAGTATTCAACCGCCACTGTTTATCCTTGTGTGTATATCAGTAATTGCCTAACTTGCTATCTGCTTCCTTTCTTTATTTGAACGCATTTCGGAGAGGTCCATCATTATAGTATGATCATACGACTATCTTTGGTAACCAATGTCCATTTGTATGTCAACGATTTAGCCCTATCTTTGGTAACCAATGTCCATTTGTATGGAAATTGTTAAGCCCTAGCTTTATTATTTGGTTGAATTGTTTATGTGCTATGGCTCAACTGTTTATCTCATAGGAACAGTTTGCATTTTTTTATTTACTATATATTTCACTTAACTGGTGTTTTACTTACTCAACCTCGTATTGACAAAACCTATTTGTATTTTCAACGCATATGCAGGTCATCGTATGATTTTCTTGATCAGGATCTTTTGAAGAAACTTAGGCTTTATTAGGCTAGAAAGACGATATCAAGCTTTAAATTTGGATTTTGTCTTATTTGTTTTATTTATGGATTGTTGTATTTGTTTATTCAAATCTTGTTGGAATATTTGACATAAATTAATAGATATTGTCATTTTAAAATATTTCATGATAGTACCTTGAGAGCTGTGAGCAATCAGCTCACGCCCCGACATTTCCGCTTTAGATTGGGGAGTGACACAAACCGACACGTACCTACAATTAGTTTACTTTATTTAATTAGGTAGATTCACTATACAATCACCATTTCTTTTTCCATATATTTTATAGTGGAACAAAAAGAAAAAATAATAATAAATCACAACAATAAGTTGATTTTAAATAGATAACTAGTTTTTAGACCCGTTGTTGCGGCTAGGTTGTTAATTTTTGTAGATACTTTGTTAAAGAAATAGTCATGTTTTGCCTTTAGCGTTGCGTTGCGGCGCATCAATCAACAGCAGGTCGACTTTTGGCCCATTCTATCAGTCTAAACCATTTTACACTATGTCTTAGACAATTACAAAGTAATTCATTAATGAACAAAACATGTAAAAACATTGACACAAACCAAAAAGTATGTAATTCATTAATAAACAAAAGGTGTAATAATATTCACACAAACCACTATTCTTCACTGGAACTTAATTTGCTCTTACTTTAGCCACATGTTGTCCCACAAAAACCCAGAAAAAGAAAACACATAATTTGCATACCGAAATATCAACTTCTGCAAAATCCAGATTCGCCACGTTTATGGTTGCTCTTCACATTGATACTCTCAAGTTCCAAAACCTGTGTAAATTTGCTTTTACTTCACTTGTTAGTACACTTTAATATTAATATATTAAAAAAACATATCTACTGAGTCTAGATACTTTAGTGCAATGTTGTTGATCATGTTTGTAATCCTTGAGAAAACTCAGTTCTAAAGTGTGCAATCTCATCAGTTATTTAGCAAACTAAACACATATCATGATTCATGACACAAATAAAAGGTAAATACGAGGAAGATACAAACAAAACATAAGCGTATAAAATTGTCAACCCGGGGCTCAAGTCGGTATCACAGCTGCAATATACATTGCCACGCCGTATTCCGAATATCATAGCCATAAATCGATATGAGGAGACTGAATCACAAACATAAGCATCATACCTCCAAAAGTCCGATCCGAGTCAACGCTAATTCCTATTAATTATTCTAGAACAACACATGAATGATAATGAAATTTACATGGCTACAGCATACATTGCTACATCAAAAACCGAACATCATCATAGCCATAAAACAATTTGAAGACGCGAAATAACAACATGTTTAGCTCCGCACCATGGCCACAACATAAGTTGCCATGCCTATGAGCGAAACATCATCAAGCTAATAAACGAACGCTGTCAGATTTGTAATGAGGCGGTATTCCTTTCATACCAACAACCCAATCTTAATTGCCAATGCAAGACAACAAAGACTCAGATACACATAATTGCCAAGTCAATCAATTCCTTCAAATTATTCAAGAAGCTAGACATGAATGATAATGAAATAATTCAAAGTCACAACATAACAGCCCACACTAAAGTTCGACATGAAAAAACGTCATAACAAAGCATCACAAAAAGTGTAGCTGAGTATTTTATGCCGGCAGATAGATGCGGCAAGAGACCAGCAGACCACCGCCACCAAGGGTTTCTAAACATAACCCGACAACAGTAGGTCAACCATGTCTTCCGCTCGCCTCCCAGCACCGCCACAACACCAAGAACCCTACAAAACACCGCCACACTGCCACCACACAACCGGCCACCGACCACCTAGGTTTTCCACATCGGGTGTCTCCACACGAAGAACCCCGAATCAGGTGGTGCTAAAACTATCACAAAACCCTATATTAGGTGTTGTGATGGTTTCGTTTTCGGCTAATAACCGAATCATTTGTCTTGGTCGGGCTAAAAATTGATCTTTTGATTAGAATATTACTTTGTACCCATTTGTTCAGGAAAATAGGAATCATACCAAAATGGATATGTTAGTCTCTCGACTAAATTCAAATTTCTAGATTTGGTAAACCATATGTTTCTGGGAGATTCTTGCCAAGAAAATATTGTTTAGAAAGTTTGTTTGGTTAACTTTGGTCGTTATCGTATGACAAACCGAAACAGTAACCCGAACAAAAAAGTAAAAGCCTATTCATTCGGTTCGGTTAATTGGTCGTTTTTTTCGATTATGGATCGTTTAGGTTTCTTTGGTTAGCCCTTCGTGATGCATGGTTCCAAATTACTTATAACAAAACTTTATTACCTAAACTAAGATCAATCTCCTAATTAAATATCATTCTATTTCTAGAAACTTGAATGCAAATGAATTAATTATGTGGAAAATCATAGCTAGGTAGGTGTGCACGCATAAAATATCAAAATGCTAAACTTTATTAAAAGTTTAAAATGCTTAACTTTCATGATTTTCGTTTTTCATTCTCCAAATTCATTTGATATTTTTGGAATGAAACTACAGGTATTGTCGATGGAAATTTATCCATCTTACATCTATTTTTTTTTAACATAATTTACTTACAAACTTTAATTCACATCTCTTGAAAAAAACAAATTCTTATCCAATTGGCCAAAGAACCTTTAGAATCTTAAATATATTAAATTGAAGAGTATTGGTATAAGCTTTTGAAGACAATCAATTTCTGCACATGGATTGCCTGACTCTTATCTTTCAAGTTCTAACAGAGAAACTTGGTTCGATGATATATTCCAAGATCATTGGTGGCTAGCAAAATGTCATCAACATACATAACTACGAACTAAACTTGCACGTTTGCATATCTACACGTACATATACATAAACGGAAAATGATTAATTTTAAATAATTGTTAACCTAGAGAGTGTAGAAAAGATTTCAATCAACGATCAAGTAAATAACCAGTTTAGATTATGAAAGGTTTTCAGGTCGGCAATGTTCACGAAGGAAAAGTTCTGAAGGAGTAAAATTCGATTAGCTTATAAATGTTGAACATTGCAAAAAACTGATGAACAAATACCAAACAACCGATGGTTCAAACATCAGTTGTTCTCCAATATGAGGTTTTGACATCGATTGCTCTAAATTGTTGATGAAGCAAACTGCTAACATAAGAATAGAATATACAACATCTGTTATAAAGTATAGAAGTTCCAAACAACTGATGGTTCAAACATCAGTCATTCAACAAAAATAAGTAGTTAGCATAGGATTCTCTATAAGCAGTTGTTTGTAATAGGTTTATCAGTAGTTTGTAACCGTTTATGTTAACTATCACTATCACCTTTAGCTCATTAGTAATTTTGCATATGTATAAAATTAAGAAGAGAGTCTCATCTTCATTGTCACTTTTCACGTCACAATATTCACCTGAATCGTGTACTTTTGTACTAGAAAATTTATTGTGAATGATGAGTTAATGTTGAGGGGGAGCAATATTTGTTCTTCCATATGAAACCTATTATTTAGCTCAAATCAATTTTGTTTATTAACTTGTTCATATCATATACTAATTGAAGTTATAGTTCAAATATGGTTTCAATTAAAGTGATACTTATCTGTTCAAAGGATTAGATCAACAGTTTACCGTTCCATTGATTGTGATTTGTGTTCAAGTAGCTTAGATTACCAGATCTACGATCCTAACAATTTGTATTAAAGCACATGATCACTAAATTTGATCTTACAATATATTCAGTGTTATAGATCTAAGCTCAATTTGACATTTCCAGTTGAGGATTTAAAAAGGATAAAAAATCTGTTCCATACTCTATTATTATTGAGAAACCTGTTGAATTGAGAGTCATGTCGGTTGTACAAGATCCTCATAGTATCGATTATATTTCCAAACCACCCATGTTGGTCCGAGGTCAATATAACATATGGGCTCAAAGAATGTTCCACAATCTATGCAGCCAAAATAGTGGCGGATCCATAAACTTTATCTAGTAGGTGCTAAAAAAGGTTAACCTAGAATGGATCTGGTAAAATTAAGATGGGTCAACCCAAGATGGGTTGGGTCAAACCAAAATGGGGCGTTTAAAAAAGTTACAAATCACTAAATTTAAGCAACAAATTTCATTAAACGTATAATAAACAAAATACATATTACAATATGACCTTTACGTGATTTTATATTTTAGAAACGGTCAATCATAGTCTATTTCATAACACCTGCAAGTGCTTTTCTTTTCATCATTTAAATAGTTTTGAATTACTAATCATTAAAAAATGATACTCTGAATATATATTCATATTTAAATAGACTGAAATATATATTCATATTTCAGTCTAATTATTATAACAACCAAATTAGACTTTAAATTAGTTAGAATGTTTTAGAAACCTAGAACCCAGATCATCGTTTCTCAAATGACAACAAAAATCTTATGCCTTTTGAATTTCAAGAAACACGTAAACAATCAAATCAAAACGAAACCATTAGAAATCAAAATAAAAAGTGTAAACATTTGATGGCATATCTCTCATTTTAAAATAAAAAAAGGAAAGCGAAATCAAAAAAAAAATTGAACTGCATATACCTAATCAGATATGAAAACCTTTTCATCTCTAACCCTCGTATAACTTGCAAATTCCAAATTTTCAATGTATGACGTGGCAGACAATTAATCAAGTCGGGATTAGTTGTTATTTTTTAAAACAAAATAAAAATTTAGGCTTGGAAAGTTGAGCTCAAAATGTTGGTATTGGGGCACTAAAAATAATAAGAATGGGGTACATGGGTTGTTGTGCTTAATATTTTAGAAGTTTCTAACATAAGCTAGAGATTTGAGTGGGTGCTCACGCTCCCCCTAACCCAACACTGGATCAGCCTGTGCATTGAAAACACTGGCTGTTGGAGATATGTAGTTCATGGGCCTCATTTCCTTGAAATTGTTGATCCATTGGATGGATACAAACTATTAAGAAGGATCCTAAGAATTTATTTTGATCATGATCTGCAAAAAATTTAAATTGGATGCCAAAGCTTATGTTATTATAGCCATGGCAATTCCAAATGAAATTTACGGTGGATTAATTTATCACAAGTCTGCTAAGTCTTTGTGGGATGCACTGAGAGAACAATATGGTGGTACCCCACACAAGTCCTTGAGAATACTCGTGAAGTTCTCAGCAGTATGAAGCATTTTGTCATTTAAGAGGAGAAAGTTTGACTCAACAATATGGACGATTCACAACTCTAATCAGTGAATTGACAATGCTTGATGTTACTTTTACAAATTCTGCTCTTAACAACCGATTTCTGAGATCACTTCCAAAACATTGGGACACTCATGCTATTATACTAAGAACCTTACCAGATTTTCAAGATCTGAGTTTGACTACTCTTCATGATATGTTACTTACTTTTGAAAGAGAGATAAGTCAAAAGAAGAAGTTGTTTACTATTGTTAAATCAACTCATGATTATACCATAGGATCAAGACTTTTATGTCAAGAGACTCAATCGGTCCATACTGCTGACTAAAGTTATGACTATCACATAGACATAACAACTTGTATTAATTTACCAGTTAATAATCAAGCATTTGTTGTTTAATAGAATTCTTCACATGTGTCAGACAATCTCTCATTCATTATGGAAGATTTGCAACATATAGATCCAATTGATTTGAAGGAAATAGAGATTCTTAACTCCTTGGCGTTACTGAAAGTCAAGACAAACAAGTTATACAAAAGGACAAGAAGGAAATTCCCTAGGTACAATAACATGACAAAAATAGGTTATGATAAAACGAAAAGGACATGTCATAAGTGTGTCAGACTAGGGCACTTTGCATGGGAATGCAGAACTCAATCCAAATCAAGTCCCAATCATGTTCACCTCTCCATCCTTGCTCTCAACAACAATCCTTCAATAACCATTCCACAACTCACTTTGCTCAAACCTCTTCAATGCCTAATACTGGTCCTCAGCATCAGTATCTACATTCATCCATGCCTCAACCAGTGAAGAAATTGCAGTTTGTTCAACCTCCTTTCATGCAACCCATTAACACACATGTTCAACTCGCGCTAATTACTACACCTAGATCATCTTCATCCAGTCATGATAACACCAAAACAGGTTTATTCACTAAATAACTTGTTAATTGGTTGAGTCTGACAGAAGAAATGACCATAAAAGATCTAGCTTTTGTGATGATTGACGCATAATCAAGTGAAGAAAAGGAGATAAAAAATGATTTTAACAATGAAATCATTCAAGTGCTGATGACAAGTGATATTTCAGATGATTCACAAACTACTGATGCAAAAACACTTCAAACTACTACTATTGAGGTAACATATGAGATTTGCCAAAGTTATGCTCTAATGACTGCATCATTGCATTTTCAAACATTAAGCTTGCAAATATACAACTAATAAAACAAGTTGCTGAACTTGAATATGTAGTTTCAAAATCCACAAATGATTTGAAGGTTAAATTAAATGACAAAGAAAAAGAGATTTTATAATTAGCTTTTTCAGACAAAAATGCATATGCAAAGAATTTATTGAAAAAAATACAATGAATGCAACAAAACTTTAGAACAAACTCAAGTAAATTGTGGTAAATGGATTGAAACCAACAAATGATTTCAAATGCGGTTAAGTAATCAATCAAGCAATAATGTGAAGTTTGGAATAGGTTGTAATCGTACTAAGCCACTTCAAGATTATGCCCATGTTACCCCTCAAAACTGTCTTGATAAATTTGAGGAAGAAGCAATATTTTATAACCAAGTTCCATAAGTTGTTTTTCCAAATGTCGTTCCATTAAAACTTGCTAGTCAAGATGAAATAGAAAACTGGTATCAAACAACTGATGCATCACACGGGTTCAAACCAATCTCATTACTGAATTGAGTGATCACAGATCAGTTATTGATAAACACTCATCACAAGGTTCTCAAAACTTGGATGACTTTGCCATACTTATGTTTTAAGATGGAATTGGTAATTGGCATAAAAACATTTATTCACTCAATGGAATCAAGCAGGTTACTATAAGTGGTTTTGATAGCACAAGATCAAAAGATGATCATCATCAGTTGATAATTTCAGGATCAACTAATGATTCATTTCAAACAGTTGATGTTCCATCAATTGTTTCAAAGAGATTTGAAACAAATAGACTACTTGCAACTGCACCTGCATTTATTCGTAGATCAATTTCTACTCAAATTAAAAAATATGATTAAGAGTTTCTTCAAACTGAAATTCATCCAACTTCTGTACCTTGATACAAGTCATCAGGAACAGTAGTTTCGATAGATTGGGTTTAACTAAAAAGAAGAAATCAAAAAATGTTCAAAAGAAACCTTTGTTTCCAAATCCATGTGTTGTGTGCAAAAATAATAATAATCTAATTGAGGATTGTAAATTTTTGAAAGCTGTCCATCACAAGAAAATTATCGAAACACCTGATGTCTTTATTAAAAATCAAAGTTCCACACCCAAGAAAAAGTTCAGTTTGAGACTGTAGAAACACTTGTTACTACGGATTTAAAGAACATTCCTAGTTCAAGTAACATATGCTCCGTAACAAGTATATCATCACACAAAACTGTTGTTCCAAGTAATCCATCAGCAGTTTCACAAAATGTTGTGATCAAATTGCTGATGGAAAATCGAAAACAATTGATGAATTTTGTAAAGAATCTTCAACATAAAACAGACTTGTCTTCCTCACATGAGCAACTCAAGACCAACATGGCTTAGGTTAATCCTTCTAACTAATTTCTATTATATGTGCAGAGAGCATTCACATGCATTGAAAGCCTATGTTATGTGGATAGTGGAGGCTCTAGACACATGACTGGGAACAAACCTCTTATCTCTGAATTTAAGAAGCATGGAGGAGGAGATGTATCCTTTGGAAATGATGAGAAAGGAAGTGTTCTTGGTTTCAGTAAGGTAAAAGCATGTAAGTTGACTTCTGATAATGTTAACTTAATAGACAAACTGAAATTCAGTTTGTTAAGTGTATTATAGATGTGTGATAAAGGATATGTTGCTTTCTTCACTAAGAAAACATGTAAACTTGTCAACTCAAATTGTGCTATGCAAATTGAAAAACTGATTGTAGAGAACACTTTGTTACCTACAAATAGGGGTATCATTGTATATATAGTAGACTTATATATGGATAACAATATTTCTACTGCAACATGTTTTCTTAGTAGAGCATCAATCAAAGAACAAACTTATGACACTGGAGACTAGGTCATGTTCATTTACAAATAATTAACAATTTAACCAAGAAACAATTGGTTAGAGGCCGACCTGTCAAAGAATATGTCTATGACAAAAATTTTGTTGCTTGTTTAAAAGGCAAACAACACAATGTCTCATATAAATCAATATAAGAATAAAAAAAAAAACTGCTAGTTTTAATATCCTGCACATGGACTTTTTTGGACCAGTTAGAATACTGAGTCTAGGAAAGAAAAGGTATTATCTTCATCATCATCATCATCATCATCGTACTCAGTATATCCCACCAATAGCAAAGCTATGGTAGGGTCTGAGGAGGGTAAGATGTAGACAGCCTTACCTCTACCCTATAAGGATAGAGAGGCTGCTTTCGGTGAGACCCCCGGCTCGATAGTAGTTTTGCATCAAGCCTTGGACATAAGGCACATAGCACTCAATCATCGGGATACCGGCTGATCGGTGCATGTACCCTTGTCTTTCGGCTATCAACGCCACTACATGATGCCTGATTAACCGTCCGTCACTTTTAACGTTATTTTCACGAGATTAGTAAAATAACGTCAAAATTAGTGCAATTTCACTTTTGCCCACCCGAGGGTTCACACATATATACATCATATGTACGCACCACAAGCAGGGCTATATCTTGTGATTGTATATTATTACTCAAGATTTAATTAGAGATTCTTCTTGCACTCAAAGGATGAGACAACAGAAAATATCAAGAACTTCATTGTACAAGTGGAAAAACAATTTAATCTACCACTCAAAATCCTAAGAAGTGACAACGAAACTGAATTCAAAAATGAAGTGCTAGATAAGTTTTGTATCTCCAAAGGCATTGTCAGACAACTCAACATTCCAAGACAACCACAACAAAATGGAGTAGTAAAAGAGAAGAACAACACATTAATTGAAGCTGTTAGATCCATGCTTCCTGACTCAGGGCTACCTTTATATTTTTGGATTGAAGCTGTTAACACTGTAGGATATGTTCAAAACATGATTTTAATAAATCAAAGACGTGAGAAAACAGCCTATAAATTTTTTTATAAAATTAAACCATTAATTTCTTTTTTCAAATCCTTTGGTTGCCCATGTTTTTATTTTGAACTTAAAGATTCAATTTCAAAATTTGCAGCCAAAGTGGATTCTTCAACTTCTAAAGCTTATAGAGTTTTTAACTCTAGAATAAAAGATATTGAATAAACATTAAATGTTAAATTTCGTGAAATGTCTGAGTTAAAAATCCCTAGTGATCGTGCTAATTTGTTTAATCTTAATGTATTAAAGTTTGAACCTAAGAATTATAAAACTACTGATAATAGTGTTCGATCTGACAGGTTATTTGTCTTTGATGAGTCAAGTATAGAGAACAACAACACTTTCATTCAAACTACTAATCAAGTATAATCTACTGATCAAAGAAGTCAAAGTCATGAAACTACAGATGCTCAAACAACTTCTTCACCAAATGGACTTTCTCATCCCATTTTTGAAAGTCCATAAGTTGTTTCTCATTACAGTTGTTTACTGTTAGGCCCATTTTGTGTTAGTCTTTCGTATTTGATTGTAATTTGTCGTTTATGTACGTTAGCTAGTTGGACTTTTTTATGTGTATGTTTGGGACCAAGGACATGTAAGTTGAAGCCAAATGGGTCATAATAATGAATAGATAGTGCATGAGCACACACTATAAATAGTGTGTGTATCTCTTGCACAAAACAACCTTTTTTGTCTTTAATCTTATCTTATCCATAATTACAATTTATCTCTTCTCTCCCTTCTCTCTACCTTCACGGTAATAATATAACCAAACAAGATCTGAGATCTCGGTCCCCACTAGTGATTTCCGCTAGCTAGTGTAAAGGTTGATCCAAGTAGGCTAGTAATAGGGTTGTTAGATCTGTCCAAGGGACTTACAATTTGTACCAGTTTTTTCGGGCTCTACCAGTTGTAGATCTTTGGTCACAACCTTGGATTTTGGTCTTGTTTGTCTTAAAGACGGATTTTCAAGATTTGTAGTGGGTTATGGGTGCCTTAAAGTGAAGAAAAAGTGTTCAAAAGTTCATCAATTTGTGTGTTCAAGCTTTTGGTTAAAAGTTTGTGTGTTATGTGTTGAAGATTCAAGTGTTAAAGCTTCAAAAATTTCAAGATTTAGTGTTAAAAAGTGTTAAAAATATGGATAATACTTAGATCCATAAAGTGTCAAAGTGATTGAAGTGAGATTCTTCAAAAGAGAAATCTTGGAAAAAGGTGACAGAAAGTAAATTTTGTACTTTCCACAAGTACGGTGTAATTGAATCGAGTGTGGATTACAATCTAATCGATTTAAAACTGATTCAATCGAGTTGCTTAATCTAATCGAACAATCGAAGTTATCGAATAGAATCCAGATTCAAATCTAATCGAATCACAACCTAATCGAATCAAATCACCATTCGATTATATTAGACCATTCGATTAGACTAGAATCTAATTCGATTAGATTCATCCATTCGATTATATTGTTAAGCCATTCATTTACTTTATGCTTAACTACTTTCACAGAAGTTGCTTATCCATTCGATTACTTTGCATTCGATTACATTTCATTCGATTACTTTATACTTGTATTTTTCAAGAATAATCTATTGTGTTTGTTCTTGATCATGAGTTGATTAAGCAATGGCTAATATAAGAAACTATGTGTGACAATGACTTTGAAGAGTTCAAATAACGGTTTAAAAATTATATTAGAATTCTTGAGTATAATCTTCTTAGACATCTTGAGCAAGGTCCATACACTCCCATGACTACCACCACTGATGGCCCAGTTCCTAAGCCTATGACTGCTTATGTGATAATGATAGGAAGAGTTTTAGTGATGATCAAAAGGCCTTTGGTTTTCTTAGTGTCTGCCTCTCACGTGAAATTGCACAAACTTTGAGAGACCACACCATGGCTAAAGGTCTTTGGGATGCCTTAGTAAGAAAATTTGATGGAAATGTTGAGATGAAAAATAGCAAGAAGGGAATGCTGAAGGGTGAATTCAACATGTTCAATCATGTACAAGGAGAATCAGTTTCTAACCTTATTCATATATTTGAAACATTGATTACTAAGATCAAGAGTGCTGGAATTGACTTTGACCATATTGAAATCAATAACAAGTTGCTTAACCCCTTCCATATGCCTGGGACAGTAGTGTTATCATAATCAAGAGAACTATTAACCTTCAAATTACCATCCTTGCTGACTTGACTTCCATTATTAAGTCATTTGAGATGGATGACAAATTAAGGATGAGTAATCATATTAATTCTCTCAATCAAGAAGGGATATCTACTGGATCTGGTATAAGCACAACATTTTTGAGCCAAGCACACCCTACTGTTCACATTTCTAATTTTTCCTTCAAGACATTTATGCACCTTAAGCACCATCAAGTTCAAGTTCATTCCAAGATGTCTTTGATAAAGCTGTGGCACAAGACTTAAAATCTCATGGGATCAAGAAATTAGCAAGCAATTAAGCTCGTTCTGTTCCTTAAACCATATCAGTTGATGACTCCGATGTGGCATTGTTCCATGCCTTTATGGCAAGCCATGAGGAGTTGTTACAAGGAAAGCTGCTTCCTCCTTCTTTTGAAGAAGGAGACTTTCGCGAGATCAACAAGAATGATCTGAAGAAAAAGGACATCAAGTACCAGATGGCCATTCCTATTCACCGAGCATCAAATTTCATGAAAAAGTATGGGAAGAAAAATTTTAGAGATTATGATGGGAAGAATATTGGGTTTGAGAAAGAAAATTTGTGTTGCTACAACTGCAATGAATCCGTTCACTTTACGAGAGAATGTCGCAATCCCCCAATTGTTGTTAATGACAACAAGATCACTGAGATGTCTGACAATGAGGATGCTAAAAGACATGACAAGAAGTCCGTTCCAAGTCACTCCTCGAACTCACGAATCCCAAGAATTGGTCAAGGAAGCTCATCCAAAGGAAACTTTGAGTCAAGCTCAAAGACTATGATTACCAGAACAACTGAAGAAACTCAACCAAATTGGGAAGATGACCAATTTGAAGAGCTGAAGAATCCACTAATCTTTGCTGGAATGACCTTCTCAAATGAAGCAAGCATCTCATCAAGCCCAACTACTGGAATACCTACACTTACCTTTGTCATTCCAAAAGTAGACGAACTTTGCTCACAAGATTGTATTGATAAAAGTTATGCACTATAGAACTCATAATGCTGCCCTTATAGATGAAAATCTTATCATTAAATGCCAGAATGATGATCTTAGGAAAGCTAAAAAGATTTATGTCACTAGGATTAAAGCTCAATGATATGGATAAGCTTAATTAAAAAGTTTTCCAAGCTAAAAAACTAGCTGAACATAATGAAAGACGTGTTGTTGAATTAAATGCTAATATTGAGAAATTAGAGTTAGATTTAGCTCAAAGGAAAATAGCCATTGAACGATTTGAGTTAGCTTCTGATAAGCTTAATGGACTAACTGGGGCACAGATTGAGGTAAGACAAAAGACAGGAATAGGCTATGATAATACTGTAGTTCCACCTCCGTTTAATGAGTATTATACTAGCATTCCTCACTTTAGTTTCAATACCCCACTTGAGGATGAAATGGTCTATGGTATCGGTCACGTGTCAAAACCAAAGACATTTACTCCTGATGTCCCCAAGACCGTTGATCCAATTATTCCATCAATTAGTCCTAATGGTAGTTCATCTTCATCGACATGTTGTGTTGAAGAAAGTGATTGTGTGGAAACTAACAAGGGTTATGGAGTTAAAAAGATTTTAAATTCACTTTTTGATTCAAGTTTGAATTTTAAAATATCTGTTGTTAATCCGGTCGGTAATAATAAATCTTTGAAAAACATTTTGAACAATCATGTACTTGGTCAAAGTGTTGATGTTGGCACTTCTCTTAATGATGTGAATGAAAATGATGTTTCCACTTTTGATAATGATTGTGAAACTGTTTTTTATGAGATTGTTAATAATACAAATGTGCAAAAGAAAGTGGTTGTTGAGACAAGCATACCTAGCGGTTAATCAAGTGATTGTAAAGTAGGGGGAGATAAACATAAAGAAAATTGTTTTGAAAAAGAAAAACCTAGCACTTCCAGTAGATACGTACCGCCATATAGAAACAATTTTATACAATAAACTAATCAATTTTATCATCCTCAACTCTACAATCAGTTTGATAATAGCTACTATGGCTGTCATCCACAAGATTATTCAAATGTTTTTGATGATCGAGGCTATAGATCTGATAACTTGTTTGTAAATTTCTAAGCTTCACCATATTCTCCACAACACATGTATCATAGTTATAATGAGTTCTATATGGATAACAGAAAAAGGCTCTGTTATGTGTGAGGTAACCCATCTCACCTTGCAAGACATTGCAAGAACTGGCATAGAAAGCAACGTGAAATGAACAGTTAGTTTAATCAATTCCATTATAGAGCTACACCAAGCTTAAGAACAAGAAATGACCGATCTGATAGTTCTGCCAGTGAAATGGATGTGAGATCCAAGAATAAAAAAAACAGTAAACCGCCTTTTTAGATAACCAAAAAGGAGAGAGCAAAAAGGAATTCTAAGACTGAAAAGTCAAGGAATTCACCAAAAAGAAACAAGAAAAGGAATCCAAAGATTGAGAAATCTGAGGATTTTGTTTTAAAACCAAAAAGAAGACAGTCAAGAAAATCTTCTAAAACTAGCAAACTTGCACATGCATGGATCCCTAAGGACTGTTCTTCTGATTCTGACACATCATAAAACTTCATAATTGATTAAACGAAAATAAAAGATGGTGATTTTGTGGTCGATCTTCCCGAGAAAACTAAGTCTCGGGAACCCATGTCTAATTGGTTTGCTAATATGTGAAGGGTCAGTCAAGAAGGTCTGTCACCGGTATTTGGTACCTAGACAGTGGTTGCACCAGACACATGATGGGAGATTAGTCATTGCTGTTTGACGTTAAACCGTCTGATGGTGGACACGTTTCTTTCTCCGGGGACGTGGGAGGTAACATCACAAAGCAAGGAAGAGTGTCAAATGGGATCCTGACATTTGATGACGTCAATTTGGGTGAGAAACTGAATCACAATCTGATAAGTGTCTCAAAATCTGTGATCGATAGTACTCCACACTATTCACAGAGAATGAATTCTTGATTCTCAAACCAGGTTTCAAAGTCCTAGAAGAATGGATTTTGATGCATACTCTGACTCATAATGATGCTTATTTATTGGATATGAATAGCTCTTACTCTCGTAGGACCGGTTCATGTTTAATATTTAAGTCCTCTGAGAGCGACTCATCCCTATGGCATAAACGTCTTGGCCATGTAAATTTTAAAAACTTAAACAAATTGGTCAAATGTGAGCAGGTGAGGGGATTGCCTGTTAAATCTTTCTCTTGCATTGAAAAATGTATTTCGTGCTCTAAATGCAAGCAACACAAGGTCCCTCACAGGCCCAAGATGATTAACTCCATAGATTCTGTTCTTCAGCTGTTACACATGCATTTATTTGGTCCTATCCATCCATTGGAAATTGGCCGACAAGCCCATTGTCTTGTGATTACTGATGATTATTATCGTTTCAGTTGGACTTTCCTTTTAGGGCATAAGGATTAAATCGCTCAGTTTTAGGGCATAAGTTCATCACACTCGTGGAGAGACAGACAGACATGAAGGTGAAATGTATAAAAAGCAACAACGGGACAGAGTTTTGCAACCGAACTGTAGATGACTTTTGCAGTTCAAATGGAATAGATCGTCACTTCAGCGCACCATATACTCTGCAACAAAATGGGGTAGCTAAACGTCGTACTCAAACACTGGCCGATGCTGCTAGAACAATGTTGTCAGACTCCAAACTTCCTTTGTTCTTATAGGGTGAAGCAATCAATGCTGCTTGCTTCATTCAAAATCGTGTGACCATCAATAAGCGCTTGAAGAAGACTCCATATGAATTCTACTACAAGACAAAGCCGAAATTAAACTACTTCAAGACATTTAGATTTCCATGCAACCTGCTCTATACTGGTGCTCAGCCTGATCCAAAATTTGCTGAAAAGGCAGATGAGTGTTATTTTTGTTGGTTATGCTGCTAACGAAACCGCTTATCGTGTC
Organism: Bidens hawaiensis; assembly: GCF_021521415.1. Lineage (NCBI taxonomy): Eukaryota > Viridiplantae > Streptophyta > Magnoliopsida > Asterales > Asteraceae > Bidens > Bidens hawaiensis. The sequence goes on from NW_027491224.1 coordinate 1,853,332, forward strand.
TACAATAAGAAGACCAAGCTGATTCTGGGATAATTAATGTTGACTGGCAAGAGCTTAACACCACTGATGCTCGCACGGGACCATACCGGTTGTGTTACTATGATTACTTGTTCAAACAGTTTCATGGCATGTATACTTCACCACCTGCAAATACTCAAGTTTCATCTTCTTTACCCGATCCTATGTTGATGCAATCCATTATCAACAGTTTGTCTGAAGTGAGTCTACCTGCTGAGCCTTCGAACAGAATAGTACCACCTGTTGCACCACCACCTGATCCCCTACCAGAAAATAATCAAGTTTTTAACAATCCTGCTCCTATGTCTGCTGTTTCAACTGATATGGTTGAAGTTGAAAATGTATCTGACATTGATTCAGATGACTCATTCCAGTCTGCCGACAATATGGAACAACATCAGACAGAAGCTATGGTAGACCTTCAAGCAGCTCCAAGCGTGGTAGAATCTGTTTCCACATATCCCTCTCAAGAAGAAGATATTCAAGCTGCTTCTGTCATTGAAAATCTGCTGCTGGCGATTCTGATAATACCGCATCAACTCCTATTAATGCAATTATTGTTCCATACGGTGAACATCTCTGTGAAGAACAAATTGCACAAGAACATAGATTTGATCAACTTGACTCTATTCAATTAGTCACTGATGTTCTTGATAATGCTCCTCGCATTTTTCATCCCGTAGAGAATCCGACTGTCAATCTTCAAGTAGAGCCTGTCACCGTTGTTGATGATATTCCTTAGTTTCTCAACATCGAAGTCATCCCACTGAGAACATCATCGGTTCTACATCTGCTGGCATTTAAACAAGAAGCAAATCTGGTACCATTAACATATTTCTTTTATCATGTTATATTTCACAGGTCGAACCGAAGAATTATAGAGTGGCCCTAAAGGAAAACTTGTGGGTTGAAGCTATGGAAGAGGAGCTATTGCAGTTCCAAAAGTTTCATGTTTGGAGGCTAGTCAAGATGCCAGAGTAAAAGAGACCTATTGGGATGAAGTGGGTATTCAGGACCAAGAAAGATGATAAAGGGGTGATTATAAGAAACAAAGCAAGGTTGGTTATTCAAGGTTTCTCTCAACGTGAAGGTCTTGATTATGATGAAACTGATGCACCTGTTGCTAGCCTTAAGGCAATTCGTCTCTTTCTGGCCTATGCTTCATATATAAATTTCAAAGTATATCAAATAGATGTGAAGACTGCTTTCTTGTATGGAAAAGTAAAAGAAGAGATTTATGTCAAGCAACCACAAGGTTTTGAGGATCCTAATCATGCGAATTAAGTTTACCTTCTTGACAAAGCTCTTTATGACCTTCACCAAGAACCTCGTGCTTGGTATGCTACCCTAGCTGAACATTTGTTATAGAATGGCTATAGAAGAGGAGTTATTGATCAAACACTCTTTATCAAGAAGGTGAAGGATGATCAGATTCTAGTCCAAGTGTATGTTGATGACATTATCTTTGGTTCTACATATGATATACTATGTAGAGAGTTTTCCAAGGTCATGCAAAACCGGTTTGAGATAAGCTCATTGGGGTAGATGACTTTCTTTCTGGGTCTTCAATTTGAATAGAAGGCGAATGGGACTTTAATACATCAAGAAAAGTATGTTCGAGACATTATCCAGAAATTTGGTTTCAAAGATTCCACTCCTTTCCTCACTTCAATTGCTACCAGGCCTGTGCTTGCTCCAGATCCATCAGGAACTACAGTTGATCAACATCTTTATCGATCCATGATCGGCTCCCTGATATATCTCACTGCCAGCAGACCGAGCATCATGTTCTCTGACTGTCAGTGTGCCAGATATCAGTGTAAACAAAAGAATCCCACGTAATTGCTGTAAAGCGTATTTTTTGATATCTAAAGGGAAAACCTTGCTTAGGTCTTTGGTATCCCAAAGACTCCCCTATGATATTTCATGCTTACATTGATAGTGATTATGGAGGATGCAATCTTGATCGAAAGTCAACATCGGGTGGATGTCAGTTCATAGGTGATAGGTTGATCTCTTGACAATGCAAGAAACAAGTCACCGTGTCCACCTCCACCGCTGAAGCTGAATACATTGCCGCCTCTGCTTGCTGTTCACAAGTGATATGGATCCAACATTAGCTGTTGTATTACGCTTTGAATTTCTTTAACACCCCCATTAAGTGTGATAATGAGGCAGCAGTTTGTATTGTTAAAAACCCAGTCCAAAACTCAAAAACAAAACATATTGACATCTGAATGTATTTCATTCGTGATTCTTATGAACAGAAACTTGTCACTATTGAAAGGGTCCACACTGATTACAACTATGCAGACCTGTTTACAAAAGCCTTTGATCGTGCCCATTTTTGTATCTTGTAGAGTCTTTGGGCAAGATCTCGTTTGTTCAAAATTAATTTTATTTTATTTTATTTTAATTTTATCTTTTTGTATATAAAATTGTAAATATATTTTAAATATGTCATAATTTTAGAGGGAGAAAATGAGTTCAGTTTAACTCACCAAAAAGATTTTCAATTTATTTAAGAAAAACAAAATTGAGTCACTTGACTCGTCAAAAATATTTTAGTATTATTTTACCTTATATTTATCAGTAAAATTTTCTAAAAGATATTCTCTTATTTAGTGGAAGCTCCTGCTTAGAGAGAGTCAGATATTACAAAAATTATAAAGTTTTGAGAAATTGATAAGACCTTTGGAAAATGATAAGAAATTGTCCTTAATGATCCTAGTACATGAAAAGAGTAGATCAAAACCAACAAGATCATTGTTTGATGTGTTGATAGGCTTGACAAATGAGTAAGTTACAAAGTGATATAAACTTAAATTCCCTCCTATGCTAGTGGTTACACTCTCATGAAGCGGTTGTCGACTCAAATATAAGTCATATCGATGAAGGAAAAAATTCTATTAATCAGTCATACACGAGCCCATTAGTGATTAATCACCATAAAAATTTCTTGCTTTAGATTCAAATAGAAAATAAAAAATATTAAAGCAGAAAAACTGCAAACAAAAGGGGTATATTAGAACCACGTAACGTGGGGCAAACAAGTAAGTCCTAAACACTTTATATGAAGGCGTGTAAGTCCATAGTTCAACCTTTAAAAATTGTTTGAAAGAAAGTTTGCAAAAATATTTTGATTTGATCAATCATTAGGGGGTCGGAGTCAATTCGGGGTGATACTGATAAACATAAACTATGCCCGAGGTATGATGGAGTTTATAACATGCCAGATTAACATGAGACCACATAAGTACAATGCCTAATTCTTGCCTTAACGTATCATTATAACATCAAAATACTTGTTAAATTTAAAGTGAACAAAATATATCTACAATCGACGTTGGGTTCTTGGCATAATAATATTCAAATGAAAGTGTGATCTAGGACTTTATAGACAATGTGATTCCTTGTCAAGATCTTTCTCACCAAAAATATGCATTTCTTGTATTATGTAAATTAATTAACTTTAAAAGTAATGTAAATAATATAATATTAATTTTATCTTTACTTCAAATTTATTTGATTTTATTTTTAGATTTTCTTTTGTTTACATCTTAAAACTATTTTAAGTATATATTAACTTTTAATTTTAGTTTTATTTTATTTTATTTTATTTTTGTTTACTATTTTAATTTTTAAATTAATGTGTCTTTTGAAAGAGTTAATGTTTTATAAACAAGGTCCTTATTGCAAAGATTGTTAAGTGTCGGCCCAACAAAATATATCTTACATATACTTAAAGTGTTCGGATTCTGTGGCTAAATATCTTGCGAGTTTAAATTTGTAAATATTTTTAGAGTTCGGGGGTTGAGAGTGTAAAATCGTTTAAAACTCGATATTTTTTGAGCCTATCGCAAATACCCTATAAAGGTGTCAAACTCAATATATCTTTCATTTTCAAACTCTCAACCTTATCCACTCACTTTCTCTCTCTACCTTTTCTCCCTTCTTCCACTGTCTTCCACCGCCATATCCATAAAAACCTAGATTTACCATACAAACAACCCAATCTGCCTCATAATCATACTTAAATCATCAATAAGATGAATCCGCCTCCCGTGGTATACTATATTTCATGTTTACATCTTGTTCTTGCTTCTGGGATTATGAACGGTCTCCGACGGGACTGTTCATGACTGATTAGGTCATTATATGTTATTCTTTGTTAAGTTTGATGTTATATATGTGTTCTCAATATCCTTAGGAAACTTCGTGTTGATTTAATTGAGTTTTTGTTAGGTTTTGTGTAGTTTTTGCATTTGTAGGGCCTTCCGGTACTGTTTGGAGTTAATAAACCGAGAAAAAGGGTTTGAATATGAGTTTTGGTTACCCAGAAACTTATATCGGATAAACATGAGCTAAGAAATGTGTTGAAGGTTTTAATATTTGATGTTTTAATAACTATGGTGGTTGTAATCAGATGAATATTCGATTAAGAAAATGTTGGATGAAAATTGGCTCAAAGAGAAGCAATTGAATTGTTCATTCGATTATGATTATGGGTTGAGAATATATATATCAAGGACAACGTAATCGAATGCCTATTCGATTAGACAACTACCAAGCCTAATATCTGACAAGTGCCAAGTGATCGAATGGTTTTTTGATTAGAAAAGAAAGTTTTAGAAAACATGTGAAGGAAAAAGTGTTCGAATGCCTATTCACAAGACATGTTAAGTCATAAGTAATTGAATTAACATTCGATTAAGGATTCGTGAGACATAAATTGACAAGGAAATTCTAATCGAATAAGAGTTCTAATCGAATCGAACAGAATATCTAATCTAATTGAATGACTATTTAATTCAATTAGAACATTCGATTAGATTAAAACTTACATTCGATTAGATCAAATGAGACTTGTAAAATTAAACTAATTGAACTTTAATATAATCCAATCTAATCTTTAAATCAAACTAATAGAATGTATATTCGATTAGATTAACTTATAACTAGATCAGATCATACTAAAACTCGATTAGATTAGTTTTTACTTGTAAATTTTTAATCATTTCACTTAACAGATTCGATTCGATTACTTGTGCCTTAAGAATATTTTCAAATACCTTGTTAAAACTAACTAAGATAAAACCTCATGGCATTCGCTTAGATCACTCAATACTTAGACAGTTTTCATAACATTAACTTGAAACATCTTTATCCAAAATTTTGTGAAGTTTTATTAATTATTATTATTTTTATTTTTTTTATTTTCATTTTATCTTTCCATTTATCTTTAATTTGTCTTATGTAATCTACCTGGTATATAATTCATATCAATTAATACTCAATTATTAACACTTATGTTTCTTGTTGAATCGTAACAGCTCATGTCCCTTAAAGATCCTAAAGAAAAGGAAATATAAGGTGTTCATATAAATAATCAACTGACTACGAGACTGCCCATTGTCTTATGCAGTAACAACTGATCCTGATGTTCATAGCTCATGGATTGAACAATTCTGGACCAAACTAAGACTGTAAAGAGTGGTGCAGAGATTACTTCAAAGGTGGATGGACATGGTATTGTCGTGAATGAGGAAGTGATACAGAGAACCCTATAGATTAAAGACAATGTTGCAGATCTATTCACCACATTTTCAATGGAAGATATAACGGGGTATCTTGAGGAAATTGGGTATGATGTAAAATGGAGCACCTGTGAAAAAAAAAACCATCTTCCCGTATACTAGAAGCTTCTCTTTCACATCGTTGCCAACTACTTGTCATCACAGAAAGGGGGATTTGATAAGTTGAATGTTGATTGGGTAGGAGTGATGTTGTGATTGACTCACAACAGGAAGTACAATTATTCAAGATTGTTCTTCAAGTACATGCAACTTTTGTGCTTTCCAAGAACAGACGGATGATGTATCCAAGAGTTGTACAGTTGATCTTGGATGAGTTGCTTCCCAATATTCCCAAGCCAGTGTACAGGGATGAAGTTGACGATGAAGGGAATGTTGTTGAACCATCTGTGCTTTATTATGTGAATACGGTTCGACAATCTGCATTAAAGGCTATCCTTGAGCCTACTAGGAAGAGTCTGTACAAGTACAAAGGTACTGAGCCTGGAGTAAAGATTGGTCAGTTCCCTGAAACTGATACTAACAGTGAGGATGAGGAGGAAGGAGCTGATGGTGATTATGATCATGATGATGGTGATGAAGATGATGATGGAGATGAAGAAGAGGAACAGGATGAACCTGTTGACGAGCCTGATCATGAGGTTGAACCCGAAACAGATGCGGAGGGTGAGCACCGATCAGAGCGTAAACATAACAAGGGTGAAAGAAAGGCTAGAGAATTGTCTAAGAAGCTTGCTGTTGATGCTGACACATATGAAGAGGAAGAAGAGCTGTAGCGTCCATTGAAAGGCTCAAAGAAGACAAAAGACTCCAAGAAGTCTCCGTCTTCTAAACTGCCTACGCTCAAGGTACATTTTCCTTCGACGACTGCTATGATTAGTGAATCCCTAGCTTCCACACCCTCAACCAAACAAATCATCACTCCACAAACCACCACCATAGCTGACCCACACAAAGTATCACCCACCACTTTGGCCAAAACCATAGAAGCCCTCAAAACCATACAAATCAAATTCACCAAAGCCCAAACGTCAACCTCACCAAAAACCCAATCCAAGACTAAATCAAAATCTATTTCCTTCCGAATACCAAAAAAAAAATCCAAAACTCGAATTATCCTCAAAACCAAACCCAAACCAAAGACTCCATCACTAAAAGAGGAACCCATTACACCTCCCGAAACCTCACCAACCAGACTAGACGAACATTTACCCTCAATCCTAGAAAACCTTCCATTAACCACCCAAACCTTATCACCACCTAGGACCACCGCTCCCGTTACCTCACCCACACATCAATACACTTCACCTATTAGAAGGACATCTGTCTGGACCTCTACATTCACAACATCCATCCAATCCCAAACAACCACATCAACCTTAGGAACCAAAACCGAGCCTACAAGCCTGCCCCTAACCTTCAAACTCCCTTTCCAACCCTAAAAATAACCATGCCTATACCAATCACACCACGCTCAACCATATCCACCACACCTCGCTCAACCCAAAAGAACCCAATCATAGCTGCCACTCCCATCTCAAGTGGCGAGTCGAAGAATTCGCCAGTGTATCGGGATCCTATCCTTGATAGGATTAGAGCACTAGAGGAAGAAAATGAGAACCGAGCCAAGAGTGAGCTCTTATTGATTAAGTTTATTAAAGATCAACAAGCAATCAACGAAGAAGTGACAAGACAACGTGACGCTCTGGCTAATCGAGTGCCTGAACTACAAGAGTAGAAAGACTTGGATCATGCCTTGATTGTGAGTCAGCAGGAATGGATCGAGACTTTGCAGCACATAGCCAACAGTCAAAAAGAGTTGATTAATCACAACTCTTTGAGAAATGCTGACCAACATGACGGATTGGAAAGGCTCGAATCAAGAATCTCTAGTTTGGAGTCTGATCTTCCCTCCTCCTCTAATTTTGCAAGCAACTTTAGAAGGGAATTAGACTTTACACTAGATCAGGTATGGATTGATTTTGAGCGTTTGGGCTCAAGAGTTGGGTTGTTGGAAAGTGGATCCAGTGATGGTGGATGAAGCTTGAGGTAGTGATGGTGGAAATGGTGATTACAGTGGTGATGGTGATGCCACTGGTGGAAATAAGGCGGCGGAAGAAGACCCGCCAAGCGAGGCCAAAAAAACTCATGAGACTGACGCTGCATTCGAGGCTGAAATTGCCTCTATTTTAAACGTTTGTTCAGCTGCAGGTACCGGCCCGCCAGTTCTAGAAGCCGTGGAAAGACATAATGATGACAACGATGACGGAATAAACTACTCCCCTAACCCGGACACTCCGGAAAGGGTGATTGTAGAGCCTGCTGATCAAGATCCCGTTACAGCTCCCGATGCCAAGCCTTCTCATAGAAGTCAAAGAAGTGCACCAAATATTACTTGTGAGCCGCATGGAAATTCTGAGATGGAGATCGAAGCCGTACCACGATGATGCTCCAATCCTTTATGCACGCTGGCATAAGGATAGCCGAAGATGGGCTATTCGACGTGCTAATGCGATCTGACACATCTCTCCTATGGAGATATTCACACCCTGCCATCCTTGGTATGAATTACTTTAGAAGGATAGTGGTTGGAGGAGAACAGGAGGATACTTTAGAGGGATGGTTCAAGTGATTCCTGAAGCATGAATGGAGGAAGGACTGCCTGAACATCCTGTTAAATCCTGGAAGATCATTCAAGACAAAGTAAGTCAATCCCATCACCAGCAAGAAGAAAAAGGGTTGGAGACACAAGATGCCAGAAGATCATGGAGAACCAATCATGCATGGCATGCCCTTTGAAGATAATATTTTATGACTTCATCTCATGGAAGTTCGACAAGGACACGGGGGACGTGATAATTCATTGTCACAGCATGCATCATCTCCGATTCTTTGATGAGCATGAGTTGTCAGGTTTTGGAAAGGAAGATCTGCTGAAGCTATATATATCTCCTTTGTGCACAATTGAGTATTTGCGTCGGGACTGTACCAAAGCCATCGTGGGAAAATTCAACAAGTTTGTTCGTTTACTTGTTGAAAAAATAGCCATTCGGTCAACACGAGGTGTTTGAGTACGAGTCCGAGTCCGACTAAAGATGGAAGCTAACGGAACAAATACCAAAGACTAGAGGGAGATTGTTAGGCCCATTTTGTGTTAGTCTTTCGTATTTGATTATAATTTGTCGTTTATGTACGTTAGCTAGTTGGACATTATTTATGTGTATGTTTGGGCCCAAGGCCATGTAAGTTGGAGCCCAACGGGCCGTAATAATGAATAGATAGTGCATGAGCACACACACTATAAATAGTGTGTGTATCTCATGCACACAACAACCTTTTTGCCTTTAATCTTATCTTGTTGTTTGCTTCTTTGCTGGTTTTTTATCTCAACTAAAACCAACCAAGTATCAACTTGCTTTAAGAGAAAACAGTTGGGTTGAAGCCATGCAAGAGGAGCTCATGCAATTCACCAAGATACATATTTGGGAACTGTGTCCACTCACATCATCAAAGTTTTTCAAATGAATGTTAAAGGAGATTTCCTTTTATGTGACATTCAAGAAGAAATGTATGTTGCAAAACCACCAAGATTTGAAGATGCTTTCAATCCAGGCTATATCTACAAGCTCAAGAATCATTATATGGAATCAAACAAGCTCAAAGAGCCTGGCATGACATACTTTCCTCTTTCTGATTTCAAATCATTTTCAAAGAGTACAAATTAACAAAACTTTGTTTCTTAAGAGAAAGGACAAAGACTTACTTCTAGTTCAGATTTATGTAGATGACATCATATTTGAATCCACCAATCCAAAATTATGTGACGAGTTTACAAAACTCATGAAATCTGAATTTGAAATGAGTAAAGATTGGTGAATTACAATACTTTTTGGGCTTGCAAGTCAAACAAACTAAAATAGGAATTTTTCTACACCAATCAAAGAATGTTAAAAATCTCAAAGAAAAGATTAAAATGACTGGTTGTAAAGCAAGTTCCACACCCATGATCAAAATTGATCCATTAACATATGATGAAACATGTGAATATGTTGATAAGACCTTGTATAGATGCATGATTGGATCACTGATGTATCTAACTGCATCTAGGCATGGTATCATGTATGCACCATTTGTGTGCGCAAGATATCAAGCTTCACCTAGGAATCTCACTTAAGTGTTGTTAAAGGGATATTTAGATACCTCAAAGGTGCATCCACCTAAGGCATCTGGTATCCATCCAACACAAAGACCCAGCTTGTTGGTTTTACAGATAGTGATTATGCAGGTTGTTAAATAACAAGAAATCAACATCTAGAGGATGCCAGATTTTTGGAGATGCACCGGTCTCTTGGAAAAGCAAGAAACAAACTACTGTTGAAGCAGAGTATATCGCACATGCAAGTTGTACTACACAAATCCTATGGCTACAAAACCAATTACCGGATTATGGACTCACAACTTTAAAAACTCCATTGAAATTGGACAATGAAGCTGCTTTTAACATAATCAAAAATCCAGTTCAACATTCGAAGACTAAACACATTGATATCAGACATCACTTCATTAGGGATTGTTGGTACATGATGTCAGTAGTTCAGTGTCTAGTGTCTGTAATCGAGTTAGTTGGATTTGTATTTTGTATTAAGCGAAGTTAGCTCACAAGTTCGCTTATATAGGCGAACTTGTGGAATAAGCGAAGTTAGTGACAACTTCGCCTAAACATGTTAGGCGAAGTTTTCGTCTGTTATATACGGCTAGGTTACGGCTGAATTAGATGAATCAGTTTATGAGTTGTTCAGAGTTTGTGTAATCGGTGATCAGTGAATCACGTGTTTCCAGTTGCAATACAACGTGTCTTTGTTTATTGTAACGTGTGTTTGATTGTGTTAACGTGTATCGTCTTCTACGCTCGTATCGTCTTACGTAGGGATTCGCAACCTACGTAGAACGAGATATTCCGTGTAGATCCAGCTGGGAACCTACAATTGGTATCAGAGCTTTTGCTCGTGATTGTGTGGTTCGGGATTATCACGCGGGTGTAGAAATCGTTCCGTTCGACTATTCGCGGGACGAGTTTACCGAATTTTTGTGTCCTACTCACCTCCCACCATCATAAACAACCCATTACACCTTCGCATACCTCGCAAAACGTCAAAATCAAACCTGTAAAATCATCGTGTTCATCAGGCGAAGTTGCCGCTACTGTTTGTAGGGTTTAGGCGAAGATATAAGGTTAAGCGAAGTTATCCACAACTTTGCCTACCTCACAAGTTCGCTTATCTCAAGCGAAGTTATCCACAACTTCGCCTACCTCACAAGTTCGCTTAACTTAATCAGGCGAAGTTGAGAAATCAAGCGAAGATAAGACTTAAGCGAAGTTAACTTTAACTTCGCCTATAGTACTGTTCAGAATAAAATTTTTATTTTTTCGGGTTTCTTTGTGTTTTCGTTTCGTGAAAAATGACTTCCATAAATATTACGGAACTGGTAAAAATGGAGGTGGAAGCGGGTTCAGCTACTAAGGCACCGAAAATGCTTAAGGGTACCGATTTCGTGGCGTGGAAAGATCGGTTTGAGCAGTATGTTAAATATCAAGATACTAAGATGTGGGTGTGCATTCAAGATGGATACATTCCACCAACTGCTTTGTATGAGGGTCGTGAATAAATTAAGAAATACAACAAGATGGAAGAGGAAGAAAAGAAGATGTATGAGGCTGAAAGCAAAGCTCATGCTGCGATAACAATGGCTCTTCCACAAGAGATTCTTCACACCTTCAGGAAGTATAAAACCGCTAGAGAGTTATGGGAAGCACTTGAAAACAGATTTGAAGGTAATGTGGGGATACGTGCATCCAAGATTAAACTACTCAAAACCCAATTCTCGGTGTTCAAGTATTTGAAGAATGAATCACTTGATGATATCATCACGAGATATTATCACCTGATGACCGAACTCAGCAATTATTCCATTGCTTACAAAGAAGAGGAGATTGTAGAAAAACTTCCTGATGCTCTCCCACCGAAATGGGAGATGTACACTGTCTTGATGAGAGAAGATGAAGAGTTTGCCGACTATGACTTGGAAACAGCAGTCAACAAACTACGAACTTTTGAACTTAACATGGTTCGAAAAGAGACACCAACTGATCAGGTTCAGGATCCGGGAATGTATGGTGCGAAAGTTAATTCAAGTTCAAGTTCGAAGTCAGAATCATCTGCTTACTACTCAAAGGGAGACTCGAGCTCTAACTCAACTCATGATGGTCATGTTTCTCTCAACATGGACGGTGATGTGTGTTTCGTAGCTGGTGAAACAAATTCTTCTAAACCTCAAACAACAAAGGGTAGTTTTTCTTCAAGTGTTCCGAACATCAACTACTCTCAGATGCCCATGAGTGTTAAATCTGCTGAACAACAGTTTGCTCTCTATGCATCTTTCATTGCTTCTTACGAAAATTACATTAAAGGTAAAATCGTTGATCCTGCAAGTTTAGACGAAGACTATGATCAGATCGATGCTGATGTTCTGGAGGAGATGGATCTGCAGTGGCAGATGGCAATGATTGTAAGAAGAGTTAAAAGGTTTATGAAGAAAACTGGTAGAAAATTCGTTGGTGAAAGACCAGGTTTTGACAAGTCAAAGGTTCGGTGTTATAACTGTCAACAGAATGGCCACTTTGCTAAAGAATGCACAAATGACAGAGTAGAACGCAGTCAAAACAGGTCTACACAACAGAGTGGTGGTGGTAGTGAGAATAGGGCGATGATATCCAGACAGAACGGGGAATACAACTGGAATCTGCAAGTTGAGGAAGTGTTCGAACAGGCCAACTTGGTTAACATCGAAACTGAAGAAAAACCCAGAGAGACAAAAGAAAATCAAGCCTACATGGCAGAAGTGAACGATCAGCTTTCTGAGGTAAGTCCTAAACTCCCTTGTACGAAATGTGAAAATCTGTCTGAACAGTTGAAAACAATAACTGATCAGTTTGTTAGTTTGGATGCTCAATTCAGAACATTAAAAGAAGATCATTATTACACTAAAACTAGAGAAAACAGTTACAAGGTAAAAATAAAAGCTAGTGAGAAAGATATCAGAAGTCTTAAAGCAAGTCTAGCTGAAAAAATACAAGTAATTGATCTTAGCTATGAAGTGTTAGAAGAGAAAACCAAACTAATTGCTGAAAGGGATAAACAGATAGCTGATCACCAGGTGAAAATGATGGAACTAAACAGAAAGCTTGAGCAATTTAGAAATTCTTCCGCAATACTTGATCACCTCGTAAGTGATCAACGTTCCCTAGTTAAAAGGGGAGGAATTGGATATAATGAAGTTCCACCACCTTATAATCATAACTATACTTTTGATCATAGTAATCAGAAATCTGTTGATGTTGAAATTGGTCAGACAGTTCCTGTTAAGGTTACGATTAAAGATCCAGAAGTTAGTAAAGGCGAAACGAGTAAGCCTGTTTCGAATGTTAAGATTTCTATTCCTAGTTCTGTCTCATCAAATTCGGACAAGACATCCGAGTCTAGTGAGACAGAAGAAGAGGAAGTGTTACTAAAACGTGGAGAGGAACATAAACCAACTGAAACGAATTCTCCACTAAACCCGTATGTCCCACCATATGTTAGACAAACGGACAGTAATGCAGCCTTATCATCTAAACAAACTATTGAGACGAAAGTTGAACACAGGAGTTGTTTCAGATGCAATCAAATAGGACACCTGATTGCTGATTGCCCTCTGAAGCAGAGATTCAGAGGTATGAGGCCTTCGAAAACTGAGAATAGAACTAACAGTAATTTCTATAATGGTAAAAATGAAAACTCATCAAAGTTCAGATCTTGGACTAATCCAGGTTTTCAAAGAAGTTGACCTCAGTTTTTTCCAGTTAACAACAAAACCATTAGTAATAATTCATTTAACTCACGAAGGTTTGGATGGCCTCATAGTCAATCTACTAGAAGGTATCCTTTTGGGACTTACAGAAATCAGTCTAATACTAACTTTGGACAGCCAAAGTACGGGATGCATTTTAACAGATTTAATCGACCCAAGACCAATAGGTCTTGGGTCCCCAGATTTTAATCCTTTGCTTTGATCGTGCAGGAATAGTTGAACAGGGCTGCAAACAATCTATGGGTTGTGGATAGCGGCTGTTTCCGGCACATGATGGGTAACAAGAATTTGTAACACGAGTGGAAACCTGTTCAGGGAGGAAGAGTTAGTTTTGCTGGAGAGAGTGGTGGAAGGATTACTGGAATTGGGACAATGACTAATGGCAAAATGAAGTTAGAGAAGGTTAACTTCGTTGAAGAACTGAAGCATAATCTGCTGAGTGTATCTCAGATCTGTGACAAAGAGTACACTGTGCACTTTACCAAAGATGAAGCGGTCGTACTGTATCCTGGTTTCAAGATACCAGAGGAATGGATAGTAATGAAGGCTCCAAGGGAAAATAATACATATATTATGGACATGAGGTTGACTGAGATGGCAACAGAAGAATCGTGTCTTCTGTCAAAAGCAACTGAATCGGAGTCCGAGTTATGGCATCGAAGAATGGGGCATATTCATCTTCGGAAAATGAACTACATTGTCAAGAATGGGCTGGTGCTGGGTGTTCCCTTGAAAAATTTCAACTTTGAAGACCAATGCTTATCGTGCAAAAAGGGAAAGCAACACAAGAAATCTCATCACACCAAGAAGGTTAATTCAATAGTCAGTACCCTAGACCTACTTCATATGGATCTCTTCGGTCCCGTGAATGTAAAAAGCCTAGGTGGAACATCATACTGCTTGGTGATAACTGATGATTTCTCTCGATATTCTTGGGTATATTTCCTGAAGACAAAGGATGAAACGGTGCAGTTGGTAATAAATTTGATTACCAAGGTTGAGAATATTATGGGGAAGAAGGTTAAATACATCAGGACTGACAATGGGACTGAGTTCAAAAACTATCAGATGGAGATATTCTGCTTACAGAAAGGGATAGACCACCAGTACAGGGCTCCGTATACTCCGCAACAAAATGGGGTGGCTGAGAGGAAGAACAGAACGCTAATTGAAGGAGCCAGAACCATGCTGGCTGATTCTAAACTTCCTGTGGTGTTCTGGGCTGAAGCTGTTGCAACAGCCTGTTATATCCTTAATAAAGTTTTAACTGTTAAAAGATTGAATAAAACATGTTATGAACTTATGCATAAGAGAAAGCCTAACTTGAGTGGTCTCGAACCATTCGGGTCCCCGTGTTCGATATTAAAGACGAACTCAAAATTTGGTGAAATAGCCAACGAAGGTATTCTAGTCGGATATGTTGTTGGGACTCCCAACAGACGAGTCTTTAATCTATCGACCAGCAGGGTTGAGGTGGTGTGTAACACTGATATCACAAGTTACAAATCACCAATACCAAGCACGGGACCCGCTGGGGCTTTCGACTATGATAGGCTTTTTAAATCTTTTAATTTGCCTTTCCTGGATTGTGCAGAAGTTGATGAGAGAATAGCTACGAAGATGCTTTATGATGAGGAAGAAACTCTTGTGCAACGATCACAGTATGATGAATGTCAACCTTCCTCGTCAAATGCTGTCGATACCCCTGCTGCCTCTACAGAAGAGGAATTCTTCAATCCGTTTCACTCTCAACAACAATCACCCATTGATGAGCTATCTTCGAACCTGGAAGACAATCTGCAAGTCAGTTCGGTTCCGACTACGAGTGTTTACAAAAATCACCCTTTTGAGAACGTGATAGGTGATCTGTCCGACGGTGTACAAACAAGACGAAGCTTGAATGAGCACAATTGTGTTTACACAAGCATTAAAGATACATGCATCATTAACGAATGCTTGTACACCTGCTTCATAAGCCAGATTGAACCAAAGAACTATCAAATGGCTCTCAAGGACAGCTCGTGGGTTGAAGCCATGCAAGAAGAGTTAGCCCAGTTCAAGAAGATGGAGGTTTGGGATTTTGTTGCAAAACCGAAAAATGTGCATGCGATTGGCACAAAATGGGTTTTCAAATGCAAGAGAGATGAAAAAGGGATAATTATCAGGAACAAGGCGAGGCTGGTTGTAAAAGGTTTTAATCAGCAAGAGGGGATCGACTACAATGAAGTGTTTGCTCCTGTGGCGAGATTGGAAGCGATTCGATTGTTTTTGGCATTTGTGGCACACAAGGAGATGAAGGTGTTCCAGTTAGACGTGAAAAGTGTGTTTCTTAACGGTAAAGTCGATGAGGTTGTGTACGTTGAGCAACCTTCGGGTTTTCCTGACCCAGACTTTCCTGATCACGTGTACAAGCTAAGTAAAGCGCTATATGGGCTACATCAGGCCCCTCGTGCCTGGTACTCAACTCTATCCGATTACTTGCTTGAGAATGAATTTGAAAGGGGAAAGATCGATAGCACACTATTCGTTAAGAGAAATGGAAGAGACTTTCTTCTGGTTCAAGTCTACGTGGACGACATCATCTTTGCTGCATCAAAAGTCGCCATGTGTCAGGAATTTGAAGCCATCATGAAAAAGAGGTTTGAAATGAGTGCTATGGGTGAACTAACTTTCTTTTTAGGACTGCAGGTTGATCAGAAGAAAGATGGGATGTTCATTCATCAGACTAAATATGTCCAAGACGTTCTCAAACGCTTCAAGATAGAGGACAGCACACCATTTGATACTCCAGTTTGCGTTAACCATAAACTGGGTGCTGATTTAGACAGTGATACAGACGTGGACCCCACCCAATATCGGGCAATCATAGGTTCTTTAATGTACTTAACTGCATCTAGACCTGATATTATGTTTGAAGTTTGTCTTTGTGCTCGCTTTCAGGCAAACCCAAAGGAATCTCAAATAAAGGGTGTGAAGAGGATATTGCGATATCTCAAAGGCAAGCCTAAGCTAGGGTTATGGTACACGAAAGGAGGAGACTTGGAGTTAGTCGCCTACACAGATTCTGATTATGGAGGATGCAATCAGAATCGGAAGTCAACAACAGGTGGATGTCAGTTTCTTGGAGGCAGATTAGTGTCATGGCAGTGCAAGAAGCAGACCTCAGTCGCCATTTCTACCTGTGAAGCAGAATACATGGCAGCATCGAACTGCTGCTCCCAGGTTCTTTGGATACAACAGCAATTGCGTGATTATGGTCTGAATTTCACTCATACTCCTATTTGCATAGATAACACTGCTGCTATCTCAGTAACTAACAATCCCGTAAAGCATAGCAAAACTAAACACATTGACATCCGTCATCATTTTATACGGGATTGTGCTGAGAAGAAATTGATTGTGCTCGAAAAGGTTGATTCGTTAGATAATTTCGCTGATTTGTTTACTAAAGCGTTTGACAAAACTCGTTTTCAAAACCTTGTTGAGCTAAATGGGATGATCAATCCCGAGTAACCGTGTTTTTCGTTTTTGAGTATTTGTAAAAAAAAAAAAAGAAAGAAAAAAAAAACGTCACTATCGCTTAGAATTATGTCGGTTGCTTCAGTTTGAAGGACATATCTTCGGATATGTTTGGTCCTCATTTCTACCTGTAGAGTATGAGGATAGCATTAACCAGATGACTGAAAGTGACCGAGGCGGTTTATGATGTGTTTTTATTCTTTCGCTGAAAATTAGTCGTTCATACTTAGTTAGAAGGACACATACTCGTATGTGGTCGGTCCAGCTGATCCATTGGATCTTCAGGATAGCCGTTTACCTGAAGATTTCGAATTGATCGGGGCGATAGAAGTTAAATTTTTTTTTTTAGGGAGATGAAATTATTTTTCAAGTCTACTACTTCGTAAGAAGTTTCTTTACTATGTTTAAAAGAAAATTGATCCAACCTTGGAAAGTGATAGACAAACTGATTCTGTGTGCTTAATTAGTGAAGTTATTAGGCCTAAAAGACTTTAGAACAGTCATTGTATGTCATGGTAGCTTTTTATGGTGCGTAAAAGTAGAAGTGATACAAACTAAATCTCCTCGATTTTATGTGGAAACACCTTAAGAGTTATGCATGTCTCCATATATATCTTTCCGAATGATAGGCAGAAAAGCGATTACCCAGTCATATACGAGCCCGTGAGTGTTCTGATTCCCGTGAAAATAGCGTGTCAAGAAATTGCAGTGATCCAGATTCGGGACTTGCAGTTGTTTACGTCTCTGAAACTGTGTAAATCTTGTTATTAAAAAAAAAAAAAAAAAAAAAAACTGAGACATTCTAGAGCTTATAATGTTAATACTTCTCAATCAAGATGCAAGAAAGAGAACGGGAAGAAGAGTCTAAAGATCGAAGAGTACTTACTATTTAATCAGACACTACGGGTCGAGGTCAACTCGGGGTGACTTGGGGAAAGCCAAATACGCTTTGAGAATAGATAGGAGACATCACAATCTCTGATGTGTTGCCCATTTAAATTTTGAGCTTAATTGAACCTAACCCGTATCAGAGAAGCGATGAAAACCATTTTAAGTTATTTACCTGCTTATAACCTGTCTCTTTATGTCATAATACGGCTGAACATGGATCTATGTGACAGTCACGTAATTAGTATGATTCCTGTTCGGATCTTTTCTAAAACGTGGTAGTCCCTGTCGAGACTGAAATTTGATCCCGTGTACCTTATTTCTAAGTTTTATCCTACTTATGTAGTTGTATGATTTTATACCTGGTTACTTGGTCTTGATCGTATCATTTAACTCTTTAAAGGATGTTTAAAACTTAATTGCAAATTGTTCAAATTATAGGGGTTTGTTTTGTAAATTTTAATATCGGCGAAGTTATCCCTAACTTCGCCTGCAATAGGCGAAGTTATCCATAACTTCGCCTGTATAACCTTGACCCTATATAAAGAAGTTTTTGGTCAAATGCTCAGTATTGTTTTTCAAAATCCGGCGAACTTATTCCCAGTAACCCTAAGCGAAGTTATATCTCGATCAATCTGTGTTATTTTTTCTCGAGTTCATTCCGTGTTAAAGGTGTGTAGGGTTGTTGCATCTTTTAATCTATGTCATTGGCGTTAATCAAAGGTCGTTTCGACCCGTTTAGTGACCTCGTTCTTTCAAACATCCAACACCCGATTTTCAAACTTATTTTCACGTGGTCGTAATCATATTGATCGTCTAGATCTCCATAAAAACATGTGTTTAACAGTCCGCAATCTCCAAATTGACCAAATCAATTCGTTTGAACAACTAAACTGTTGCCGATTCATATTCAGGCGAACTTACAGTTTAGGCGAAGTTATCCTTAACTTCGCCTGAGGGTTAACTTCGCCTGATAATTAATTATGTAACAGTACATGAGGCGAAGTTGTGGTTAGGCGAAGTTATCATTAACTTCGCCTGGCCCTTTTTACTTAACATTGATCAGGCGAAGTTCAAGTTGAGGCGAAGTTGTTCCTAACTTCGCCCCACCTCTAACTTCGCCTATACAGAATAAATCATAACTTCGCTCATGGTAACAGGCGAACTTGTGATTTTCCTCGACGATTCTCTAACTTAGTCTGTTTTTGTTGCAGAAATGGCAGCTGTAGCTGGAGCAGGTGGTGCAGGTGGTGACGAAGGAGGAGATAACCATCGACAGTTTTTCCCGGGGCATAACATGTACATCACATTGGACCCGGATGCGAGCGGTGTTGATGATTTCCGCGAGATCATCACATTTCTACTCCGCCCGCGTATCTTCCACGCTATTACTACAACACTGCCTATCTCATTGCCAAACATAGAAGATTTCTGGCGGACAGTGGAATATGACTGTCTAGTCGAGCCCCCGGTTATGCGTGGAATGGTTAAATCAGATAGTATAGTTCTCGTCTGAACAGATCAGGGTGGCTTTACAGTTTGGGGATGAAACGAGAGACGATCCTACAGACTTCGTGGCTCCATTCAGAGATGGTGCTTTTCTGAGGATGGGATATTCTGGTCCATTGGGAGATACTCAAAGACGAAAAGGATTCTTGTTAGACCAATGGCGATTTCTTATGCACGTGATGATCGTGTGTATGTCAAGGAGAAAGGCTGGTACGGATGGAATGGGTGCGACCATGCAGTCGGCGATGACTGCACTGACTTACAATAAGCGTTATAGCTTTAGTCAGATGGTATTCTACGAGATAGACCGTCAAAGAAGAGCGGTGGCGCGTGAGAGATTTCTGATGTATCCAAGATTCCTTCAAATGATCTTGAATCATGTTGCTCCCACGTTACCTCAGCGCTGCCCGATTAGATATGTGGAGAGTGTAAGCAAGAGGATCTTCGCTCAGTGTAGATCATCAAGTGCAAGAAGCAAGCCTGAGCTCCGTCCTCGACATACTCCATTATTTGGGTACTTGATCAACCCAGAGTATGTTCCACAACAGGCTGGAGCACCTCAACCACCACCTGAGGTACAACAAGCTTTACCTGCTGCTCCTGTTGTGGCACCGGAGGAAAATGTAGACCTTGAAGCTGCGTTTGGCGGTCAAGGATTTTTTGAAATGGATCGTGTTGACCCTGAGGAAGAGGTACAGGTCTCGGTAGCCCGAGTTACTAGTGTGGATGTTGCTAGGGCAGCTATGACTGAGGCTGATTCTGATTCTTCAGATGATGATGTGGCTGAAGCTAGACGGATTTTGGTTACACAAGAAAGGATTCATGGGAAGAGGAAGAGAGACAATGATGACAGTGAGTCGGATTTTGAGGAAGATTTACATCAGTTGGTCCATAGATCGAGAAGGGAACGGGCAGGTGCAGGTTCGGAAGCTGGTGAGAGCTCAAGGGTGGTTCGTTTCACTCCACCCGCACTGTCTGGTATGACTATAGTCCCTACACCATTGCAAGTTACAGGGCCAATCGCCACGGATGTTCCCGTAGTGACTACCTCATCTTCCTTCGGCATCCCACCCACTACATTCCAGCTCTCGGCTCCGGAGATTGTGTCCCTGCCACCTCCAACTCTTACTCCAACGGAGGTCGTAGCAAGGTTTGTTGAGTCGACAGTTGTTGCTACTGCAGGGTTGTCGGTTACGATACCACCTGCGGTTACGTTTCCACCTGTTTCTGAGGTGCCGGTTACATTGGAAATCCCTCCTCCGTACGCTCAAGACATATCATATATGAGGTTTGATTTCGATGCAACCTTATCCGATTCGGAAGAATAGCAGCGCTATAAAGGGTCGTGGCAGAACAATCAAGGGTAAATCTTATCCAGACTCATGCTATTCAGCGCCTCGTTGCGGAGAATCAGATTCAGTCGTCCCTCCTGATCGAGCATGGTAAAATAATTGATGCCTTGAAACAGTTCTTGGCATCTCAGGGGGAGACGGGCTGTAAGGGTGATGAGCTGAGGACGAAGAAGCGTAATGATCGAGACGATGATCCCAATGCATCGAAAGGTGCAGGTGGAGAGTTGCCAAGAACTGAACAAGCTCTTGGGACTTCCACATATCAGGGGGAGTCAACGAGTGCAGCTGGCGGTTCAGGGGGTGATGATGTGGTGGTTGTGTATGCTGAGGAGGTGTTAGATGATGTTATAGGTGATGAGGATGTGTTACCGATGGAGGAGATAGAGAAGATAGGGGCTGAGATTGTCATTGATAGTGAGATTGAAGAAGGAGATGGTGGAGGAGAACGTTGAGCACGAGATTCCGGAAGTTGATAAGGCAGATATGGGTCAAGATATGGGAAGCGATGAGACGGAATGGGAGGAGCAGCCAAGATGGAAAGAAGGCTACGCTCAGTGGTTCGTAAAGACTAAGAAACCGGCGGTCCCTACTATGTTTAAGAAAAGTTACAACATCAGGGGTTATGCTGAATCGAAAAGTGGGATTATATGCTGGTTATATGATGAGCAGTTGAGGCTTTTTGTGATAAAAAGGTATGATGGGGTTCAGTATTTCAAGAGGCTGTTGAGATCGTTGAATACGTTGCCTGAGTGTGAAGTGAAGGACTTAGCCAGGTTGGGGTTGATAAACAGGAGTGATGATAACATGGCTAGGGTCATTGGGAAGATAGTCTGGAAGGAAAGCATAAAGGAGAAAAAGTTCGAGCTGTTGAAACCACAGAAAGGAAAGCTTGTTGAAGACAAAGACAGAGGAATGAGAGCAGATGGCAAGCCTTGGATGATCATGAAGTATAAGCCGATCCGGTGTTTAAAATAAGTGCCGATGAAACAAATGCCCAAGGATGTGCTCAAAGATCTGAAGTGGTGGTATGTGGATTGTGAAACAGCTGAAGCAGTAATGGAGGATGAAGATGAACAAGAGCTGATGAGAGTTTATGATCCTATGCATCTAGTGAATCTATCTCAAGCTGATCTGCAGGTGCTGAACGAGAAAAAGATATTTTATATTCCTGCTTGGAAAGAAGAAGCAAAGAAGTATCAAAGAGTTGTTTCGGTTTGTGTACGAGAAGGCGTTCATGCTTGAAGATGAAAGATACAAGATTTTTGGGATTACAAGACACGTGTTTGAAGATAGAGATATGAAGCTACTGCCAAGGGGGAGTCTGTTGGTACATGATGTCAGTAGTTCAGTGTCTAGTGTCTGTAATCGAGTTAGTTGGATTTGTATTTTGTATTAAGCGAAGTTAGCTCACAAGTTCGCTTATATAGGCGAACTTGTGGAACAAGCGAAGTTAGTGACAATTTCGCCTAAACATGTTAGGCGAAGTTGTCGTCTGTTATATACAGCTAGGTTACGGCTGAATTAGATGAATCAGTTTATGAGTTGTTCAGAGTTTGTGTAATCGGTGATCAGTGAATCACGTGTTTCCAGTTGCAATACAACGTGTCTTTGTTTATTGTAACGTGTGTTTGATTGTGTTAACGTTTATCGTCTTCTACGCTCGTATCGTCTTACGTAGGGATTCCGCACCTACGTAGAACGAGATATTCCGTGTAGATCCGGCTGGGAACCTACAGGGATTGCTATGAAAAAGGTTTGATATCAATTGAAAATGTTTCATATGCAAATTAGGTGGCTGATGTATGTACCAAAACACTTGATTCAGTAACTTTTCAAAAACTGATTTCTAGGTCGGGAATGTTAAACTTTGCATAATCATTTTTACAAAGTCAAAACAGTTGTTTATAACTGACTTTTGATAATAAAATTGTTTTCAAAAGACTGTTAATATATCTTTTGATGCACAAACAATGGAAAACTTCTGTTGAGAAAAATAATGAAAATAATTGTTCTAATACACTTACTTATCCAAAACTACTTATGAAAATCAGTATTTTCATAAGACTGATGTTTTACTCCAAACTACTGATCAATGTCAAACAACAGTTATTTAATTTTTTTTTCTCACCAATTTTATGGAAAACTAGCTATTGTTTCTATAGAACAGTGGTTTTAATGGTAACTTTTAATCACCCACTTGCTTAACCACCCGATATCTCACCAATCAAAAGATTACCTTATATAATCATCTTTCATAACCCTAAAGAAATCTTTTGCCTATATCACACTCCGTCTTCTCAAATATCTCTCTCATTTTACTTGCCGGTCATCTGTATCATCCTTCATACACACAACAATCATGGCATAAAAAATTGGAAAACTTGTAATTCAAGTATCCTCATAATTTGCTACCATATCTCGCTCGTAGCCCTCCTTACCCAGAATACGACAACATGATTGGAACAATCACTGTTAGTAGATACTTCAATCTATTAACATCAGACTCCGATATTTATCCCCGAACTCTAAATGACTTCTGGAAACATGCCTAGGTTCAATATGCAGAGGACAACAAGACACCTTTGTTTATCGAGAATATTGCTCAAGTATTTACAAAAATATCCAACATCACTGAAAGCAGTCCTTTCTTCACCATGCAACCTGAAAAGGAAACCACTTCCAAAACTGCTGATGTTGAGATTGGGATTACCAACCCAGAGCAAAAGGAGGCTACATTCCTTATCACTATAGGTGATTTGGATTTGGGATTAGGAGCGACTACTACAACCTTTGAAACAACTGTTTCACAGATGGACAGTAGTTTAGGAATTAAGACTCTATCCCAACAACTGATGATATGTTAATATCTGAAACAGTTGGAAGTCTCCAGTACCAAGAAAAAGGAGCATCAGATCAATTTCATGATTCAAATCCTGACTTTGATTCAGATAAAACTGCTGATGTAGATAAAACTGTTGATGCCATGACAGCAGATGAAACTATTAATTTAATTGATGCTAAAACAATCCAGGATTTAACGAATCAACTTCACAAGTTGAATTCTAAAGTCATGGAGTTCAAAAAGCGCATCTCAAACATGACTCAACCTCAAGTTCAACAACACCATGACAATACCCAATTGTTGGCCTCAATCCGGAGTAAATTTCAATCTTGCATACAACAATTTTTCACTCAAAAGCCACAAGCCATTCAAAGCTCAACCAAACAAGAGGGTATAACCACCTCTAACCGAGAGCTTGCTGAGCTAAAATCCTTTATTACTTCTCAATTTCAAATATTCATGATTAAAGTCAGCACTGATACCACCATGTCACACCCCAACCTAAGGCAGTAATGCCGGGGCGCGAACTGATTACTCACAGCTCACAAGGTACTATCATGTAGTATAATATGAAAATATCTATTTAATTACTTTTAAATAAACAAAACATCATCCAACTACATTAAGTTTGAGCAAATTACCAAAACAATCCAAATTTAATCGAAACATATCAAAATAGATATATTAACTTAAATAGTCTTTTATTAATTTTATTCTTGAAGTCTTGCTAGTCGTCTCTTCATCTAGCTTCACACCAACTGATAACCTGCATATGCATAGAAAATAACATAGTTTTCTCAACACATGGTTGAGTGAGAAAATCATCAGATTTGTTACAATAATAAGTATAATAAAATGGCAAAACTGTTATTGTGAATGTAAAAGAATCAAACCATGAGCAAATAAAAGCGTCAAATGACCAAGTCACACGGACTATGGCTACTATGACAGTCATATGATCATACTATACTATAATGAGATTATGTTAGACCCCTATGAGTTGCTAGAATCAAGTAATCAAGTAACAATTAGTCATTTAATTTAATACACACACAATATAGTGTATATAATATAATAAATAAATATTGTAAGTACACATTCGTCCCCAAAATATATTTGAAAACAGTAAATAAAAAGGGGAGTGATTTCTCACCTTATCACTTATACGAGATTAGAAAGTAATAAGAATAACGAAGAACCGAAATTTAACACATTGACTGAGGTAATCCAAACAGACCTGAAACTTAGAGATAAAAAACTATAATTAGAATCGAGAATATAGCCACTAGAAACACCCTAAACGGACGTATAGTACTCTGGTTATGAGATTTTTAAGGTTTAAGCAAGCTGGTATTGACCCGAATCTAAACAGCGATTTGGGAGTCGGGTTTCGATCATTACACTCAAAATTTAATTTTGAACAGAAAAGGTCTTCTAGATTGAAAGCTAATTCTGACCAGAGAAGATAGAGATATTGACAAGTCAAATAAGTTTGACTAAAACACCCTTAACGGGTCGTGATCAAATTGCTCACCGAAACTCCCTTAATCAGTGAAATTGATTAAGGGCTTTTTTTTATTTCATGAAAAACTATTAAATTATAGAAGACAACTTACCCAAACGAGAAGAGGATCTAAGAGGAAATCGAGGTTAATGATGTCTTGAACTTCAAAGTCAACAAGCCTTGAACAAGCTTGATAAGTTGACAAAGATTAGAATGGTTGAAGGAGGACATTCATGGGTGAAAGCTTGATGATGGCTGAGACAAGTGTTTTAGGGTTTAGGGGAAATATTATGAAGAATAATACAGAGGTTAAAAGGTCTAGTTAAGAATTTAATCGATTAAGGAAACCGAATTAGGCATTAATGACCAAAATCGGGTCTTTTGATCAATATAAACTCAGTGAATTAGTGAGGGAATGAACCTAGACATCATGCTAAACTAAATTATGTTTCTTGGGGCTCAAAATTCATGATTTGGGCTTGATTCGGAAAGATTTAGCACTTAAAACGAATTAATGAACCAAATAACAAATTTGTGCAGATACCTAGCCGCGCTGCGCATCAAGGTTACGCATTCCTCCCCGCGCGGCGTGGTGTGGGAGGATGTCCAGGATTTTCCAACTTGTCAATTTCAGTCCTTGTGGTTCTAAAAATGCATTTTTAGCCATTTTAAGTAATTTTAAGGTTTAAAATACATGGAAAATAAATGATAAGATTGGTTATGGAATGAAAAGAAAAGAAATTATATGCTTAAAAGACATTCTCGAATTAAAAGAAATGAAAAAAATATAAATTAAATTAGTTAAGTAAATTATATTAATTACTTTCCTGAGTTATATCAGAAAAAAAAGATAGAAAAAAAATTGTAATTTTACAATTATGTGCTTATAGCAACATGGAAAAGAGAATTGAGATATGGTAAATTAGTAATATTGTAACGGGTTATAAACTTTTCCTTCACAAACAGGTCATATTTGGCTGGAAATTTTAAAGGAAAAAAGGCTTAAGTTTTCTTTTCATTCTCTTTCTTTTCTTTAAAATAAAAACTCAAGAATGAAAACAGAAAAATTTTCTTATATCTTTTTTTCCTAACCCTTGAATAAAAAACTCAGGAATCCAGTGTAAAGGTTTTTAAGCATTGTTTGACAAGTTTAAAAGTTATTAAAATATAAAACTAATTAAACCAAGTTAAATACTAATAAAAACAAGTTTTTATTAATACGAAAGATTTGAAATATATTCCCGAGTCGGGTAAACGAATACGATTTCATCTACGAGAAATATGAGATGTTACCCACCATGCTCAGAAACTCACTAAACACTCTTACCAATGAATTAAGAAAGTGAATGGTGGATCAAAGAAACCAATTAGCAGAACTCACTGGTATTTCTCCTCGTGCACCATGATTTCCAAAGCAATCTCAGGCTACTACGGATGCTAAAAACGGGGCAGAATATTCTTGAATCCTCAAGGAAAGAAGCTGAGAAGAAACCAGACGAATCAGCAAACAAAACTGCTGAAGAAGCTGCAAAATTGAAATAAATGAATGAAAAGGAAAGAGGAGCAAAAGATAGTGCACTGGTAAAGCAACTCAGATAAAAACCAAAAGAAACAGGCTCTTCAAATACAAAAAGGTTCAAGTCTGTGTCTGAATGATGGAAAAAATGTGGTAAAACAAAGAAAAGACTAGTAGTTACCCAAACTACTGATAAATCTGAAGATATACCAGCATATCATCAAACTTCTGATGATCAATTAGTTGTTACACCTTCAGATGATTCAAGACCAGCAGTTACTAAGACTGTTGATGTTGCTACAGACCAAACTACTGGTGATCCACAAGAACCAACAGTTGTTTCAGAGATTGTTGATGCACACAAGGTAACACAAGAATCAACTACTATTCTAAAGGTAGGTGAAACCTTGAAGTCAAATCCTAGCCAAACAAAGGGCTCTGAAGTAGTTTGAAGAGGAGGAAGCTTTTGTTGCCTGAAGAGGAAGATTCACAACCAGCTTCTCTTGCAAAGAAATTCAAGCCAAAGAACGTTGATGACTTGATCTCACATCAATAACAAGAAGCTGCAAGAGCATTGGCTGAAGCTGCACAAATGATATCTGATGAAGAAGCCACAAGGGTATATCAAAAGGAGCTTCTGAAGGCAATAGGCTTGGAACAAGAGGCTTATGAGCTAAGCCTGAAAGTCTCAGATAGACCAATAGCTGACAAACAATTATTGATGGAAGCCAAGATGGGTGCTCTCACTTGGATGAAAGAGCATGCAAAATATAAAGTCACCCTCTACAAATTTAAAGGGTGGACTTATGAAGAGCTACAAGCCAAATGTGGAAAAATTAATAGACTTCATAAACAAAACCCTAGTCAGGATCATCCTGAACCTGACTGAGATGTAGTAAATTCTAGAATCTCATAAGAAAGCAAAGAGAGATTTTGAAGATGAAAACTGAATTAGTTGAGGCCAATTTTTTCTATAAAAGAGAATGCTAGATGGGGAATTGAAAAGCTAAGGGTTTCTTATAGAGATCTTGTACAAGAAAAAAGAAGAATCTAAGTGAGTTCCCTGCACCCAAAGCTTTATCAACTATCAAACTCTCAAAAGGCAAAGACATGCTCAAACAACTACTCGGATTCCAAGCTCTACACAAGAAAGAATAAATGCATGACAGATAGCCCTACAAGCCAGAAGAAGACAATTGACTGAAGAGAAGAAGAAGAAGAATTACATGCCATGGAGGGTATACACAGAGATGCCAAGATGGGATTTGTATATGATATTAATTTGATGCCCTCATTGTTTTCATTATCAAATTTTGCCATTGCTTCTGCAGCTACTCAAAGCAAATCAATTCCAAAAGTTATCAAATGTAGTAAAATCAAAAATAGCTTCTTTGTAACATTGGAATTTGATTATGGTAAAATACAAGGGGTGAATTTGCAAGATGTGCATATGCTAGAAGAAAAGTTGTTAAAAAGTTTGCTAGATCTTCCTTTGGAAATGGAAGATGATGAAAGTCTTGGCATTGAGTTTCTAAAGTTCATCATAGACTTGGCCCAAAGAAGACTGTCTAAATAAGACAACTGAGCAAAGATAATAAATGGTTTTGGCATCATCAGTTCAGGGGAGATTGTTGAACCTTGCAAAGAACTGATGACGAAAGACCAAACAACCGAGGATTCAAACATCAGTTGTTCTCCATTAAGAGGTTTTGACATATATTGCTCTAAACTGCTGACGAAGCAAGCTGCTGACATAAGAACTGAAGATACAATAACTGCTCTACAAGTATTAAAGTTCCAAACAAATGAATGCAAACAACTGATGGGTCAAACATCAATTGTTTAACAAAGATCTGTAGTTAGCATACGGTTCTCTATAAGCAGTTGTTTGTAATAGGTTATCAGTAGTTTTTAACCGTTTTTGTTAGCTGTAACTACCACCTTTAGCTCATCAGTAGTTTTGCACATGTATAAAATGAAGAAGAGAGTATCTTCTTCATTAACACTTTTCACGTCACAATACTCACCTGAATAATGTACTTTTGTACTCGAAAATTTAGTGTGAATGATGAGTTAAGGTTGAGGGGGAGCAATAGATTGTAATCATCCAATTATAGTTAGTGCATAGTTGTTCTTCCATATGAAACCTATTATTTAGCTCAAATGAATTCTGTTGATTAAATTGTTCATTTCATATATATACAAATTGAAGTTATAGTTCAAATATGGTTTCAATTAAAGTGATACTAATCTGTTCAAATGATTAGATCAGTTGTTTACCATTTCATTGATTGTGATTTGTGTTCAACTAGCTTATATTACTAGATCTACGATCCTAACAATAACTATTTCCTTTTAAAACATTTTATCCGTTTATAAAATGCTAATAGTTTTTTAATGAGGTTGCGGTGTATTTTTCAAACCTCAAACTAGAAAAAAATTGTCACCACATAATCCATGCTCGGGCTTGTATGTGTCAAAGCTCAAGAGTTAGAATTGCCTTTGTTCAAACCCTTGAATGATCGATGTGTGGTACTCATGTACCATCGATCACAGTCTACCTCAATATTTTGTGGTACAATTGTGGTATCACCGTTATGGGAGATCTATGATCGATGGGTGCATTAGCTACAAACTTGTTTTGTTGCAACTCTCATAATTGTTATAGGACTATAACACAGTCGGTTTGCAGTACTTAAGTTTATAAATCAATCCCGTCACATCACAAATTGTTTCAAACACATTTATGCATTGAAAGTACATTGAATCTCAAAAGCAAGTATATATTAATAAAATCAGTTAACATTGTGATTAGATTCCATGAGTAAAGGAAACAAAAAGCAAAGACTTGTGATTAAGAATGAAACAAAATCATTAGGCCAATGTTTACATAATTAAAGCGCACTTATGCCTTTAGTTTTTCATTGGTCAAGAAGTTTTTTCCTTAATGATATACTGCGTTAGTCACCAGATAAAGCGAAAAGTTTAATCATCAGTGTACCCAACACTTTTGACACTGAACAAAATAAATATGTTGTTTATTTAATAACATTTTGAAAGTAAACATATATATTGTATATTGTTTCTGGTTAGTGTTACTTTATACAAGTAATTAGACACTATAAAGATAATTCAACTTATTGTCTGTTTTGAATGAAATCTTCGAGATTGTTCTTGACGCAAAACTTGATCAAACTGGTTAAGTATTTGTGTTCAAATAACAAATAACACTGGTGAAATCTTCGAGATTGTTCTTGAATTCTGTTGATTAAATTGTTCATTTCATATATATACTAATTGAAGTTATAGTTCAAATATGGTTTCAATTAAAGTGATACTAATCTGTTCAAATGATTAGATCAGTTGTTTACCATTTCATTGATTGTGATTTGTGTTCAACTAGCTTATATTACTAGATCTACGATCCTAACAATAACTATTTCCTTTTAAAACATTTTATCCGTTTATAAAATGCTAATAGTTTTTTAACGAAGTTGCGGTGTATTTTTCAAACCTCAAACTAGAAAAAAATTGTCACCACATAATCCATGCTCGGGCTTGTATGTGTCAAAGCTCAAGAGTTAGAATTGCCTTTGTTCAAACCCTTGAATGATCGATGTGTGGTACTCATGTACCATCGATCACAGTCTACCTCAATATTTTGTGGTACAATTGTGGTATCACCGTTATGGGAGATCTATGATCGATGGGTGCATTAGCTACAAACTTGTTTTGTTGCAACTCTCATAATTGTTATAGGACTATAACACAGTCGGTTTGCAGTACTTAAGTTTATAAATCAATCCCGTCACATCACAAATTGATTCAAACACATTTATGCATTGAAAGTACATTGAATCTCAAAAGCAAGTATATATTAATAA
The DNA here is from genome assembly GCF_021521415.1 of Bidens hawaiensis. NCBI lineage: Eukaryota > Viridiplantae > Streptophyta > Magnoliopsida > Asterales > Asteraceae > Bidens > Bidens hawaiensis. Next base: position 1,883,866 of record NW_027491224.1, read on the forward strand.
AATCAGTTAACATTGTGATTAGATTCCATGAGTAAAGGAAACAAAAAGCAAAGACTTGTGATTAAGAATGAAACAAAATCATTAGGCCAATGTTTACATAATTAAAGCGCACTTATGCCCTTAGTTTTTCATTGGTCAAGAAGTTTTTTCCTTAATGATATACTGCGTTAGTCACCAGATAAAGCGAAAAGTTTAATCATCAGTGTACCCAACACTTTTGACACTGAACAAAATAAATATGTTGTTTATTTAATAACATTTTGAAAGTAAACATATATATTGTATATTGTTTCTGGTTAGTGTTACTTTATACAAGTAATTAGACACTATAAAGATAATTCAACTTATTGTCTTCTTTGAATGAAATCTTCGAGATTGTTCTTGACGCAAAACTTGATCAAACTACAATATTCATTAACACTGGTTAAGTATTTGTGTTCAAATAACAAATAGGTCCCTTAAAACAGATTTCATGAGTCTTCTTAGACATCGCGTCTGGCTTCCAAGGTACATCAACCGAACAGGAAATGTATTGCCATAGAAGGCTCTCACACCCAAGAAAGCACTGGCTTTGTTGGTAAGATTTAAGAGTGCTAGCTCCTTTCTAAATATCCTTGGAACAAAACATGAGATTTTTGCTATCTCTACTTCAACAATGTGTGATCTTTTTCACCCTTGTAAAAATGAACCTTGAATTCAATTTTATATTCAGACATGGAGAAACCAAAAGTCTATATATTAACCATGAGACGAACTAAAAACCGCTCTACTTGATTTATGAAACAAAACATCCATATTAATTCATAAAAAAATTGCAACAATTTCCCACTACAACTTCCAAACTACCAAAGTCTATATTATTCTTTCCGACCACTCAACATCTAACATTTTATTTATCTTAGCTCTTTTCTAGACAAAGTTTGATTCCTTGTAAAGCTCTCATTAAATATAACACTTATATATAAATATAATTATTAGCGTCCAAAATTCATTATATTTTTACCAATTACAAACTGCAGACTACTCGAACTCAGAAGACCCGGAATACGTGATGCCTATTTGTTTATCTATATTGTGTAATGATATTTATATATTAACATTTTTCAATCTTTCCCAGAACTCAGTTAGATCTTTGTTCAACCGCTATTGGAGATCACTGTTTATATTAAGCGGTGGACCTATATCATATATGATCTCTCTTTAATTCCACACATATTCAATTGATTTCTGATTAAAAATTAGACTCTCATGTCAAGTGATTCACCAATACATGATCTATTTAACTGAAACCTTAATTGGAACATGAAATAGATGCATGTAATTTGTGATATGCAGGTATGTTTGCTGCTCTGTCATTCGTCATTTTGCTCCGCATTAGCCTTTCTGGTAGGTTGCTGTTAAAATTGGGATCTTTTAGTGTATTTTGGTTTTGTTGGTCGAATATGAACAGGATGCATCACTTTGAATAATCTATCACAAATCCTTATTGATTATTTGTGTTTCAGGTGTATTTTTCAAGCTGTGCTAGATTGCTATTTCGTTTAACTCAAGTTTGTTTCGCCTACATCTTCGTTTTCGTTGCTTTTTTCCATTGTTTACTGTACAATTAGAGTAGCATTGTGAATGAGACTAAAGTTGTCGTAATGTTACCGCACAATGATTCGGTTTTTACTTACCCATTTGAAAAAAGGTAGCAAAATCATTTTTAAGATATTGTTAATTAGTCTCTTTACTAACCACTTACAATAAAATTATAATGAATATTTTCTTACATAGTAAGCAATATAAGAGAACTTCATGATGCATTTTTATTGTTAGTTTAACAAGTTATTAATTTTTTTTTTGATGATTTTGACCCGTTTCATTTTGCCATTTGCCTTCAGTTGTGTATGGTTGCATACTGTTTTTGGTGCATTAATGCTAACAGATTACATTAGTTATATAGCGCACACATATATGAATTAGAAAGAAAAATACATTTCAGTTTTGACTTCTAAACGTTAAACTATGCATTTTGTTTTTGGCAGATACGGGATTTACTAGGTGGATGAAATGTAGTAGTTGAAGGGAAGACTAAGAGAACCAAGATTCGGGTAACGGGTAACGAGCCAAATATGACAACTTTTTGTTCGGGTCATAGTTTAGTTGACCTGAAACATGGAAACCATTGTATTTTAATTCATGCAAAAAACTTATGTACATACGTTAATGTTTTTAGCATTTGTGTGGTGCAACGCACGTGGATCAAATCCATCTACGCCGCATCGCGGTGGGTAAGCCCACTAGTATAATCTAATTAGGTGGGTATGTTTGTAACAGTATGATTTATCTCAAAACTACATTGTGTCTCTACATTCTCAACTTTAAGAAAAGGCAATACTTATATAGCTATATATTATATGAATCCAATAGGCATCTGCCATAATAACTTTCTTACTGGTAACTTCCTCATCAACATTATTGTGGTTAACACATCTATTATTTTGAAATATTAATATCACCTATATATTTTCATGCCATTAGAAAATTACTCCATAAGTTCAAATGTGACAGGTTGATGATTAGTGAAACTTGAATTGTACGTCCACTATGTTTGAAGTACCATTAATTCGTAAGTTCAAATACATGTCACTCTTAGAGCATTCACATCCAATCTATTAAGTTGATCGACGGATCTCTTTTACATAAAAAATCACTATATTTTTTCTCTGATCATTTCAATTAAATAATACTTTTTTATATATTTATCATTATCATTTATCTTTCATTCACTCACAACTTTCAAAATATATATTAAAAAATAATATGAAAAGTAATTAATCATATATATAGAGTAATCACTACGCGCATTTCTTTCTCTTTCACTCATAACACCCTAAATCACTCCTTACAGATTGAATTGATACCGTCGGAACATCATGAGTACCGAGGTCCGTATTATCAGGACAGGTCTAGGTATTCGTTTTTATAGTCTCAATCGATGTAAAACACATTCAATCTTATTGTCCTCAAAACAATAAGATCTACCATCCTACCGATTTATTAAGTTGATCGACTGATCTAGTTTGTGGGCCGACTGATCTATTCGGTCGAGTATATCAAAAAATGATTAATTTTTAAAACAAGATACCGACCTAATAGATCAATCAGCCAACAAAATAGATTAGTAGGATGACAAATCTTGCTTTTTTTAGACGTGTCAAGATCTTATTGGTTTCATAAATCGTCGAACGATAGAATTAAACGATAGAATTAAACGAACGGTCCAACTGTTCTTGAAGTAGTCATTTTAGGTATTTTTAGAATTACGATGCTAGTTAGGGAATCTGGTTGGTCAAATGGACCATTTTGATCACCTTTTTGTAATACACATTGGAATTTTTCATGGACGGTACTTATAAATTGATAACTTACAACTTTATAACTTTATGTTTGTAACTTTTATTTAATTAAGCATGATATATCATTTTAATTAAAGATTATGTTTATGCGTATACGGGCACTCTTTAACAAACTAAATTCATGTCGTAACGCGTGGGAAATCCCACTCTTTGTACAAGATAAAAGGATATGCTAAAAAACTATATAGTATGGTAGAAAGTATTATGTTATGGAAGACGTATGTCATTAACTTAATCAAACAAAATAAGAGTATATGACACACACACATACATATGAGATAAATATTTTTATTTTAAAAATTACTTGTAAAACAAACAAAATACCATATTATTACTGTTATGTGTTTCAAAAGATAAAATATGGTTTGTTTGGAATGCATAGACGAAAAAAACATGATTTGGGCACATGGTTAGAGACAGGAAAGAACTTGATTACATACTTTTGTTAATATTCTCATGATGTAATCTCATACAATAAAACCAAACTCTCATTCTTTTTATACATATCCCTTGTGACACCCATAATAGCATTTCACTTCCCGGAGACAATTTCAGCCTCTAAACCTAAGACATGCTCAATTCTCAAACTCCACCTCACCAAACATCAAATTTCTCAGCCATGAAGATCTTCAATCGCTTTCGTCGGATATTCATGAGATTTTTGTTTTCGATCTCATCTTCCAATGGAACCTCAAGCTCGGGTGGTGGTTCGTCAGGTGTAAGAAGGCGATCATGTGACCAGCCGGATCCTCCTAGGAGTTCATGCAATTCTTCTTATTATTCTTCAAACACACATTACAATGAAGCCATTTCAGACTGTATTGAATTCTTTAATAAGTCATCTTCTTCGTCTTCACCTTCGCTTTGCCAAAATGGTGATAGGAATTCTGATGCTATGGTGTGAAGATGGTAACCAAAGTTTCATGGTATCTTTTATTATGGATATTGTTACTATGATATACTTAATAATGCAAGCTTATTTGGCATTAGTTTATCGTCTTGATGGGTGAGTTAGGGCGTGTGTTATATTTTATCAAAGGGTTTTATGCTTAAAAGTGGTTGAAACTCTCTCTTCATGAAATAAAATCTGAGGATAAACTCAACTCAACTGTTGATTTTTAATCATATAATTTACTTATAATTTTACCTAAAATTTCTTCAAGCAAAGTTGATTATACTAAGAATGTGGTTGTTAGAGAAACAATTACTCTATGTTTCTAAATATTCCCATTTACGGTTCGTTTTTATCTAGAAAAAGAACGGTTAATCTTACTATAAGAAAATGAAAGTTTAATATGACGTTGTTAAACATACACTCTCCAAGTCTCCATAGTATCTATTTTTACTGAATTTAATCACATATGAACTTATTAAATTAATTACCATTTCCTTCCCGCTTTATTTATATACGTATAAGTTCCCTTTAATATTTTTTCCATTTAATAGTATCCATTAAATACATCAAATTCAAAACTATTAAGTTATTATTAACTTATTTGTATTAATATTAAGGCTTCTTTGATAGACTCGTAATTGTCATTAAGAGTCTATATCTTAATGGTTCATAACCCCTTAATCATAATTAAGAGTTACTCTCTCTTAACTATTCACTCATTTAGATTTAAGGCTAAAATATTAAAAAGTTAGGAACCATTAAGAGGTAATCTCTTAATGCCATTAAAATGCTACCAAAAAACACTTTAATATTATATATATATATATATATATATTTTACTTTTAATAGTATCAACCCCTCCCCTCTCTCTCTCTCTCTCTCTCTCTCTCTCATAAATAAGACTAATAAAAAAAAATGGCTTTACAAATTTTTATTTGATACCTCTGGTAGCACATGTTCAAAGGGCGGCGCCCCTGACTAGGATCGAGTTAAATACATTAATATGTTACGTTTTTTTTTTCAAAGTCAAAATAAGAGGGAACTTTAATTAGTTTTTAAAATTCTACAAGAAGTTACCAAACTCTAATCAGTATGTCCCGTTTGGCGCTTATTCTCTGGTTCGATATTAACTCCAAAAAAATTCACATACTTGTTCTTGATGTCGTTTGAGTTTTATCCAGTTGAAATATTTAGATAATCTTTAGATGGTTTCAATCTGAAAGTACAAACGACTCTCTGATTATTCAAGTTGTTATTCCCAACCACCTAAAAGATATATACATCAGAGTACTTTACACGTAAAAGTTATTACTTATTTTACTAATTCTATGTACAAAGCTTGTTTCTGATCATTTGATCTTGATAGTAGATATCGTCATCATGTTACAACCACAAAAGGTACGCTTTACAAAAATACATCCAAAATGTTTGATTCAACTGACAGTCACAAGTGCCTAAAAGTAATCAAAACTTATATGGAAACAATAAAACTAATCATACATACAAATGAATATTTAATAACTACATCTGTTATGTAATAAACCTAAGGTGACATCTGTTAAAACCATACAAGTGAAATAAATTGGAAAGAAACCTAATGCAACTAGTTTTAAACCCCGTCCACCAGACGGGGTTTTTGATGTTATAATAACATATATGTTTTTTTTACTTTTTAAACTTTAAAAAATTTTTTTGCAACGTATACGTAGACATGTTTTAGAACCTGGCAACAAATTTTTCTGAAATTGACTCCTATGCTAAATCAAAACAAATACTACATTTTTATTCCTGTCAATTGGTGTAATTCCACAAAAGTAATAAATCTATTTAACATAAGCAACTTTTAAACGCTAATTGCATAGAAAGCAACATCAAACATTTATATACAATCACATTTTATGAACAATAAGATGTATAACGATAATAGAACTTTTTGACATAGTATGTTCGAGCCAACCCAACACGACCCCGTTTTGACCTGCACTATATGTTATCCAAATCCACCTCGCCTATGGCATCACTATAAACTCATGTTCAAGCCAAGAAATTCTTCCCTTTAATTCCTGAATGACTGAATTAAAACACTAGATTTTAATGAGTTATAACTCATTCTATAAAATGTTACACATGTTAATAGAAACACCTGTAATTGAGGAGCCACCACCACGAGCACAAAGTTTCACCTGCAAACACTTCAATGGTTGTCTCAGTTTTTACATTTCACTTGACATTGGATCGCTATAATTCATGGGTTTATTTTGAAGGTTCCTTGCGCTATTATCAAATTTTAATGCGTTCAAGTTTCCTCAACAGTTATATCAACAGGACTAACGCAAGCTGGGAAAAAATCATCATCATCATCATCGTACTCAGTATATCCCACCAATAGCAAAGCTATGGTAGGGTCTGAGGAGGGTAAGATGTAGACAGCCTTACCTCTACCCCATAAGGATAGAGAGGCTGCTTCCGGTGAGACCCCCGGCTCGAAGCTGGGAAAAAATAAAATCATTAATAAATTAATTAATTTGTGTGAAATATAATAATTTTATAACAAAATAGTACAATTGGGATATAAAAGTTACCAATTATAAGAGTCTTGTTGTTTCCACCAAGTGATCCTGCCAATTTAGTAAAATGATTATTAACCATTAATATTATTGAAACACATAAAAATGCTCTACTATTTACAATTCCTACCATTAACATAAAATCAAGATCTAGCATTTAGATGCTAAACATGACTGAAAATGAATTTCAACATAATCTTGTCTCAATTCAATACAACCAACTTCCATGCATGCCCAAGTAAGAGCACTAAAGGGGAGCCATGGTAATTTAAGAGCTTAAAAATAACATCATCAAAAAAAAAAAGTAATAATATTAATAACAATGGAAAAAATTAAAGTATAAAAAAAAGATCATGAAACAAAAAGAGTGGATAATGTAATATCCTTTATCTCAATGAATGTGAAATGAGGATTTTACCTTTGGAAATACACGAGAGCAAAAAGAGTTAAGTCAAATAGTCCATTGGCATGCATGTTGAATCTGAAGCGTTGTCCAATTGTAATCTACATAATAGCATGATTATATACCTTTGAGATTTATGTAATAACAAATGGGTTAAACAGGCCGAACACAACTTGTAGGTAAACGGGGTCACGATTTTGACTTGAAACTAACTCAAAAGATCCATATTTAGACTAATGAAATTTAGAAAAAAGCCCATATGAACTTACGAGATAATATCCTTTGTGATCGTTCCCTTTTATGATTTCTCCTACGAAGGCCAACAAAGGTCTCAAGTTGCCTACATCTGCCTTCAGGGCTAGAATTGCAGCCCTTAGAACTTAGAAGGGCTAAGGTTCTCTAAATCTTTAATGTCACTTCCGTCTGTGTATACAAAAAGGAAAAAATATCAGTTCATTTTTAATAATTCAACATATAAGACATGAATCACCTTGAAAACCACATCGTCCAGATATGTAATAATTTTATCATATTAATCTAGTACAAATAAGAAAAATATCCCACCTAAAGAGAAAACTTTATATTGCAGTTTCAGTATCTCCTGCGGTGCATAACCATTTTCCAATGTTTAGCTTCGCTACAATGACTATTTATTTTTATCACTTGTGAACCAAAGTATTTAAGATCTAGGGCAGTGAATCACAAAACAAAAGAGTCATTTAGCATCAAGATCATAAATCATTGTTGTATGAAGAATGCAGCTTTGGTATGCTTTGTTACATTACATTTATGTGGGTAAGACTTATTTTTATCCCTTAATTAGAAAAAAGAAAACAAATACCTCAGTAATCAACATTACTTGTAATCCCTCCAATTCATATAACAGGGGACCATCCCCAGAGCCCAAAAACAACATACATAAATGAAAACAAATGATCTAGATTAGCATAGTATATGTAGTTATAAAAATAATCAAAGAGAAAACATTAATAAATGTGCTAGCTTAGACAAAACAACTAATTTAGCATATGGGGTCAAAAGTAAGTGTGATTAGAGATAAATATCGAGATGATGATACCTTTATTCTCATGCTTGCAATCAGTCCCATTGCATTGCGTCCCTCCGCTCCAATTTCAGAGGTTTCAATCACATAACAATTGGCTTATTAGGGTTTCATCGATAATTAGTGTTTCGGAGCAATTGTCTTATTAAGCAGCGCGATAGGTCGTCACACTGATCGATGCTGAGATTGGGGGAGTGGACGCCCAAGAGATGGCAAATGAGTTGGGTTGGGTCGAACGAGTAAGGGGTAGAAACGAGTCATGGGTCAGAACAAGTATGAGTCAAAATGAGTTTGGGTCAAAACGAGTCAATAAAAAAAAGTTTGTTTTGGTTTAGGTCAAAATAGGTTAGGGTCAAACCGAGTTTTGAGTTTTTTTTTCTTTTTTTATTCGGAACGAGAATAACGGCGGAAACATTTTAGCTTTTTTAGATTTTTCGTTTTTTACTTATATTTTAAGTTATGATTTTTTTTAATTATTTTCTTTTTAAATTTTTTAGGGGTTTTCTATTAAGATCAAAAACCTTCAAAACAATTTTAAAAATAAATTTAAAAAATTATAACTCAAAATATAAATCATGAACAAAAAAAGTAAAAACACTAAAATGTTTCATACGTTGCCTTTGTTCCATAAAAAAACCACTTAGAATCGAACCGAAACCGAAAGAATCGACGGAAATGAAACAAAGAAACAAAAAGCCAAAACCGGACCACATCAATCGAAATGGAAAAAATCAATCAAAACGAAACTAAAAGAATTCAAACCGAACAAAAACAAAACTGAAAAACCCACAAAAACGAGTCCGGAATCGACCAGAAAGAAACAAAAGAAACCAAGACACAACACGTCACGGGTGAAAACTCTTGTTGACTTGAAACCTGAACCGAACCCGTTCCGATCTGAAACCCGTTTCGTGCCGAAACCTGTCTTGTACGAAAACCCGTTCCGATCCGAAACCTGTCAAATTTCTTTAGGACACTAACCCACATCGACCCATTTATTTGAACTTGTTGACCCATCTTGACACGAAAATAAAAAGATAAAATTTCAAATGACTCATTTTGACCAATTTATTTAAACCTTTTACCCAAACCAACTCGTTTAACAACTCAAATTGACTCATTTGAAAGGGTTTGGGTCAAGATTGCCACCCCTACTGCGCCCCAATAAATGAAGCAATGGATGATCTTAACTCCTTCGATGAAGGAGGGCGACGTGGGAGGATGGTAAACCGTCTGTAACCTCCCCTTCTGAAAAGATTTTCCAGACTTTAAACGGCTGAGATTTAGTTTTAACTTGATCGGACGGCTATGATTTACCAGAGCAGCAGTTAAGTGTACCGGGAACAATATATTATATAATTTTCTAAATAACCAACTTTTAATTAACATTTATTGTATTCGTAAATGTCATAAAGTGCTTCAACTTTGATACGGGCCAGTCTCACTCACTAAACCAGCCCAGCCCATCTCGGAAGTCTCCCACCCACCGAACAACCTGGAAGTCAATTCGTACGAAAACCATTCCTAAAAGACTTCTTGATTAAATTAAGGCTTCGCTTGTAAACCAAGTTACTATCCAATTTATTATTATTATTATTATTATTATTATTTAGTTTCCATATCAGTTACGTAATTGATTATCCCTCACTTGCATTCTAGTGGTAAGAGGTTTGAGTTTTCCAATGAAAGCTCAAATTCGAATATCACCTGTGTCATATATGGGTGGATATTATCAATGAATGATTTGGGCTATAAGCATTTTACAAAGATTGTCAGTTCGAACCCTGATCATACCCGGGTTTTCGTCCCACCTTACGCAGAGAGTTCTGCTATTGTGGTGGCATAACGGCTGTCAAGTGGCAGTCGACGGTAAGGTTCCCGGGGGAACGCCCAAGCCACACTCTGAAGCCAACGTGGGTCCGGTTAAGACGACATAGTCCGGCTAGAGTGGGCATCGGGCTCTCCAAATTTGGAGAGTGCGGTAGCCTAAATACAAGAATGTCGTTGTCCAAAAATATTACGTAATTGATTTCTTTATTGTTTTATATTTTACAAATTTTTAGCCCGTATGTTACTTTTACTTTTTTGTAATTATTACGAATATATATATTTTTCATATATGATGTGTTTAGATGTTAAATTTAAAGATTACATGAATGTATATAATATGTTATGTTTTTTAGTTTGAGTTAAAGTTTAGTTTGTTTTATTTATGTTTGTATGGAGTTGTAAAGGTTGGTTGTTACTTGTTGATGTAGAGAATTATGTTGTTTAATGGATCACCTCAAATGACATTTCACGAGTGTATCAATTAATGTGGTTCAACATTTTGTTGTTTAATGAATTACCTCAAATGGCCTTTCATGGTTCTATCAATTAATGTGTCCCAACATTTTGTTGTTTAATGGATCAACTCTATGCCTACAAACACCAAACTGAAATGACCTGTAACATCCCGTTTTTCGGGTTTCGGTTAATAAATGAAAGTATGGGTTATTAGGAGTTGGGCTAGTGTTGGGTTAAATAGATATGGGTTATGGACTTGGGTTATGAAAGAAAGAGGAAAGGACCATGGGCTTAAGCCCATGATCCATAATTATATAAACCTTAATTACCCATTTATTACTCATTTCACACATATTCCATACACCACCAAAACACACACTTAAGCTCTCTTTCTCTAGTCTCTCACTAGCCGAATCATAGAAGAAGAACCGATCCCGATCCTAGGTATGATAGTATGATATAGTATGAGCTTAAACCCGTTAAATATAATCACGAAACGACGAGCAGACACTGTAAACCGTTTAAATCATGAAATCCGGGTGGAATCGGGTATAAACCAAACCTATGATGAGCTTAAGGGTCACCCTAGCTCAGATCTGGATCGAACGAGACGAAAAACGGCGAAAAACGAGTTAAAACTCGTTTTTCCGGCGAATCCGCGATTTTCCAGCGGCTCTCCGGCGGCGGCGCCGGAAAGTTAGGTACGAGGTAAGATAAGTCAGGGAATGTTCTGACATTCCCTGCCCTAACCCTAGTTCGCTAACGGAAGGTTAAAGAATCAGAGTTGATTCGCTAGTGATTCGTTAAAGGAAATATAACGAACTAGCTTTAGTTCGTATCCGTTTCGTTAAAGGAAAAAGGTAGCGAATTACAATTGGTTCGCAATAGCCAGTTCGTTAGAGGAGATAACGAATTAGTTGGACTAATTCGTTATATGGACTGGTTCGCCATGGACTGATTCGTTAAGGAGTCCAGTTCGTTAAAGGGTTCAATTCGCTACAGAAACCAGTTCGCTAAGATAAGCCAATTCGTTATGAACCAGTAACGAATTAGAAGTTTAATAAATGACAAGAACAGTCCCTGGACTTGGTAAGGAATGAAATAATTACACATTAACCCTTGAACTTTTAAGTAGCAAATTAATTAATGATTCAAAATGCTAATGGAAAATGTGTTAAGACAGTTAATAGACATTAACCCTCGACCCCAGCCAGGGGCTCTGCCCCTTGGACCCTGCTAGAGGCTGCCGCCCCTAGACCTCGCTGCCAGGGGCGCTGCCCCTGGACCCCCGTTCTTTGAGGGTTATAATTAGACTAGAAACGCGAGATGAGTAGTGATAGTTAATTAATGCATGTAATTATTATACAGTTAGCCGTGCCCAACTGAAGAAAGGAATAACTATTAACGGTGAACGTAACCGACTTCAGGTGAGTTTCTAGCCCCTTTCCTTGTTATGTTTTCGGGGCTGTGTGCATACTCGACGTGATTAGTTAATACACTTACCTTAAGTGGTAAGTGTATGCCTTATATGCTTATGTATAAATGATTGCTTGTCGGTACGTGAACGATCTTCGAATATTGCATGTACCGTCGGGTGATAGTTGAAGATATGAATGATATGTATATAAGGTATGAATGATTGCTTGTCGGTACGTGAACGATCTTCGGATATTGCACGTACTGTCAAGGTTTAATGTTATGTATAATGTACGAATGATATGTATGCATGTTATGAATGAATGTAAGAGATAGACAGGTACAAAGGAAAGGGACTGAGCCCTAATAATACTCAAGATAAACAGGGACCGGACCCTAATAACATCCGAGGCATAAAAGTGACTGAGCCCTGTATAAATCTCTAGGCAGAAAGGGACTGAGCCCTTATAATACTCAAGGCAGAAAAAGGGACCAGACCCTAATAAAATCCGAGGCAGAATTGAATAAAGTATAGTAGAATTTAGAACATAGTATGAAGATATGTATGTCTATTATGAACGAATTACGAAAGTATAAAGTATGTATGGAAGTACGTAGTTATGAATGTATTGAATGTTGTATGATTAACTAGAACTCACTTAGCGTAGCTGACTTTTAGTATGCACGCAGGCTAATCGACTGAGGCAGTTGGCTTGAGGAAGACACATGGCAGGATCCGAAGAGGCTGGCATCTGGAGATATGTCGTGATGTTTGAAATACTATGCTTTATGTTATGTTTTTGAAAGACAAGTTATGGATGTTTGTAATGAATGGTTGACTTTTATATTATTCCGCGAATGTTTTTATTAACTCTAATATTATGAACTGTGTTTATGAGTAAATCCAACGTCAAAGTAGGGCTACCGGTAACGGGGCCTTACAAGTTGGTATCAGAGCAAAGTTCGAGAGATTTAAGCTTCTTACATGCTTAGACTCGAACAGAGGATGGGATTAAAGTAAGAAAAGAAAGAAGATGCCAGTACGAGAATGCCATGTGTCACTCAAGTAAGCTAAGTAAAGGTAAAGTATGTGCTTAAATTCACGTGTAAAGTAGAATGATGAATGGATGTTTGCGTAATTTTTAAATAAATAATGTATGAATTATAGCTAAATGGCTAGGGATAGAAGTATGTGATGATATGAACTGTTTGATTATCTAACTGTTAGAAGTAGTATTAGCACAAATAGACTCATAAGAGGAAGTGTATAGGACACAGAAAATAACGTGAGCAGCTAATCACAGCTGGCCACTGTTATTACCTGTTAGCCTTCTATCATGTACTAATTGGTTCCTTAAGTGATGACGTTTGTGTTTCCTTATAGAATACGAATGGCTGGAGCTAAGAAAGCTGCTGGAAAAAGAGGGCGTACAGGACGTCGTGGTAGGCCACGTGTTGCCCGAGAACCTTCAGTAGAGGCAGCCACTAACAATGAAGGAGAAGGAAGTGCAGCCGGTGGAAATCCGAGTAACAACGAAGGGTATCAACTTGACCTTGCTGTTCAAGCTGCCATTGCTCAAGCGGTAGCAGCTGCTGCGAAGAACTGGAATGCTGAAGGGTCTGCTGGAGGCCGTGAAAGAACAGAAGGAGGCCACCAAACCAAAGGGGAGGTCTTTGCTTGCTTTTCCTTCGTCTCCTTGATAGCTGGAAGTTCTCCATCCGTTGAAAGGGCGGAAGGAGATGGTAAGAAAAAAGATGAAGGGGAGGGGGAAGAATCAAGCGTGGTTAAGTCAGTGAAGATTGATGACAAGAAAAGGGGCCGAGGTGGGTGCAACTATAAGTCTTTCAAAGACTGTGATCCACCGGAGCTAACCGGCTTGGGAGACGCAATCGCTACTCTCCAATGTATAACCGCGATGGACAAAATTATCCGAATTAGCGAATGTCATCCCGACCAAGCTGTGGGGTATGCTACCCAATCATTCGGTGAGGAAGCGATGTACTGGTGGTAGTCGGTTGAGCAGATGAAGAGTCGAGAAGAGATCAAGGCTTTGAGGTGGGACGACCTGAAGGAATTGGTGATGAAGAAGTTTTGTGTGGATACAGAAGTTGAGAGGGTTGAAATGAAGTTCTTGAGCCTAATGGCGTGAGAGATGACACACCGCGAATACACCACTGAATTTAACCGCCTGTCTAGGTAGGTGCCAAACATGGTGAACACTGAAGCCAAGCGCATCAAGTGTTACCTTAAGGGACTACCGTAGAAGATTCTAGTCTTGGTCAAGGCTGGTAAACCGGGTACTTTTGATTCTGCTGTAGGACTCGCAGAAATGGTTTATGACGACTTGTCGGCAGATGATGTGATGGTGGAAGAGAAGAAGGATAAGAAATGGGTCGCTCTTGTCAAGCGCCCAGGTACTTAGTTATGGAACCCTAGGGACAAGAGGCAGAGAGTATGGGAGAAAAATTCGTGTAAGAATTGTGGAAAGGCACACGGTGTCGTGTGCATGTGGAGTAAAGGTTCAGATGTTTGTTATAAGTGTGGGAAGAGTCATGCTGGTGAGTGCAAGTTTGGTACGAACGCTTGTTACAAGTGCGGGAAGGTGGGGCATTACGCTCCACAGTGTACTGCGAAACCCGCATGTTACAAGTGCGGTAAGACGGGTCACTTTGCGAGAGAGTGCACCGATGGTGAGGCTGGAGGTAGTGGAAAGAAAGATGCTGATCAAGCAAGGCCGAGGACTAGAGCCTACATGCTGACCCAGGAACAAGCTAGGCAGATTCCTGATGTTGTGACTGGTACGTTCTTAGTAAATGGTATTTCTGCTTCAGTATTATTTGATTCGGGTGCGAATAGAAGTTTTGTAGCCACGACATTTAGTAAGCTAGCTAAAATGAAATGTTGCCAAGTGCCTGAAACCTTCATAGTAGAGACCGCTAGTGACACCTCGGTGAAAGTAATGAAAATGGTTAAGAATTGTAAGATAGAATTAAAGGGACATGAGTTCCCTGTTACTTTGTATGTTATGACCTTAGGAGGCTTCGATGTAGTTTTGGGGATGGATTGGTTGTCTGAATACGAAGCTCAGATAGTATGTAAGACTAGGATAATAAAGATGAAGTCATTGGACGGTAGTTCGTTGACGGTTTATGGTGATAAAGAAAGTTCAGGGTTTAACGTCATTTCATTGATGAAAGCCGAAGGTTTGTTAAGGCGAGGGTGCGGTGCCTACCTAGCGTATGTTGTCAACGCTACGGCCGAGACGAAAGAAATGAAGGATGTTCCTATTGTGCGTGATTACCAAGAAGTATTCCCTGAGGATCTTTCGGGGTTGCCACCAGAACGTGAGATAGAATTCCAGATAGACTTAATACCGGGGGCCCAGCCCGTCGCGAAAGCCCCTTACCGTCTAGCGCCGTCTGAGATGAAAGAATTGATGTCCCAACTGCAAGAACTCCTCGACAAAGGTTTCATAAGACCAAGTGTTTCTCCTTGGGGCGCGCCAGTTTTGTTCGTGAAGAAGAAATATGGAAGTATGAGGATGTGCATAGATTATCGCGAGTTGAACAAGCTTACGGTAAAGAATAGATATCCTTTGCCAAGGATTGATGATCTCTTTGACCAACTGCAAGGTTCAAGTTGGTTCTCACGAATAGATCTTAGATCAGGCTATCATCAGTTGAAGGAGAAGGAGGCAGACATCCCTAAGACAACGTTCCGAACGCGGTATGGACACTACGAGTTCCTCGTGATGTCATTCGGTCTAACAAATGCTCCTGCAGCATTTATGGACATGATGAATAGATTGTGTCGGCCAATGTTGGATAAGTCAGTTATTGTCTTCATCGACGATATATTTATTTATTCAAAGAGCGAGTCTGATCATGCTGAACATCTGAAAGAGGTATTGGAGACTTTGAAGAAAGAGAAGTTGTATGCTATGTTTTCGAAATGTGCGTTCTGGTTGCGAGAAGTGCAATTTCTAGGTCATGTGATTAATCCTGAAGGGATTACCGTGGACCCAGCTAAGATTGAAGCGATAACGAATTGGAAGACTCCACAAAATCCGACTGATATACGAAGCTTCTTAGGGTTAGCTGGCTAATATAAGAGATTCATCGAAGTTTTCTCCAAGATAGCCGCATCGTTGACCGGTATGACCCGAATGTCGATAGTATTCAGCTGGGGTAAGTTTCAAGAAGAGGCTTTTCAGGAGTTAAAGAAGAAACTCAATCAAGCTCCAATCCTTGCTTTACCCGATGGTGACGAGGATTTGGTTGTTTGTACTGATGCTTCGCATCGTGGGTTAGGTTGCGTGTTGATGCAACGAGGAAAGGTAATAGCTTACGCGTCTAGACAGTTGAATGTCCATGAGAGTACTTATTCGACGCATGATTTGGAGCTAGCAGCAATAGTGCATGCTCTCAAGATATGGAGACACTATCTGTATGGTACTAAGTGTACCATTTACACAGATCATAAGAGTTTAAAGTATTTCTTCGAACAGAAAGAGCTGAACATGAGGCAGAGGAGATGGTTAGAACTGATAAAGGATTACGACTGAGACATTAAGTACTATCCTGGTAAAGCTAACGTGGTCGCTGATGCGCTAAGCCGTAAGAATGAGGAAGTCATTGCAACAGTAAGGTCATATAAGCTAATTATGAACTCAAGCTTATTTGAAGAAATCATCAAGGTGCAGTCAGAAGTGCTGGTAGATGAAGGACTAGTAAAGAAAGAAAGAATTTTCGGTCAGCAGGACGAGTTGATGGAAAACACGCATGGTGTTAAGACTAGTTTTGACCGTATGTGGATTCCACGCCATGGAAATCTCAGAGGTCGAATCTTAGATGAAGCTCATAAGTCAAGGTATTCGATTTACTCTGGAACTACAAAGATGTACCAAGATTTGAAAAGAGACTATTGGTGGGCAGGAATGAAGAGTGAAGTGGTTGATTATGTCAGTAAGTGCTTAACTTGTCTATAAGTCAAGGCAGAGCATCAGAAGCCTTATGGAAAGATGCAACCTTTGGAGATACCAGAATGGAAATAGGAACACATCACCATGGATTTCTTAACTAATCTACCCCGTACAGCTAAGCATCATGATACCATCTAGGTGATTGTGGACCATTTGACCAATAGTGCTCACTTTCTGCCTATACGAGAGGCTACCTCGTCAGAAACGTTGGCAAGCTTGTTCATAAAAGAGGTTGTGTCAAAGCACGGAGTACCGTTATCGATCGTGTCTGATAGAGATACTCGGTTTACTTCGAGGTTTTGGAAGAAGTTCCATGAAGCTATGGGAACGAGATTGAACATTAGTACAGCGTATCATCCTCAAACAGATGGACAGTCTGAAAGGACGATCCAAACCCTTGAGGATATGCTACGTGCTTGTGTTTTAGACTTTGGTGGAAGTTGGGATGATCATCTGCATCTAGCAGAATTCTCCTACAACAACAGCTACCATTCAAGTATTGGTATGCCACCATTCGAGATGTTATATGGAAGACGCTGTAGAACTCCGGTATATTGGGGGGAGATTGGTCAAAAGGAGATGGGAAGTTTGGAAGTTGTTCAAGAAACTTCTTCAAATTTTGATCAGATTAAGGCAAGAATGAAAGCTGCTCAAAACAGACAGAAGTCGTATGCTGATAAGCGGCGACGACCGATTGAATTTAACGTTGGTGACAATGTGATGCTCAAGGTCTCGCCTTGGAAAGGAATTATTCGTTTTAGGAAGAGGGGAAAATTGAGTCCGAGGTACATTGGACCGTTTAAGATTTCAGATCGAGTAGGTGAAGTGGCTTACAAGTTAGATTTGCCAGAAGAGTTAGAAGGAATTCACTCAATATTTCATGTTTCTCATCTGAGAAAATGTCTGGCTGACGACACGTTGCACGTGCCATTAATGGACATTGGGGTTGATGAACAGTTGAACTACATTGAGCAACCAATCCAGGTAGTTGACCGCAAGGAAAAGCAGCTTCGTCATAAAGTTATCCCACTAGTGAAAGTGATATGGAAGCATCACAAGGGATCGGAAGCTACATGGGAAGTTGAAGAAGAGATGCGCAAATTTTATCCAAATTTGTTTATGTAATAGTTAGGTTTCGGGGACGAAACCTCTTTAAGAAGGGAAGACTTGTAACATCCCGTTTTTCGGGTTTCGGTTAATAAATGAAAGTATGGGTTATTAGGAGTTGGGCTAGTGTTGGGTTAAAATGGATATGGGTTATGGACTTGGGTTATGAAAGAAAGAGGAAAGGACCATGGGCTTAAGCCCATGATCCATAATTATATAAACCTTAATTACCCATTTATTACTCATTTCACACATATTTCATACACTACCAAAACACACACTTAAGCTCTCTCTCTCTAGTCTCTCTCTAGCCGAATCATAGAAGAAGAACCGATCCCGATCCAAGGTATGATAGTATGATATTGTATGAGCTTAAACCCGTTAAATATAATCACGGAACGACGAGCCGACACCGATAAACCGTTTAAATCACGAGATCCGGGTGGAATCGGGTATAAACCGAACCTTTGATGAGCTTAGGGGTCACCCTAGCTCAGATCTGGATCGAATGGGACGAAAAACGGCGAAAAACGAGTTAAAACTCGTTTTTGCGGCAAATCAGCGATTTTCCTGCGGCTCTCCGGCGGCGGCGCTGGAAAGTTAGGTACAAGGTAAGATAAGTCAAGGAATGTTCTGACATTCCCTGACTTAACCCTAGTTCGCTAACGGAAGGTTAACGAATCAGAGTTGATTCGCTAGTGATTCGTTAAAGGAAATATAACGAACTAGCTTTAGTTCGTATCTGTTTCGTTAAGGGAAAAAGGTAGCGAATTACAATTGGTTCGCAATAGCCAGTTTGTTAGAGGAGATAACGAATTAAATGGACTAATTCGTTATATGGACTGGTTCGCCATGGTCTGATTCGTTAAGGAGTCCAGTTCGTTAAAGGGTTCAATTCGCTACAGAAACCAGTTCGCTAAGATAAGCCTATTCGTTATGAACCAGTAACGAATTAGAAGTTTAATAAATGACAAGAACAGTCCCTGGACTTGGTAAGGAATGAAATAATTACACATTAACCCTTGAACTTTTAAGTAGAAAATTAATTAATGATTCAAAATGCTAATGGAAAATGTGTTAAGACAGTTAATAGACATTAACCCTCGACCCCAGCCAGGGGCTCTGCCCCTTGGACCCTGCTAGGGGCTGCCGCCCCTAGACCCCGCTGCCAGGGGTGCTGCCCTCGGACCCCTGTTCGTTGAGGGTTATAATTAGACTAGAAACGCGAGATGAGTAGTGATAGTTAATTAATGCATGTAATTATTATACAGTTAGCAGTGCCCAACTGAAGAAAGGAAAAACTATTAACGGTGAACGTATCCGACTTCAGGTGAGTTTCTAGCCCCTTTCCTTGTTATGTTTTCGGGGATGTGTGCATACTCAACGTGATTAGTTAATACACTTACCTTAAGTGGTAAGTGTATGCCCTATATGCTTATGTATAAATGATTGCTTGTCGGTACGTGAACGACATTCGGATATTGCATTTACCGTCGGGTGATAGTTGAAGATATGAATGATATGTATATAAGGTATGAATGATTGCTTGTCGGTACGTGAACGATCTTCGGATATTGCACGTACTGTTAAGGTATAATATTATGTATAATGTACGAATGATATGTATTCATGTTATGAATGAATGTAAGAGATAGACAGGTACAAATGAAAGGGACTGAGCCCTAATAATACTCAAGGTAGACAGGTACCGGACCCTAATAACATCCGAGGCAGAAAAGAGACCGAGCCCTTTATAAATCTCGAGGCATAAAGGGACTGAGCCCTAATAATACTCAAGGCAGAAAAAGGGACCAGACCCTAATAAAATCCGAGGCAGAATAGAATAAAGTAAAGTAGAATTTAGAATAGAGTATGAAGGTATGTATGTATATTATGAACGAATTACGAAAGTATAAAGTACGTATGGAAGTACGTAGTTATGAATGTATTGAATGTTGTATGATTAACTAGAACTCACTCAGCGTAGCTGACTTTTAGTATGCACGCAGGCTAATCGACTGAGGCAGTTGGCTTGAGGAAGACACATGGCAGGATCCGAAGAGGCTGGCATCTGGAGATATGTCGTGATGTTTGAAATACTATGCTTTATGTTATGTTTTTGAAAGACAAGTTATGGATGTTTGTAATGAATGGTTGACTTTTATATTATTCCGCTAATGTTTTTATTAACTTTGATATCATGAACTGTGTTTATGAGTAAATTCAACGTTAAAGTTGGACTACCGGTAACGGGGCCTTACAGGACCCAATAGGAACAATAATGGAATCCTGTCTTGATTTTACCAACTAAATGGATTTTTCATGGAGTTGAGAAGAATTGCATCCTCTACATAGTTTAAGCTCTATGTTACAGTAATGTTGTTGTGGGTTCTAGTAGGTTTAATGCAAACAAAAGGCTTGTTAGGGTATGCCTAGTGGGCGGTAAATCAAGGCGATAAGGGGGTGATTTTTGGAGGAACACAACCCCCGGGCTACAAAAGCGGCGAAATGGTGGGCGGCAAATTCTTGTCCGACTTGTGTTGTATATGTATATATTATAATATGTTGTGTGTGATATATACATATATATATATAATTGGCTACAACATGACCACACCCCTAAAATAAAAACCACTCTTTGCTGACTGGGCGCTCGCTACATGACGCAAGTCGCTCTATTTTGTAGCCCCTCCACTACACATTGCCTTATAGTTTGAGTTGGATACCGAGTCTTCATACCTTTTCCTAAATAAGTTGAACCAACATTAGTTTAACATAAAGCATGTATTTTATTATATTAATAAATACCAAGATTGAGAAACTACCTGCAAATGACAATAACTTCACATGAACCAAGACGTGAGTTTTTGTCATAATCACTAGAGGCAAGAAAAGTGCCAAGACCATTTCATAACTCATACACAAACAATAAATCAACAAAAAAACTACGAGATACAAAAGGTGTAAAGACCTTGTTGAGACAAAAAATGATCGAGGAAGATTGGAATCTTCTTAACCTTCTTAAGAAATATGCTAATTATGGAATCCAAGCAAACTAGACACTTCGAGTAAGCGTAACACTTATTCAAGAAAGGTATCTTACATCGAGCATGGTTATCTTCTGAAATTATTTTAAGTGTTTAGTTCGAGCAAACTACACTTCATAAATCAAGGTTTTTCTTCAGACGATCAAGGTTTGTTTCAGAGCAAACTTTTAACTTAGCCCACCTTAAACCAAGTAATTTGGTGGGTCGAGCAAGGTTTCAATAATGATGATCTCCAACACACTTGTAGAAGTTAAAGTGTTTATTATAAGGATTTCCACGAGCAAGGTTCAACCTCGAGTAAGCTACAGCACCCAAGTACACTTTAGTTTCCTAGAATAAGTCTTAGAAAAAAGGTTGAAGAGATCAAGAAGAACAAGTTTGCTTATAGGATATCTTGAGAAAAGTTTGATTATATCATGAAGATTGAAGTCTACTTGATGAATATTTTCTAAGGAAAATATTCGTCAGTAAAAGCTTGCTCGGAGAACTGTAGTAGCACACTTATGGATTACAAGGTTTGTTCGATAAAGAAAAAAGCTTAATCGAAGACCTATCTGACACTTGTAATCATTTTGAATACGTTTGAATATGTTTTTACAATTATTAGGGTTTCTAGAAGGTCTAGGTGTAGCTATTTAAGGAAATACTAGGTCACACTGAAAAAAGGTGAAAAACGGCTGATTAGACACTTTCTTCGCAGACTGAATATTCTTTTACGGAAAGCAGCCACACCTGACATTCTACCTAGAAACCCTAAAGTTATTCCTTTGTATATTTATTAATATCAATGAAAATCTTTTGAGTCTCTTGTGTGTTTGTTATCATTGGGTTATTATAGAAACATCTTGACCACTATTGATTCCGCCGTTAGTAATCATTAGGTCTTCATATTAGCTTATTCGTAACCGTCTTGTCAACATATAGTTGTTGGTTACGAGGTTGATAGTGAGATAAATTGATCATAACAGAACCCCCTAGATTACAGCATGCGGAATCGACTAAAACCTAGATGTTGCTAATTATAGAAAGAACACAAAACAAACAAACACACGATTCACTTAAAATATTTCCATTAGAATATTCATATTCATAAAGATATAATTGGAAATGCTTTAGGGTTTCGGGTGGAATGTTAGGTGCGGTTGCCTTCTATACAAAGAATAATCAGTGTGTATCAAAAGGCGTGAAATCAACCGTTCTCTTAAATGTGACACAGTGTTCCCTTATATAGGCACATGTCATTTCTTCTAGAAACCCTAATCATTATGAAACATTCTCAAAATAAACACAAAGTGTCAAAACAGATATTCGAGTATACCTGGTAATTCTCGAGTGTGTTCGGAGCATTCCTTCGAGTAGACTTTTACTTAAAATATTTTCCTAAAGAACATATTCTTCCAAGCATGCTTCAATCTTCATGATATAACCCAACTTTGCTCGGAAATATCCCACGAGCAAACTATTTCTTCTTGATCTCTTCAATATTTGTCCTTAGACTTATTATACCAAACACAGTATACTCGGGTACTGTAGCTTGCTCGAGATTGAACTATGCTCGTAGAAGTCCTTCAAATAAATCCTTTAACTTCTCACATGCATGCTTGAGATCTTCCTCATTGAATCTTTGCTCGACCCACCAAATTACTTGTAAACTTGGCTTAAGCTTGGATATGTCAAGTGTTTGCTATGACACAAACTGTGCTTGATTAAAGAACAACATTGTTCGACAAAGTGCAGATTGTTCGAAGCTTGACACTTAGAAGAATCCTTGAAGATAACCTTACTCACATAAGATACCTTGCTCGAATAAGTAAATAACTTGCTCGAAGTTCCTGAGTTTGCCCGTTTTCCATACTTGTTATTTCTGAGGAGGTTGAGAAGATTCCAATCTTTCCTTATCCATTTTCTTTACCTAACAATCTCCCCCTAGATTAGAACAAACTCAGATGCACCAAAACACATCCGAATTACTTACACTTGGTAAAAGAAATACACATAAAATTCTAAAAATCTGTAAATTAGTGTACTTAAAGGAAATTGAATACATAATCAGAATTATGCCTCAAAGGCATTACACATAAAAACAAATTATGTTAAAACATAAAAAGACAAAGTTACAATTAATTCTCCTTCTGGCTTCAATAATCTTGTCCATTCTCACAACTGTTGCTCTTTGTTGGAACATGGATATCTCTACATGGTATGGGTGATTTTCTGGTAAGTCCCATTGCCTGATGTCATTCAAATCATCCATATACAAAAATTCCAACTCAAAGTCATTTTCTATGATTCCCAACACCAATCCATCAAAGTTTCTTAGTATAATACTATCATTATCTTGCTCATAGACAATTCTTGTAATTCTTCCATTTCTTTGGACTTCGAATTCAGACACTGCATAACCCTTTTCATTCTTATACACACTTTCATTATGGCTTTGGGTTTTCTTTGTTCGTTTGTCATTTTGAAAGAATATCATGTGAGTTTGTTCTCCCTCATTCTTTTGGCTCTTCTTTTCTTTTCTGCTTTAGTGTATTAAAATTTTCTTTTCTTTCTTAATATAGGGAATCTTGGTATGTGTTGTTCTTTCAAGTACTTAGATAGTTCATTTATTTGATGTCCTGCAAATTTGTTTCTTTGATGGTAATCAAACAGTCTTAGTCCAGCCATTTCTATTAGTTGTTCAACATTGAAGTCTCTGAAATCATCTTTGAATATGATAGTCTTTTCAACACCACTGCTTATAATCACTTTCAAAGTCTTTGTTCTTGAGTCAAAATTCAACTCTTTTGGCAAGTCCACATGTGTTGGTGGATGTTGTTCTCTTTGATGCATAGACCTTGTAGTGGGAATTGGTGCTCTTGAGCTTGGAACTCTTGAAGTTGAAGGTCTATAATTTCTTTTTAAGTGCCCTTTCTTCTCATAGATGTTGACTATTTTCTGTTTACTTTTCATCAACAATGAGATATAATGCTCTCCTTCCTTTGATAAAGTTTTGATCATGTCCATGACCTCTTTGTCTAGGTTCTGTTATGATTGGCGATGCTCTTTTATTACATGTTCCGCAGAGACAGGTTGAGGAGGGTTTGATCTCGCTCTTTGGAACTCGTCATGAAAGATCCTTGATTTTCTTTTAAAAACTTAATTCAACTAGGATTTTGACAAGTTCTTAAATACACTCTCTATCATTCCCTTTTGCCATCATAACTTTCTTCAACAAGTTCATCCTACCTTCTGAATCCCATGGTTCTACTTCGTTCTTTTCTTTTTAGGGTTTTGAAGATGAACCTTCTTCTTCACCTGGTTTGGCCACAACATTTGAGAACAAATTATCTTGATCTTTATTTCTTTGTAGATCATTCTTTTGTTGATCTATCTCTTGCTGAGTTTATTCCCTTTCTTCACCCTCTTTCTTCTTCTTCATCGCAATGTCTCTAGATTTCAAGAATTCCATTTCATATAGTTTAGTGTTTTGAGTGTTAGAAAGCTTGTTGAATTCTTGATCAAACACACCTCAGTCATTCATCACATTTCTAAGCCATATTTCTTTTTTTCCTGTGAGTTCACTCTTTACATTTTCGCTCTTTCCTTTTCTTGTCTTTGTTTAATATATTCAACAGCTCTTTTAGCATCATTTTCAATCATTGTTTTCACTGATTGATACTTTGCTTCAAATTATTTTCTGTTCATGGAGTCGAATCATACTGGTATCCATGTTCAATCAAGAATCCAAACTTTCCTCCATACTTGTTCATGTCTTCTCTCTCTTTTCTCCAACATTTTCATTTCCTCTTCTTTCTTCATTTGTTCCCTCTGTGCAGTTTCTTCCCTTTTCTTTTCTTTTATGGCTAAGACCAGCCTTGTTCTTTCTTTTAGATTTATTTTCCTCACTGTTTCTAGATCATAGTTAAATGAACTCAAAAATTATATATGTTGTAACATTCGCCATTTTCGGTTCTTGTTGTATTTGTATTTGTATCAAAACCCGACCCGGTTTGTAAACCGAATCATTTGATAATATAAAATAATGGGTTTTTATGTTTCATAATCATCTCAAACTTTTCGGATTTCGAAAACACCATTTAACGGCCTTTAAAACGCTTTAAAACACCTAACACGACTCAAAAACGACCCGAAACGATTCGCGAACCAAACCGGATAAACCCCCGCACCCCTAAAGGCGCCACACCGCGCGGACCAAGTAAGAAGCCTGGTTGCGCGTGGCCTAGTCTCACCATCTCACTTTTTCCGGATTTTGGTTGTTTGTTTGTATTGTTTGACTTGTTTAACCTTTTTTTAAACACATGAAACTCTTGATATAAAACATAGAAAACAACATTGACCACTACCCTATATATACAAGCCTATCCTCTTCATTTTTCTCTTGCTCATTCATCTTCTTTCTCTCCCAAACAATGTTCATATCTTTAACCTTCAAGGTTCTTAATAATGAAGCAACAACCTTCTTTAATTTTTCTAATTGAATTTTGTGGTACAACATATATATAATATGCACCCCTTGTTTCCTTCGGTCTTCATCTTCTCCGGGAGGTGATATGCTACAAGGCAAGGCTTCATGGAGGACTCTTTGTAGTTCTTGATTATACTATTTTCCTTTAATGCCTTACTAATCTTGTTTATATTGTAAGTAGTTTAGTTTTTCTAATTCATGTTTAAAGAGTTTCATGGTGTTGGGTATGAAGTCACTAGTCTTGATTTTATCCTAAGATTAGAAGTGAATCAATACCGAACCAAGACCGGACACTTGTTTACTAGTTTTGTTTCAAATGGTTTTGTTTACTAGTTTTGTTTGAAATAGTTAAATAAACATATTTATGTAAGATTTGAATATTATAACTTCTAAAATCATTTTTATAGTTCTACGGTATTTTGGTATATGGCAACCATCCTCGGTATCGTTCCGAGTCAAGGACCGAACCAAAACCGAACTAAACCGAGTTCACTTGCTTAAGACACACAAGTTTGTTTTTTGGCTACCGAAACTCATCTTTTCTTCAAGAATGTATTTTAAACTAATTTAAAGTTATTTTGTCAACATACTTGTTGTGTCGGAACCTAACTTGATCTTATAACAAGTTTGGACCGGTGAATCAAATACTCGCTTAACGGACGTTAAGGTTCTTCACAATAGAACTATACACTTGGTTAAGTCTTTTTGATTTTATTAAGTTATCTCAAAACATTTTGAAAAGTTGACTTTGAGTTTAGTTAACTATCTAGACCCAAATTGACAAATCCGAACACTCGATTAAAACCTTGTTTTGGTATTCATATACCCAACGGTCTTGCAATAGTGCATTATAAACCACATAAGTTACTTAACATAGGTTGAGTAATAATTATGAATGAAATACCAAGACCCGGTTTCGAGTAAACTTACTTTTTAGAACATGCCCTTAATTTCCCAAATATTTACATTTTTAAACCATAAATTTCATTTATTTACTTTACTTGTCATATTTTACTTTAAACCCTTCCAAGACTACCTACTAACTTAAGACCCGTTTAATCTAGGTCTTGCTCGTTAAAACCAATCTCCGATTATTCACGAATCATCTTTCAAGTTACTTAGTTAACGTGAGTAAATTTATCCCGCGTTTTCACTTTTATATTTTGGGGGTAACATGCATACTTATTCAAAACAAGAATGATTTATTATACACATTTCTAAAACCACAAACTTTAGGGTGTATGATACTTAGAATACTTGCTCTTTTGTGTGTTATATGTCTCATATGCTTTACGTGCACAAGTGTTTATTTTTATGTTGTTGTTGAGCCTCATTAAGTATTATCATATGCTCCCCTAACTACTTAGCCTTGTGCTAGTAGAATAGGGCCTCATTATCCAAGTATGTCGGTTGTTACCGATTAGAAAGGATCCTCATTTACATATGTTTTGTATACCACGATTAATGCTTTTATTTATAGTCTCATATACGTTTGTGGATTTCGTTCATATTATATGTACTCAAAACTATGAAATTGCTCACCAACATACATGTTGACAAATATTATTTTATGCATTGTTACAGGTTTGATTATTACTTGAGTTGGAGTTTGAAGACGTCATTATATTTTGATAACGCTAGGTTATTAGAAGAATGAACAATATTTATTTCTTATATTTTGGTGTATGAACAGTATGTGTTACTTTGGTGATTGAATTAAATTAATGAGTTGATTAAAAATTGTCACTTTAATAGTGTCTTGTGTTCTTGGGCAATCCGTTGCACCCCGGCATGTACCGCCGCCTTTCGTCGGGGTGTGACAGATTGGTATCAGAGACAAGACTATAGGATAGGCGGTTAGACGTAACAGCCAAGTATAGTTTTGCTTTAGGGTCCTTATACGTGTTGCTTTTACGTGTTTCCTTACATGATTGTTCATTACACTTATACATTTAATTGCTTATTTATTTCATTTAATCTTCAAAAATATACACATGCACACACTCTCATAGTATTCTAAGGTATCCTTACCTTAAACGCAAAAACCTTAGTTTTTATATTGTGTTTTATGTATCACAAACTTAATTTGGATCCCGTTATTTAAGATCCCTTAAAGGTTGCAATTATATCGGGTTTGTAGCCATCATAGAAAGCGAAACACTATGAAAAGACCATTTGATAAAAAGATTCCAAGAATCTAAGGTGATGTACTTACCTGGGATGGTTGAATTATAGTGTGCGTTTTCTAGGACTACGAACAGTGTTATACATGTCAATACTTTAAGTTGTCGAATGCAAGCGTTCTAGTTGCCTCCATATACTTTTGGTGTTAAAAATACAAGAGCCACTGTGGTACGTGGACAAGTTGTTTTTAATATCTTGTTGTATCTCCTTTTTTATTATATGTTCTTATCGTGATTTGAGTCAACAACATGAAAGACGCGGTGGTACGTGCACATGTTCGACTCCACTTATTATTTTATACAAGTTTTATTTGTCGGATATCAAATCATGGTGGTACATGTACGATTTTCCTGACTATATATATGAATTTCAAAATCTCAAAACCTCCAATTTTTGAAAGGCAAAAGTTTGAAACTTATAAATATATATACATTTTATCTTTTGATTCAAGTATAAAATAAATTTTACTAACATTCTCATCCTCATAACTCTAGGATTCACAATCATTAAAACCCTACATTTACTCATTTTTCCATACTTATATCAATTACCCCAAACTTATATCATTTCTCTTTTATTATTTTAGAATGCCTCCAATCCGTCGCCAAACTCGCAAGCCGAGCTCCGATCGTCGGATGGCCGCAATGGTTGCTAAAGATATCGCCGCTGTGATTCCCAGACTTATCACTCAAATCCAAGCCACCCAACCCACAGTTACTCAAACCACACCCAATCCCAAACCATTTGCTTTGAAAAATTTCACTAGTGCCAACCCATCTCATTTCTTTGGTACAAGCTGTGCCACCACTTTGTTGTGATGGTTCGAGAAGATGGAAAGTGTGTTTACTCTTTGCGAATGCCCCGAACCCAAGAAATCCACGTATGCCTCAAGAATGTTCGAGGATACCGCACGCACTTGGTGGAATAGCGAAATTTTCACCCATGGGGCGGAAGTAGCTATGGCCGACTCATGGACCAAGCTCAAAGAAGTCATGATGAAAAAGTTTTGCCCAAAACATGAACTTCGAAAACTTGAATCCGAATTTTGGAAACTTAAGCAAGAAAGTGGTGACAACTCGCCTACTCTAACCGCTTCCACGAGCTTAGCCTCTTGGTTCCTCACTTGGTCACTCCCTTCGAAAGGGCTATTGACAAGTATGTCGGTGGTTTGCCTATGCAAATCCGAGACTCGGTGATGAGTAGTTAACCGCAAACCCTTCATGATGCTATTAACTTAGCCGGTGCCCTTTCTGAAAACCATGTCAAGGCCGGTACCATCTCCATCAAGAAAAGGAGTGACAAGAGTAAGCCCGAACCAACCCCTCAAGCTAAAGTCGACCCACAACCTCAAGGCATCAATAACTCCAACTCATCCCATCAAGCCAAAAAGAAAAACAAACCTAACTACCAAAATTATGCCGTCACCCACCCATCACAACCTCAATCTCAATCACAAGCACTCCAAAACCAAATTCGTATTCCGGCCCGCACCCATTATGTAACGCTTGTCAACGCCATCATCTCTCCTACTCAGCTTGTCGCCACTGCAAAAAGTGTAACCGCTATGGTCACACTAACAACATGTGTCGAGAAGCCTCTCGTGAGCAACCCGCTCCACCAAGGTTTGCACCATCCAACCAAAATCGTCCCGCTCCTTTTGCTCAAAACCCTCCTTCTCAACCTAAAGCTTGTTTCAATTGTGGAGACCCAAATCATTTCCGCAATGCTTGTCCCCGACTTGCTTTCGTTAACCAAGCTCAAATCATATCCACAACATACTACCAAACCCAAGCCTACCAAGTTCAAACCTATCAACCCCAAATCCCGTAACTCTTGGTTCCTCCCGCTCAACCGCTCCAACCCATGCAAGCCCTTCCTCTTCCACCATACCCGCAAGCCATGCAAGCTCTCCCTCCTCCTCCAGCTCAACAAGTCAACCACGACAACCAAGGGAGTGCCTTTATGATGAATGCCAACCAAGCTTAAGTTGCCAACGATGTGGTGAATGGTACATTTTTAGTAAATGAGCATTTAGGTTCAATTTTATTAGATACCGGAGTTGATAGGAGTTTTGTTTCTATAAAATTTTAATCTATTCGTGCTGTACCTCGCACTAAACTTTCTTGCCCTTTTTCTGTCGAAGTCACCAATGGTAGTTCCATCACCATCGATTCGGTCATTCGAAATTATATTCTCACTCTTTGCAAGCATAGATTCTCGATCGACCTCATCCCGAAGCAAATGGGAAGCTTCGACATCATAGTAGGCGTGGATTGGTTAGCCTTGCACCGTGCCGAAGTCGTTTGTTATGACAAATTTATTCGTATCCCGCTAGTCAATGGCGAAATTCTCAAGGTCTTTGGAAAAACGATCCCCAAGAAACTCAACCTCATGTCTTGCTCTCAATCTCGTAAGTACTTACGCCAAAAGTATGTTCCATTCCTATCCCAAGCGGTGGTGAAAGATCCCAAATAAAAGAAAATTCAAGACATTTCCGTTGTTTGCGAATTTCCCGACGTTTTTCCCGAAGACGTCTCTGGTCATTCACCCATTCATCCGGTTGAATTTTGAATTGACCTTGTGCCTGGCGCGACTCCCGTAGTCAAGGCTCCTTACCGTTTAGCTCTTTCGGAATTGCAAGAGTTATCGAACCAACTTCAAGAACTCTCCGATAAGGGCTTTATACGTCCAAGCTCTTCTCCTTGGGGCGCTCCCGTCCTCTTCGTGAAAAAGAAAGATGGATCGTTCCGCATGTGTATCGATTATCATGAACTCAATAAGCTCACCATTAAAAATCGTTACCCTTTGCCTTGTATCGACGATCTCTTCGATCAACTCCAAAGCGCAACTTGCTTTTCCTAAATCGATCTTCGATCGGGTTATCATCAATTGCGTGTTCATGAAGACGACATTACTAAAACCGATTTTCGTACTCGGTATGGACATTACGAATTCTTGGTGATGCCTTTCAGATTAATCAATGCACCCGCGGTATTCATGGACCTCATGAACCGTGTTTGCAAACCATTCTTGGACAAATTCGTAATTGTATATATCGATGACATTCTTATCTTCTCCTGAACCCAAGCAGAACATGAGCATCATTTACGTTCCATTCTCGACCTCCTAAGAAAAGAACAGCTTTATGCCAAGTTCTCCAAATGTGAATTTTGGTTAAAATAAGTTCAATTTTTGGGTCATGTCGTCAACGATAAAGGTATTCATGTTGATCCCGCCAAAATCGAGGCCGTAAAAGATTGTTAAACTCCATCCACACCCATGGAAATCCGATCTTTCCTTGGTTAAACCGGGTATTATCGGCGATTCATTCTAAACTTCTCTAAAATCGCGTTACCCCTCACCGCACTAACTCATAAAGGAAACCTTATGAATGGGGACCGTAACAAGAAGAAGCTTTCCAAACTCTAAAGCATATGCTTTGCAACGCTCCCGTTCTAACCCTTCCCGATGGAAACGACGACTTTGTGGTATTTTGCGACGCATCCAACCAAGGTCTCGGTTACGTTCTCATACAACGAGGTCAAGTTATCGCGTATGCCACAAGGCAAATTAAGGTTCACGAAAAGAATTATACGACTCATGATCTCAAACTTGGTGCCGTCGTTTTCGTTCTAAAAATATGGAGACATTATCTGTATGGCACAAAATGCGTTCTATTCACTGATCATAAAAGTCTACAACACATCATTGACCAAAAAGATCTCAACATGAGACAATGTCGATGGGCCGAATTACTTAGTGATTACGATTGCGAAATTCGCTACCATCCAGGTAAAGCGAATGTTGTAGTCGATGCCCTTATTCGTAAGGTTAATGTCAAATCCGTTCTGCTTCATAGCATCATCATCCAAACCTATCTCCAAGACCGCATATATCGAGCCCAATGCACCTCCATTGATGAGGGCAATACGTATTATGAAATGTCATGTGGAGCCGAACTTCAACTCGAAACCAAACCGATGGCTTGCTTTATTTCCTCAATCGTTTGTGGGTTCCTGATCGTGATGAACTTTGTACTTTCATCCTCGACGAAGCTCATATGTCACGATACTCTGTACATCACGGTGAGGAAAAAATGTACTTCGATCTTCGATCTATTTATTGGTGGCCGGGTATGAAAAAGGACGTAGCACTTTATGTCTCGAAATGTCTTACTTGCTCAAAGGTTAAACCCGAACATCAAAAACCTTTTGGTTTGCTTGAGCAACCTCTTATTCCCGTTTGGAAATGGGAAGACATCGCTATGGACTTTATCACCAAATTGCCTCCCACTCAAAAGCAAAATGATAGCATTTGGGTCATCATTGATCGATTAACCAAATCATCTCACTTCATCCTGATCCGCGAGAAGTACCCTGTTCAATAACTCACTCAAATCTATGTGCGTGAAATTGTATGCCGCCATGGTATTACATTGACCATCATTTCTGATCGTGATGCTCGTTTCACCTCCTGTTTTTGGAAATCGCTTCAAGAAGCTTTGGGCACTCGCCTCGATCTTAGTACCGCTTATCATCCTCAAACCGATCGCCAATTTGAGCGTACAATCCAAACCCTCGAGGATATGCTTCGATCTTGTGTCCTTGATTTTTGTGGAAATTGGGATTTTCATCTCCCGTTTATCGAATTCTCATACAATAATAGCTATAATTCTAGCATTGATATGGCTCCTTTCCAAGCTCTTTATGGTCGTAAGTGTCATTCTCCGATTTGTTGGAACGGATTGGTGAAGCCCAACTCACCGGTCCCAAGATGGTTCAAGACACTACCGATCGTATCAATCAAATCCGCAAAAATTTCCTCTCTGCTAGAAGTCGCCAAAAGAGCTATGCCGACAAACGGCGAAAACCTCTCGAGTTTAGTGTTGGTGACCTTGTCCTTTTCAAAGTATCCCCTTGGAAGGAGGTATTTCGTTTTGGAAAGAAAGGAAAACTAGCACCCCGTTTTGTAGTCCCATTCAAAATCCTCGAAAGGATTGGAAAAGTGGCTTATAAGCTCGATTTACCGCAAGAACTTGCCGGTGTTCATCCAACATTTCATGTCTCAAACCTCAAAAAGTACTTAGCCGAAGATAATCTTCAAATACCTCTTGACGAAGTACGTATCGATGAAACCTTGCAAATGATCAAAAAACCCGTTGAAATCTTGGATCGCAATGAGAAACGAACTAAACGTAGCCGAATCTGTTTAGTTAAAGTCCGATGGGAATCACGGCGTGGCGCTGAATTTACTTGGGAACGAGAAGACGAGATGAAGGAAAAGTACCCGCACTTGTTTACTATGGATTCTTCTTAATTTCGGGATGCAATTTCCTAAAGTAGGGAAGACTGTAACATTCGCCATTTTCGGTTCTTTTTGTATTTGTATTTATATCAAAACCCGACCCGATTTGTAAACTGAATCTTTCGATAATATAAAATAATGGGTCTTTACGTTTCATAATCATCTCACACTTTTCAGATTTCGAAAACACCTTTTAACGGCCTTTAAAACACTTTAAAGCACCTAAAACGACTCGAAAATGACCCGAAACGATTCGCGAACCAACCCCCCCTCCCCCTGAAAAGTGCCGCGCCACGCGGACCAAGGGAGAAGCCTGGTCGCGTGTGGCCTAGTCCCACCAGCTCACTTTTTCCGGATTTTAGTTGTTTGTTTGTATTGTTTGACTTGTTTAACCTTTTTTAAACACATGAAACTCCTGATATAAAACATAGAAAACAACTCTGACCACTACCCTATATATACAAGCCTATCCTCTTCATTTTTCTCTTGCTCATTCATCTTCTTTCTCTCCGAAACAAAGTTCATATCTTTAACCTTCAAGGTTCTTAATAATCAAACAACAACCTTCTTTAATTTTTGCTTTGTTACTTACTAATTGAATCTTGTGGTAAAACATATATATAATATGCACCCCTTGTTTCCTTAGGCTTTCATCTTCTCCGGGAGGTGATATGCTACAAGGCAAGGCTTCATGGAGGACTCTTTATAGTTCTTGATTATACTATTTTCCTTTAATGCATTACAAGTCTTGTTTATATTGTAAGTAGTTTAGTTTTTCTAATTCATGTTTAAAGAGTTCCATGGTGTTGGGTATGAAGTCACTAGCATCGATTTTATCCCGAGATTAGAACCGAATCAAGACCGAACCAAGACCGGACTCTTGTTTACTAGTTTTGTTTCAAATAGTTTTGTTTACTAGTTTTGTTTGAAATAGTTAAATAAACATGTTTATGTAAGATTTGAATATTGTAACTTCTAAAATCATTTTTATAGTTTGTAACATCCTGAAATATTCTAATATTAAATAAAGAAAGTTGTGTTAAGTTGTCGTCCTGAAATATTCTAATATTAAATAAAGAAAGTTGTGTTAAGTTGTCGAGTGTTAATGATTAATTAATGTTAAACAAGAAAGGATCATGGACTTGGATTAATTAAGATGGATTAAAGGATAATGGGCCTTAGGTCCATGGGCTTTTAAGGGTATAAATACCCCCCTTAAACCATCCTAAAACCCTAATCCTCATTTCCATCTTTCCATATTTTCCTACACACTCCAAACACACACACACACACATAGCCGCTTTCTGCCGTGAGGGTGAGAGAGAGATCCAAGGCCAAACAAACGTTGATTCTTGATAGATCTTCATTACGCAAGATAGATACGAGACCTAAAGTTAATAACCAAGCTAAACCGTAGCCTTAAAACACGTAAAGGTATGTCTTTTACCTTAAAATTTACGTTTTTATAAACGTTTAGTCTTGAAACTGGAACCTAGAGTAGATTGGGTATAAACGAGTATTAAAGTAGCAAACGTGATGTTAAAAATGAACCTAACAAACTTATAACCATGTACTGCTCATTTAAAACAAACCTTAGATCTAGTATTGAACGTTTTAGCTTAAAGGTCCAAACTTTACGATTCCCCCGGGTCAAGTCTTTCCTGAAAATGGCCGTGGGAGCATTTACGGGGATGGATAACATCATATCGAAGGACAGTGGGTTTAAGATCAAAACTTGTAGCTATAGCACGTTAACTTCGCTGCAAGCAAGTTCGCATATGGTTAACTTCGCTGCATACAAGTTCGTCTATGGTTAACTTCGCTACATACAAGTTCGCATGCTGTTAGCTTCGCTGCTACAAGTTCGCTGGCGCTAAGTTCGCCCCGTTTAAGTTCGCTACTGGTTAAGTTCGCTTAAGTTAAGTTCGCTTAAGTTAAATTCGCTTACATGTTTGTTCGCTTACATTTATGCCCGCTTGCAAATACAGGAGAGTTAAAATAATAATTTAAAATCCTAATGGAAAATACGTTAAGACAGTTAATGAAAACAAAATTTTTCCAAGCTGACCTGGTAGCTTAACCCCAACCAGGGGCTCTACCCCTTGGACCCCGCTAGGGGCTGCCACCCCTAGAACCCTGCTGCCAGGGGTGCTGCCGCCGGACCCCCGTTCGTTGAGGGTATTAACTAAACTAGAAATACAATATGGCTAGGGTTTATATATTGATACGAATAATTAATGTACAGTCAGCCGAGCTCAGTTAAGGAAAGTAATAACAATAAACGGAGAACGAAACAGGATTCAGGTAAGTTTCTCACCCCACTTCCTTGTTATGTTTTCGGGGCTGTGTGCATACTCGATGTGATAGTTAATACACTTACCTTGAATGGTAAGTGTATGCCACGTATGACATATGTGATAGATACGAATGATTGTTTGACGATACGTGAATGATCTTCGAATATTGCACGTATCGTTAGGTTATAAATAAAGATATGGATATTGTATGTAATGTAAGGATGATTGCTTGTCGATACGTGAACGATCTTCGGATATTGCATGTATTGCCAAGAATAGTGATAATTGCCTCCTTATATGGATATTAAATGATAACTTATATATAGAGTTCCCTCTACGGATAATATATAGAGTGTTCCTTAAATGGAAAACATAGTGTTCCTTTAATGGAAAGCCCAGTGTTTCTTTGATGGAAAGCATAGTGTTTCTTTAAAAGCCCAATGTTCCTTTGATGGAAAACATAGTGTTCCTTTAATGGAAAGCATAGCGTTCCTTCTATGGAAGTATATAGGATGTTCCTTCTATGGAGAATATATATATATATATATATATATATATATATATAGAGTGTTCCTTAAATGAAGAGCATAGTGTTCCTTTAATGGAACGACCAGTGTTCCTTTGATGGAAAGCATAGTGTTCCTTTAATGGAAAGCATAGCGTTCCTTCTATGGAAGTATATAGGATGTTCCTTCTATGGAGAATATATATATAGAGTGTCCTTCTATGGAGAATATAAATAGTAGGGGTAATGGTAATAGTTCTTTTAATAGATATTATGTGACGTTCCTCCTACGGATATTTATACAAGGTTAAGATATGTATGTATGCAAGATATGTGTATGTATTGTATGTCGCCTGATTAACTAGAACTCACTCAGCGTAGCTAACTTTTAGTATGCACTCAGGTGAATATGATTAAATACCTAGCATGAGGTTGGCACATGGCATGGATCGAACGGCTGGCATTTGAAGATGGAAGAAATGATGTTTTATTATGATGATTTATGTTATGGTTTTAAAGAAAAGATTAAATGTTTTGTAATAAACGGTTAAAGTTTTATATTCCGCGAAAGTTTTAAAAAACTCTGATTTGTAGAACTGTGTTTATGAGTAAATCCGACATTAAAGTGAGGCACCAGGAACGGGGCCTTACATAGTTCTATGATATTTAGGTGTGTGGCAACCATCCTCAGTATCATTCCGAATCAAGGACCGAACTAAACCGAGTTCACTTGCTTAATACACACAAGTGTGTTTTTGGCTACCAAAACTCATCTTTTCTTCAAGAATGTATTTTAAAATAATTTCAAGTTATTTTGTCAACATACTTTGTGTGTCAGAACCTAACTTGATCTTATAACAAGTTTGGACTGGTGAACCAAATACTCGCTTAACGGACGTTAAGTTCACAATAGAACTATACACTTGGTTAAGTCTTTTTGATTTTATTGAGTTATCTCAAAACATTTTGGAAAGTTGACTTTGAGTTTAGTTAACTATCTAGACCCAAATTGACAAATCCGAACACTCGATTAAAACCTTGTTTTTGGTATTCATATACCCAACGGTCTTGCAATAGTGCATTATAACCCACATAAGTTACTTAAAATAGGTTGAGTAATAATTATGAATGAAATACCAAGACCCGGTTTCGAGTAAACTTACTTTTTAGAACATGCCCTTAATTTCCCAAATATTTACATTTTTAAACCATAAATTTCATTTATTTACTTTACTTGTCATATTTTACTTTAAACCCTTCCAAGACTACCTACTAACTTAAGACCCGTTTAATCTAGGTCTTGCTCGTTAAACCCGATCTCTGATTATTCACGAATTAATCTTTCAAGTTACTTAGTTAACGTGAGTACATTTCATCCCCCGTTTTCACTTTTATATTTTGGGGGTAACATGCATACTTATTCAAAACAAGAATGATTTATTATACACATTTCTCAAACCACAAACTTTAGGGTGTACGATACTTAGAATACTTCCTTTTTTGTGTGTTATATGTCTCATATTCTTTACGTGCACGAGTGTTTATTTTTATGTTATTGTTGAGCCTCATTAAGTATGATCATACGCTCCCCTAACTACTTAGCCTTGTGCTAGTAGAATAGGTCCTCATTATCCAAGTATGTCGGTTGTTACCGATTAGAAATGATCCTCATTTACATATGTTTTGTATACCACGATTGATGTTTTTATTTATTGTCTCATATACGTTTGTGGATTTCGTTCATATTATATATACTCAAAACTATGAAATTGCTCACCAACATACGTGTTGACAAATATTATTTTATGCATTGTTACAGGTTTGATTATTACTTGAGTTGAAGTTTAAAGACGTCATCCTATTTTGATACCGCTAGGTTATTAGAAGAATGAACAATATTTATTTCTTATATTTTGGTGTTTATTTGTATAAACAATATGTGTTACTTTGGTGATTGAATGAAATTAATGAGTTGATTAAATTTTTTCACTTTAATAGTGTCTTGTGTTCTTGGGCAATCCGTTGCACCCCGTCATGTTCCGCCGCCTTTGGTCGGGGTGCGACATATGTCTAGTGAGTAATCTGTCTGCCTCGTCTCTTTTCCTTTTCAGTGTTTGTACCTTTTTATCAATCAGATATTCAAGATCTTTGTTACTTAGATCCTTGATCATATCATACTCCATACCATGCTTCAACAAAGCCATAATTCTTGAATCTTGTCTTCTCAATTCTTCCATTTTGGCTTTTATATTCTCAGAGTGCTGTTGGTTCATATGAACTTGAGGTGAAGTGTGTTCAACCTCCCTCTATTTTTCTGTTTCTTAATCTTTTTCATCTACCTCTGATACATCATGTAAAGCTTAAATGTGTGGTTCATTCGATTCCACATTGTCATTTTTCATAAGCTTTGCTTGGAACTCACTTTCATCAACATCTTCACACCTTATCATCTTTAGTGGAATAGAATTTAGAGGCTCTTTATTAGTTCCTATTTTCACACTTGGACATATCTTTGCTTCTTCTTCATTTGTATCCACAATTTTTTGTCTTTTTGTTGTTTGATAATCTCTTTCTTCATCATTTTTGTCAACAATAATGTCATCAGCAACTACCTGTATTAATGGTATTGCATCAATTAGTTCATCATTAAACGACTTTTCTTGATTAGTCTTTTCCTTTTCAACACCCTCATGTCCATATTTCACAGTTTGAGATTTATCATGGACTGAGACATTTTTGGTTGTCCTTTTCCTCTTTCTTGAATGCATCAACCTCTCTTCTGTACATGCTCTTTTTATTGCTTCATAATTGTGATATCTGTTGACTTCTTGAGCATCTATTTCTTTCACTACTTTTTTCTGCATTTGAATTTTTTCATTTTCTTTTGCAAGTCCACAGTGCGATGGTGATCGATACGAGATCCTCACGAGGTCTAGGAGTGCAGAATCCTCCTAGACTCGTTTATGGTGTTAAGATGAAGAACACGAATAAACACAAACATACACACGAATGGGATAACACAGATCTGCAGATCGCTTTATATAATAATCAAAACACATTACATACCGAACGAGAAAACAAATTACGGCCGACCCTAGGTGAGCTCTACCTCGGGTCTGCCCACGCGACTCTCACTTTCTGTTTTTCTCTATGCAACTAAACAACTGAACTACTGAACTACCAACTAGAAACCCTAAATATGGCACACATTATATAGATAAACAAACTCGCGAGCTTGGGCTTGGGCCTATGGTGAAGTTGTTCTAACTTCACCAATAGGTGAAGTTTTCCTAACTTCACCTATGGCGAGGTTGGCTCTGTCCACAACTTCTCCCTAGCTAGTCGGAATTGCATAGCGACGGTCACAAAATGCACCAACAGACTCCTCCTTGACCATTTCTCTCAATTCTAACAAACACTAAAGATCATCTGTTACAAAACATGCACCAACAGACACCCCCTTAACTGATGATTTCTATGTTCTTTTTCTGGTAGGACCCGATCTTAAGACATTGCACTATGATCTTCAAGGTTGAACTTCACATATAAATGCAACATCAATCATGTCTTCAACTAGCAGTGTTTGAATCTGTCTTGTAGCTTCACAAATCTACCAATCACCTGATGTTTTCCATATCAGATCTCCCCTTCAGTGTAAGCCTCTCCAAATCATATCGATCGAGATCTTTGATCTGCATCCCGGTGCCTAATCAATCATCTCAACCATTTGGTTCGTAAGATAAGTTCAATCTTCAACTACTCAACAGCAAATGATCAGTTTCATCACAAAACCACCTTGACAGAATCTAACACGCATGCCCTGTAATAATCATCAAAAGCTTAACCAAGCCTCCATGATCTTTATTACCCGAGCATCTTCAATTTTGCAACCCCCTCTTTTCCTTGCAAAACATGCCCAAATAACCAAATATGTGTCAATTTGTAGCTTCAATTAATATCCCATTCGCAACTTTAACTCCATATCCAAACGAGTCCATAAATTCATTTAAATGGCTGACTCATAGTTGTTCACATGTAAGACCAAGAGATACCTATTGTGACTCTTTGTCGGAACAACGTTTTCGGCCTCATAATAAACGTATAAACCAGGTCATTCGGACAGAAACTCCAGGAAAAATATTATCACAAAATTTTTCCTCAATGATCCTCTTTTCATATGAATGACATACGAAAATTTTTGTTCAAGAAAATTTCCCGAAAATACTCTTTTTTTTTGGAAATACCATATCTTGAACGTCGGAGGAAAAGGAAAACAATATCGTTAACTTCACATGATAACTTCACCTGATAACTTCACCATCTGGTAACTTCACCACCTGATAACTTCACCATCAGATAACTTCGCCCTTCATTAACTTCACCATCCTGTAACTTCGCCAAACTTTAACTTCGCCCAACTTTAACTTCACCAAAACCTTAACTTCGCCAAAACCATAAAAGTTTAGCGACAACTTCGCCATTGACGGCTGTTCGGCCAAATATAGATCACAAACGGCTGAAACGGGCCAAAAACACCAAAACACAGATCTTGAACCATAGCATAAGAGCCTACGGCTCTGATACCACTTGTAAGTCCCAGGTGCGATGGTGATCGATACGAGATCCGCTCGAGGTCTAGGAGTGCGGAATCCTCCTAGACTCGTTTATGGGATAACACAGATCTGCTTATCGCTTTATTTAATAATCAAAACGCATTACATACCGAACGAGAAAACAAATTACGGCTGACCCGAGGTGAGCTCTACCTTGGGTCTGCCCACGCGACTCTCACTTTTTGTTTTTCTCTATGCAACTAAAGACCTGAACTACTGAACTACCAACCAGAAACCCTAAACATGGCACACATATATACAGATAAACAAACTCGTGGGCTAGGGCCTATGGTGAAGTTGTCCTAACTTCACCAATAGGTGAAGTTGTCCTAACTTCACCTATGGAGAAGTTGGCTCCGTCCACAACTTCTCCCTATCTAGTCGTAATTGCATAGCGATGGTCACAAAATGCACCAACATCTTTCTCTTTATCTTTTTCTTGATCATGTTGAAATGCTTTAAAAACAATTTCAAGGGATTTCTCCACGTTTTTCTTTGCATTCTTTTCCAATACTTCAACTTGACTCATCTTCAACAATGTTTCCAGAACTTCTTGAGGTTCTTCTTCTTCATTTCCTTTTCTGGCTTCTTCCCTCAATTTGTTTTGCAGTTCAATTTGTTCCATTATAATTCTTTGTTGTTCCATTTCCTTTTCTGTGGGCATGAAACTCAATGATTCTCTGTCATTAATTTCTCTCACTCTCTGTTAATACACCAATCTTTCTCTTATCTCAATTTCATCAATGAATAAGATATGATCATTACTTCTATTCACTTGGATATTTAATGGCTCATCATTATCATCAATGGCAATTACTTTTCCTTTTATTCTTCTTCATCATCCACCAAGATGAGAAGGTCCAACTTCCTTCATAATGGGTGGTGGAATATCATTAGTTTCTCTGAATAAGTCCTCCATTTCTTGATATGTACCTTCCACCTCATTGACTATCATTGTTTCTATATTATCAAAATCACTATAGTATTTCCGAATTAGGATCATATTCCATCAACACATCAAACTCTCCATGTAGAACATCTAAATCTGGATCATTTTCAACTACCAATTTTTCAACCTCCTTTTCAACTTCTTGATTAATATCCTCTGTATCATTACTTGTATCAACATCTGTATCAACATTTGTATAAATACCATCTGTATCAACATCTATATCAGCATCTTGATTAACAATATTTTCTTCATTTTCTCCCAGA
Source organism: Bidens hawaiensis (assembly GCF_021521415.1). NCBI lineage: Eukaryota > Viridiplantae > Streptophyta > Magnoliopsida > Asterales > Asteraceae > Bidens > Bidens hawaiensis. The sequence goes on from NW_027491224.1 coordinate 1,925,622, forward strand.
GTAATCACATTCTCTACCTCTTTTAACGTTTAATTTTCATACATAGATAACAAGTTCAATGCATTCTCATTCCCCCCTGTTTTGGCACATTAGAGGTCTTCTCAACCTCAAAGTCCTTTGATTTTTGGTTTTGAATTTCATTCAATGCTTCTACCAATCTCTTCTCTAGCTCTTTTTGATTTGCATCTCTATTACTTCAATTCTCAAACCAAAATTTCTAGACAGTAGAGTGTAATAAGGGGAATTGAGTGATTTTGGTGGGGAAAATTGGAATGGCTTTGGTTAATGATTGGCAGTTAACTATTTTGGTGGTTCAGTGTCTTGTATTATAGGCGATGATTCATTTGGTAAAGAAGATTATCAGTTTAGGATTGATTTGGGGAGGATGGAGGTGTGGATTGGTCAAATTGTTCTTATGTAATGGGGATTGGGATTGTTTAGGAGTTTGTGAAGAAGTTACATACTCAGGAATGTACTCTTCCTTAAAAATTGGTGATTGAGATGGTGAGAATATGTGAAGTTCATGAATGCGTGAGTGTAGTGGTGATGGGATATAGATATTGTTAGTTGTATCATATACAGGAGAGTGTGGAGGTGAAGGAATATAGGGTTCATAGAGGGGGTTAGTTAAAACATCATGGGGCGAGGAAGGAGTATATTGTTCAGTAGAAGGATTACGGTCTAGTGAGATTGGTGGTGTATCAAAATGTATATCTTGTATTATTTGGTTCACAAAATCATCAGTCTCCATATTCTTCAACATATGATCACTGTTTACAACTAGATCATGCTCCATCTCAGCCACAACTGGTTCCTCAATGCAATTCCGTTCAAAATTCTCAACATCATCTGCATTGTCATACTCAACATTGATATCAACATTCTCATGATTTTCATTGACCTCATCATCATTTTGTGTATTATCATTGTCATCATTATCTTCATCCTCCGAACCATCATCATTACTACTTCTTCTCTTCTTTCTTCATTCTCATCATCATTTATCACCTCTGGTTATGGTGAAGCAGGAACTTCCATGATTTCCATATTTTCATTTAATAACCATGGTAAGATGTCAAATTCAACATTTGAATTGAACTGACTTATTGGATCTACTCTTCTGATTTTTCTGTAAACATTTGAATCTTGTAGAAAAAGTGTTGGACCATTCCTTAGAATACCAGGCTATGCTGCATTGATCATTATCTGTAAAACTCTTGGATTTAACAGAAACTTGTCTCTCACCTTTCTTCTTGCATTTACAACCATTCCTTCAAAGATCATTCGAGAAAAAATGAAAGGTTGTCTATAAAGCACAGCAACTGTACCAAATGCAATTTCTCTACTCATCAGGGTCCAAGTCCCTCTCCTCAGAGATAAACTCTGGATAATGTGATGAATTAAAATCTATACATGAGTGGAAGCATCCCCTTTTGAAATTGGCCTTCATTGATATTTCCCTGATGGTCCATTTTTTCTTAGAAAGTTCTCATTAATCGGCCTTGGGAGTAAAGAAATCGATCATCAAACTTATCATTTAATTGCAATCTTGCTCGTATGAGTTGCTCTGTTATTTCAATGTGATGGTCTTGTATACTTGCCACAATTCTTGGCCCATTGTCATCATAAATATAAACAACAGACTCCCAGAATGCCTGCAGTTGGTCTCTGTATAATGCTGGTTTTTCAGTCAAAGAAAAACGACTGTTTGTCCTATTTAGCCCATTAATGATTATTTCCAGTTCTCCATTTTCAGCATTGACCTCCACAACGCACACATGTTGTGCTTGGGCTCAAATTTGAATGCCATCTGTTCGGTTTTTCGAAAATTTGTTAACCATAGTCCCGCAGTTGGTTCTGAATCCAGAGAAGTTGTGCACAACAAGCATATGCAACAATGTATTCAGCTTCAACTATTGATATTGACACTATAGTTTGCTTCTTGCACTACTATGACATTAGCCTATTTTTCAAGAAGTGACAACCACCAGAAATAGACTTCCTATTTATATTGCACCTATCATAATCACTGTTTGTGTATGTAAGTAGATCAAAGGATCTATTCTTTGGATACCAAATCCCCAAGTTAGGCTTGCCTTTTATGATATACGAAGATTAATTTTTACAACCATCATGAGAGAAACTTTGGGATTGGCTTGAAATCTTGCATAAACACATACAACAAACATGATGTCAGGCCTAGATACAGTATGATACATCAATGATCCTATCTTGTCCCTGTATTCATGCTGGTCTACTGGCTCCTTCTCATCAGCAATCATTTTTTCATGTGTGTCTATAGGAGTTGAGACAGTCTTCACATCATGGCATTTGAACTTGGTCGAGATTTTATTTACATACTTGGACTGGTTAATAAATATTCCATTCTTTTTCTGTTGAACTTGCAACCCAAGGATGAAACTTATCTCTCCCATTGACCTCATGTTGTACTTTAACTTCGTCACACCCTCAAACTCCTTACGCACTTCTTCATTTGTAGATCCAAAAATGTTGTCATCAACATACACTTGTATCAAAAGTAAATCTCTTTATTTCTTTTTGTAGAATAAAGTCTTGTCTATAGCTTCCATGTTGAAGCCATTGGCAAGAAAATGGTTTGATAAGTCATCATACCAAGCTCTTTGAGCTTGATTCAACCAATACAAGGCTTTACTAAGCTTATACACCTTGTTAGGATAAATCAGGGTCTTCAAAGCTTGGAGGTTGACTCACATAAACCTCCTCATCTATTTTTCCATTCAAGAAAGCAGATTTGGGATCTAGTTGATAAACCTAGATATTCTTTGATGCTGCATATGCTTGGAAGAATCTAATTGCATCTAATCTTGTTGTTGGGGCAAATACTTTTTTTACAATACCCTCCTCTTGTAAACATCCAAGGGCTACAAGTCTAGCCTTATTTTTCAGCACAATCCATCTCTCATCTCTCTGATTCCTGAAAACCCATTTGATGTCTATAGAATATTTTCCTTTTGGCTTGTCTACTAGTTCCAAGACTTGCAAATCTCTGAATTGTGCCAACTCATCCTGCATAACTTCTACCCAACTGTTGTCTTTCAATGCTTGAACAATGTTCTTTGGTTCGATTTGAGATAGAAAGCCCGAAAAGAGGAAAATATTTGCAGTTTTGGATGCACTTCTGGTAACCCTTTCATGCAGGTCACCAATGATATTTTCAAGAGGATGATTTCTTTGAACTGAAGTGGTTTGGATGATTAAACTTGTATTTAGATCAGGATCTAAGTTTGAAACATTTAAATAAAGTTCATCAAATTTTTGATTAGCACTATTTGAAGTAGAAGGAACATCTATTGTTGTTTCTTCATTTGTAAGCACGGGTTCAAAGTTATTGGCTCGAAATTCTTCAACATTCTCTTGAGAATCTGGTACATAATTGGGTAGAAATTTAAGTGTCATAATGGGATCTGATTCACAATTGTTAACTTGTGCATTAGGATTGAACACCTGCTCAGCTTCATGAAGATTATCACTCTTATTTTTTAGAAAATGAAATTCAGTTTCCTTATTAGCAACTTTGGACTAATGTTTGTCTAAATCTATTTTCAATTTTGTTGTTGCTTCAGGAACACTAGTTTGATAAGCACGTTTTTCAATGTCCTCAGTGTATATTTTGAATAACTTGATGAGCTTTTCAAGGTCAAAAAACCAGCTATGACCATTAATAGTGTTGAAATGGTTTTCGTTGAATACAATGTTAGAGGATTCAATCACACTTAAATGATCTTCGACATAGAATCTATAAGGTATTGATTGTGATGAATATCCAACCAAGAAAAAATCCAAAGATTTAGCCTGAAACTTGTTCAAGTAGTCCTTGGTGATCAACAAATAACATTTGCAACCAAAATGGTTTTGGAAACTTGACAATAGGGCTTTCTGTTAAACAAAATCTCATAAGGAATTTTGTTGTGATTTTTGTTGAGAAGCACCCTATTTTGAACTTAGAAAGTTGTGTTAATAGTCTCAGCCCAAAAGGAAACAGGCAAAATGCATCAGCAATCATGGTTATTGCAACTTCTATTAATATTTTTTCCTCTTTCTGCATCCCCATTTTGTTCAGGAGTTCTAGGAGCACTAAACTGTTGATATATTCTCTTTGCAAGATAAAGTCATTACCCCATTCTTGAATTATGTGCCATTGCCACTATTGATTACCTTAACCCTCTTGTCAAGCTGATTCTCCATTCTTGTAATGCAACCTTTAATTAGCTCAGCTGTTTCATCATTTGCAGACAAGAAATACACCCATGTGAACCTTGAATAATCATCAGTTATCACCAAACAAAACCTTTTGTTACCAATACTTGGATAACTAACATGTTCAAAAAGATCCATGTGAAGCATTTCAAGTACTTGATCTATTGAGTTTATCAGTTTTAATTTGTTTGATGGTTTATGATGTTTACCCGTTTGACATGAGGAACATTGGTCTTCTAGCTTGAACTCCCTTACAGGCAAACCAATTACATAGTTTCTTCATGTTCTTTCGATTAACATGACACAATTTTCTATGCCACAACCTTGATTCATTTTCAGAAGCTTTTGAAACAAAGCATGTTCCTCCTCTTGATACTGCATCTTTCATACCCATGTTACATAGGCTCCCATTTTTAGAAGACATCATCATTATCTATCAGGAGGAATCACAAACTCATGTTTCAATATAAAGTAGTGTGAATCATCAAATCCCACTATATAACCCATGTCACAAACCTATGAGATGCTCAACAAGCTGTATTTAAGTCCTTCAACATGTAATACATTATCAAAAGATACTTTTCCATATGTTAAGATTCCTCTACCAACAATCATTCCTTCATTCTCATCACTTCCAAATGCAACAGGTCCTTCATACTTTTCTTTATAATTAATCAATGTCTTCTTATTACATGTTATGTGTCTGGAACATCCACTGTCTATGTACCATATGTTAGTTTGCTCTATGGTCTGTTCTTGCATATTAAAGAGACATTTTGATTAGTTTTGAAGTGAAATACAAGCCAAAGTAGCTTACACATCTTCAAGCACAATTTCAGCCTTTTCATTTGGAACTAGATGTTCATACACTACTTCACAAGACTCATCAGTCTCATAACCACTCTCATCAGACTTTACATTATAAGCCACAATACTGAAGAATTCTTCTAATATAGTCTCCCTTCTCATTATACTTCTTGGTTTTTCATCTTTGGCTTCCATAGAAAACCCCTTGGTTCATACCCATTATTCATTAGGTACTTTTCATCACCATTCAGTTTTCTTCCTTGTTTTTTTTGAAGGTTCTTGCATTAGTTTGTCCTTTTATGCCAGTTACAATAGTTGAGATTGATTTCATATAATCAAATGAACTTTTAGATTCATGTGATATGATTGAACAATTCTTCACAAGTTTCCTTTCTGTCACGTTCTCATTTTTCACATCCTTCCACATCCTTCTTCATGCCTTCTCCAAATACCCAACATACTTGTTCTTGTAAAAACAAAATCTTGACCAAACTTGATGGACTCAGGCACATGAAAACGTTTAGGAGTGAATCTGTCTTGACAAGAATCTGTATGATGCCCATAAACATGACGAATCCTTCACCACACATGTCCATTATGCTTTGTAATTGAGTTTCCAGTCTTGTACCTCTCACTTGGTCTAGGAGGATCAATTCCAACGGTCTTCTGATGGGTGATTTCTCTGTGAAAGTTGATTGATATTGGTTGAAACACATGATTCTTTTCATTACTTTTAACATCTGATCTCTTGACAAAGATTATTCTTTCAATATTTACTCTATTTCCTCTTTGATCACATTCTCTTGTTGGACTTGATCTCCTTCTTGAACATTACTCAACATCTCCAATATCAAACTGCTCATGGTTTGAAAACACAGGATAGATGGGTAGGAAATGAATGATGTCTATTAAAGCTTCTTCAAATTTATGTTCAATTATTAACCTTATTTGCATAAGGGATTTCATTTCTTTTTTTCTTTGAGATCCTCCACAAATATCAAACGGTTTGTGATCCTTTTTCATATGTTCATAATGTTTCTTCAGTTTAGGAGTTATTGTGGTAATTTCTGCATTTGCTTTGATAGATTTTTCTTCTGTGACTTCTTGTTCTGCTAAGTGATCTTCCAGCTACAGTAGCTTAACCTTTTACTCCCCTGACTACTTGAATTTTTTTTCATCTTTTTCACTTGAATCTGCTAATGTACTATTATTTTTGTCATCTTCTTTCATTTCAAATTCACCCTTATCATTCACAATCACCTTCTCATAGTTTTCTATGAATTCTTTCTTTTCACCGAAAGTTAACTTGAACTGGCTCAAATATGCTTCTCTGTTTTCTTTATCAACCTTCTATGAGTAATTGTCACAAAAAGGTGGTGGAACAACCTTGTATTTGTCCTCAGGATTAATTTTCTCAAGTTTTCAGCCAGGTGGTGGTATGAGCTTAGTATCCTGATCCCGGTAATCAAGTCTCTTAGATTGTGGTGTTGAATATGGTAATTTCCGTTTTTCGTTTACAAGAACTAAAGGTAATGGAGGAAATATTTCAGATTCATCTACTAGTAATTTTCCGTCTGCAAAAACAACCGATCTAAAACGTTTTTTTTTTCATACTAATACTATAAAGGTACAAATTATAACAAAAAAACTTGATGCCAGTTGTCAGTGTCTCTTTTAGTTTTGAAATTCTGGCATATAAAATTTTATAAGTTATTGCATAATGAAAATTCAAAACACACATATGACTCAACCCACGAACCCATCAATTCATCCCGAAGCAACCCATTTAGCTAAAAGTGTTCGCTGGGTTGAACCGAAATTAACCCAAACGGACAAACCCATGAATTTCGTGTTAGGTTCGTGTTATGTCATTATAACATCTTAGATTTTTCGTATTTGAATTTGTATTCGTTTACCCGACTCGGAAATATATTTCGAATATTTCGAATTAATAAAAGCTTTCATTTATTAGTATTTAACTTGGTTTAAATAATTAAAATTTTAAAAACTTTTAAACTTGTCAAACAATGTTTAGAAACCTTTAAAATCGCTTAAAACGACTAAAATCGTGTTTATGGAAGTACATGGACTAATTTTGCCAAATCTTTCCTATTTTTGACTAAATTAATGAAACTTAAGCTCCAAGATATTTTAATTAATATTTAAAAACAGCCCAAACCGTTTTCTTGTTGTCCAAGCCAAATTTTGTTAGTTATTATACTCGACTTTCTCATTAATATCTTTTTTCGTTTCTTAATCGAGTGGATTCCTTCATAAATGCATTATAACACTCAATATTAAAACAAGACACACCTCTAAACCCTAAAAACTACTAAAGTCCAGCCATCCTCCCCATATCCCTAGAAATTTCCATTCTCCATTGCCGGTTTCTTAAAGATTAATCAAGTTCTTCAAGCCGCCGTTAACTTTCAAGCTTCAAGACCTCGTGGACCACGAATTTCTTCTATTTCCAATCCTCATTTGGGTAAGTTGTCTTCTTCAATATTGTAGGTTTTTATCTCCTTTACAAAATCCTTCAAAAAATTTATGAGATTGAGGGGATTTACCGTGTCAATTGCTTTCCGGACAGTTTTGGGGCAAAATATTCAAAATATTAGACTAACATATTTCTCTAACTTTTGATCGGAATTAGCTTTCGGACCTGAAGACTTTATGTTTGTTTTAAAATATTGAGTATACTGGTCTGAACCTGACTTCTGACTCGAAGTTCGGATTTTGAACAATACCAACTCGGTTAAATAGTTAAAATCTCATAACTTGAGTTTTATATATCAGTTTCGTCTGATTCTAGTGGCTATGTTCTCGTTTTTAGAAATGCTTACTATCTAAAAGTTCCAGTTCTATTCGTGTTATATCAATCAGCTCGCTTAAGGCTTGGGACTTGTTTAATATTATTATATTATTGTTTAACTCGCCTTAATATTAAGGTGAGTAATCTCTCCCCTGTTTTAATTGTTTTCAAACGTTGACCTATGCGTACATTTTAATTACTTACATACTTTATCATATACTCATTAGCAACTGTGATCTTTGCGTGTGTATCAATTGAATGACTAATTTCTATTTGTTAACATGTTTCTTTGTTTATTTTATCTCATTCGGAGAGGTCAATCATCACATTATAGAATGATCATACGATCGTCGTATTGGCCAAAGCCCTATTCGCCTGGCGATGGTTTCACCGACACCCTCATTTATCACATATTGTCATAGTAGCCAATGTCTGATTCGCATGACAATGGTTTTACCAACACTCATTATTTTCTCAATGATTTGATTGTTTATACTCACAAATAACGATTTTGCTCTTTATTTATATATTATTATATTGTAATAAAAAAACTGGTGATCTACTCACTCAACATGTTTTGTTGACATAAATATCTATTTTGTACGAATTTGTAGGTTATCAATTGGATTATTATCAAGATGAAGATCACGTAGAGATGAAGATCACATAAATATCTACATTATTTGATTTCGCTTTGTAATTTCCTTGAATTGTTGCACTTGAATTTTAGATTAATTAATTAGATACTGTCACATTTAAATTGCATGATAGTACCTTGTGAGTTGTGAATCCAAGCTCACGCCCCGACATTTCCGCCTTAGGTTGGGGTGTGACAGATTGGCAGAGCCGAAGGTTTAAGATTTGTCGTTAGAAAAGTCCTAGAAACATGCTTAGGGCCCCATACATGTTTATTTATTTACCTTATGTGTTCTATATGTGTGTTTACAGCTTACATATATACTTACTAAATTAATTGTTTATTTATGTTGTAATTCATACATACAACTCCGAGACTATGTATCATTCTCAAAATATTTTTATAACTCCGAGGAAATTCCTCATTCTCAAAATATATTTTCATTTGATATTAGTAGATTGTTTTCATTGTTGGGTAATTCCTTAAGAATTTCTAAGTTTTGTTTTTGCTCATTTCCCCTTAAAGCTAGGGACTGTGAAAGGTTCCCCACCATAGTGGAACAATTTTCATACAACCGACACTCTAAGCGGTTAACATAACCGGCTAAACGGTTAAATTCCTTATTGTGTTTTATTGTTTTAAAATATTTAGCCGGGTGAAAAACCTATGGCAAGCCATGGACATGCCAACCATTCATTTTCACAAATTCGTTATATTTGCGATATTTTGTTGGAGCATTATCATCCATGGTTATACACGAGATGCTTCAACTACTCATGTTTAAATTCATTTATTCGTTATTTAGTTTGTTCAGTTAAAACGCCATGTCACGCTCATGGCCGACAAACTCAGTTGTGTTGTTAATTCTTTAACTAGTTGGGTCGTTTAAAATGTCATGTAACATTCATGGGAGGCCAACTCACAATTGTTGTTATGTTATTTATATAGGCTAATAAAATTCCATGGACAAGCTCATGGGAAGCCCAACTCACACAATTGTTTTGGTATGCTAACAAGTTGGGAAAATAGAATGCCATGGAAAGCTCATGGGAAACCCAACACACCGAGAAAAATCGTTTATTTGCTTCTTTATTTGTTTACTTGATTTCATTTGAAACAAAGTCTTATGATTTGATTTATTTACTCGATTTCATTTGAATCAAGATTTATTGATTTGATCTATTCACATACATCAAAGCATTTTAATTTTCATGACTGGGCACAAATCATTCACTCACAAAGACACAATTATCACAAGTCAATTGAAACAATTTACATTTTATTATCAAATTGGTTTTCTCATATTCACCTCATCACATTCACAAGTTATCAAGAACAATTAACATATTAGTATTCAAATGGTATTCTCATACTCATGGTATCACATTCTCAACTATCAAACGTATTTCAAATTTATCATCCTCAAATTTTAATTTTTAACATTTTAATTTGTCATGCTTTCATAAATCTCATTTACTCGTCAAATTATCTCAGCGATCATTTCATCTTAATTCTAACTTATCCTTAAGTTATGAATAAACACTAACGCAATTTATTTAAATTTCACTTTTTCCGCAGTAACTCATATAAAATTTACAAAACTTACCCATCATCTCACTATATCTCGTCTTTATTAATCATAGAATGTTTTCTCTGGAAAAACCATCATCATAATCAACACCAGTCACTTATTTTCTATAACCGCTGTATGGCCACGTGTATAGTCAAGGAGATAACTCCTGTGATCTCTAGAATAGAAACTCAATTTCAAAACGTAAATGCAATCAATTAAACCTATTTCACTAACATCTTTGATGGTAATTTCGATTCACTAACCCCAACTCATCCTCATAACAACATAACAACAAGCGCAAGTCTAATCATCAAAACTATGTTATTAATCAAACCATTTATCAACCTCAACAAAATCATAGTGCCTCAAACAAGAAACCATATACCAATATTCACTCGTTATGCTTTATTTGTACCTTTCATCATCTAACTCGATCCTTGTGTCATTTTTACACTCAATGCAATCGTTACGGTTATCCCGCTAATACTTGCCAAAAACCGCCTATTGCATAAGACGTCCCATAACGGTCTATGCCGTCAACTCAATTTTATACAAATGCTACACGTGCTTTCTACAATTATGGAGACCCTAATCATCTACACAATGTGTGTTCTGGACTAATTCATCCACTCCAAGCTCAACCTATGCCTGCACCATACTACACTACCCATGCTTATCAAATTCAAAGCTATCCACTATATGTCATTCAAGCTTCTTCAATCAAATAAGATAATTTCTCACTTAACTCAAAGTCTTCATTTCTATACCCATAAGAATCAAGTTTATTTAACCTACTCTAGTCAAACCCCGCTTTTGCAACCTCTTCAAGCTATCCTGAATCAATCCAACTCGACTGCTCAAGTTTTTATGAATTCAATTAATCAAGATGCTCCAAATCAGGTGAATCAAGTCAACCGTCATTAAGCTTCTCAAGGAAGACTCATTATTGCTTCGTCATTCCTATCTAAATTATACATTAAACAACTCTTTGTCTAAATTTGGTTGGAAACAATTACAATTTGAATAATCTGTCATTTCCAGTATATTATCTCATACAATAAAGTTTATCATATCTTTCCATAGACAACTGTTTGTCATACCATACTTTTTAGTTTATTTTCTTGTTCTCGTTTATCACAATCCGTTACAATATAAGGAACCCTTTACTTTTCAACTTTCAAGATTTATATTCTATTATCAAAAGAATGTTATAGAAAATTTTATTATTTTGTTAAACAACTCAAAAAGTTAATTTCATTTTTAGAAATATTTTATACAACTATGATCTTCTGGTTTATGTCAAAATTTATTAAAGACTATTGTTATCTCAAAATTTTGCTTTTCAATTGTTTTGTAACCCACATGATGGGACGAATTATGTGGACCATCCGACGATCTAAGTAGTTATGTGTTGACACGTAATTACCCAAGTCCTCACATGTAAATCATAGTACGAACAATCATATGTCATAATCTAGAACCGAAAGTAGTTCTAGAGTAACGATAAAAATTTAAGACGATAAGGACATGGTGGATACGCCGCCGGTACATCATATATATAAGTGCCCTTATCGGATTTTCATTTGGATTGTTGTTTCGACTACTCAAAGTTCCATGTTATGGTAAGTTTTATCTAAATGTTTTTCCTTAAAATTTAATTATTTTTACGCTGTTTTGTTTTAGTTTCTATAGTTTTGGGACGAAATTCCCAAAAGCAGGAGAGACTGTAACATCACGGATTTTTCGTATTTCAATTCGTATTCGTTTACCCAACTCGGGAAAATATTTTGAATCTTTCGTATTAATAAAAACTTGTATTTATTAGTATTTAACTTGGTTTAACTAAGTTTACATTTTAATAACTTTTAAGCTTGTCAATCAATGCTTAGAAACCTTTAAAATCGCTTAAATTGGCTAAAAATTGTGTTTATGGAAGTACAATGACTAATTTTGCCAAATCTTTTCTATTTTTGACTAAATTAACAAAACTTAAGCTCCAATATACGTAAAATAGCCCAAAACGTTTTCTTGTTGTTCAAGCCAAATTTTGTTATTTATTATACCTGATTTTCTCATTAAAAACTTATTTCGTTTCCTAATCGAGTGGATTGCTTCATAAATGCATTATAACACTCAATATTAAATCAAGACACACATCTAAACCCTAAAAAATACTGAAGTCCAGCCATCCTCCCCATATCCCATAAAATCTCCATTCTCCATTGTCGGTTTGCAAGACTAATCAAGTTCTTCAAGCCGCAATTGACTTTTAAGCTTCAAGACCTCGTGGACCACGGATTTCTCCTTATTCCAATCCTCGTTTGGGTAAGTTTTCTTCTTCAATATTGTAGGTTTTTATCTCCTTCACAAAATCCCTCAATCAATTTATGAGATTGAGGGGATTTACCACGTAAAGTGCTCTCCGGCCGTTTTAGGGCATAATACTCAAAATATCTGATCGGAATTAGCTATCGAACCTGAAGACTTTTATCTTTGTTTTGAAATTTTGAGTGTACTGGTTAGAACCCGAATTTTAACTCGAAGTTCGGATTATGACCAATACCAGCTCGCCTAAATAGTTGAAATCTCATAAGTTAAGTTTTAAATATTCGTTTGATCATATTCCAGCGGCTATGTTCTCGTTTTTTTTATAGTTTACTGTATCAAAGTTCCAGGTCTGTTCGTGTCGGATCACTTAGCTCGCTTAAGGCTTGGGACTTGTTTAATATCTTTATTTTACCATTTAACTCACTTGAATATTATGGTGAATAATCTCTCCCCTGTTTAACTTGTTTTCAAATGTTTTGGGGACTTATGCGTACCTGATAATTATTTACATACTTTATCATATACTCATTAGCAAACGGTGATCGTTTTGTGTGTATTAATTGAATGCCTATTTGCAATTTGTTAACATGTTTATTGTTCTTTATTTTATCGCATTCTGAGAAGTCCATCACAATCACATTATAGTACGATCATACGACCGTCGTAGTGGCCAAAGCCCGATTCGGATGACAATGGTTTCACCGACACCCTCATTTATCACATTCTGTCGTAGTAGCCAACATCCGATTCGCATGACAATGGTTTTACCAACACTCATTATTTGCTCAATGTTTTCATTGTTATTCTCATAGATAACAGTTTTGCCCTTTACTTATATATTATTATACTGTAATATAAATTGGTGATTTACTTACTCAACATGTGTTGTTGACAAAAATATATATTTGCAGGTTATCAATTGGATTGTTTATCAAGATAAAGATCACGTAGAGATGAGATTTAGGATTAAAACTTATACTAGGTTATTTGATTTCGTTTTTTAATTTCCTTGAATTGTTGCACTCGAAATTTAATTTAATTAATTAGATATTGTGACATTTAAATTGCATGATGATACCTGTTGAGCTGTGAACCAATACTCACGCCCCGGCGTTTCCGCATTAGGTTGGGGTGTGACAGTCATAAATTCACACCCATAATTTTGAGCTGTGCCAAAAAATGCAAACCTTTTTTTCTTTTATTTGTTGGCTAATCCTTATTTAAATTAGTAATTTGTTCGTATTACAAGAGTTTTGAGTGTCCAGCTATTACCTAATTCCATGATTTTCACACGAGTACTTGTTGCGTATGCATATGAATATTAATATATATATATATATATGGTATACGTGTGACAAAGTAGTAACTACCTTCTATGAACCAATGATACAAAGTGAAGAAAATAGGTTTCCCAAAAAATTAGTAACCACACATTCAGCAATAGACATAGAACCAAAACTTCCACCACTCCACAAGTTACCTGCATTATCTTAATCTGCAGGTGCCACTAAATAGTTAGTCTTAAATACCAAGTTTATCTTGTTGGTCAAATCCATATATCACTATCATAAAAGCTCTAACTCAAAATCACAAAGTTCATTAAACCCTTAATCCCTGACAATAATTATCAAGCAGACGGTTCTCAATTAAATTCAAACGGAAATTGACAGTTTGTCGGATGTGAGAATAATATCTTTGTGGACCTTACCGGAGACCCAACCTAGGTTGTTGTAAAACAGACGACATGTTAAGAAATTTATACTTGTGCTCAAGTCGAGAGCGATAAATGAATAGCAATTGCAGGGGCCACAGGAGTAACGTCGCTTAAAAATTGATTTAGGGTGAACATAAACATAACTTCAATTGATGAAATGAGGTTTTGGGTTTGGTTGGGAGAGTATAGGGGAGATGTGATCTGCATAATTACTATTATAACCCATTTTTAGAGATTCTGATAATTAAAAATCCATAGGATACGCGCGAAATCAAATGAATGAATGAATGAGAAGCCTTCATTTAAAAATAAAGCAATCTAGTGGCTCTAGAGAATGAGAGGAGCAAAGTGAGAGCGACACGTACAATTTTATAGTAGGTAATTATATAGAAAGTTAAATATGTCCTATAAATTGTAACCTTAATTTAAAAAATTAAGGCCAAAAAGTTATTCCAAAAGTTTTTCTTAGAGATTAAACCACCCAATGGCTTACTTTCAATTTGGTAATTTCTTTAATATTGATAATGTTTTTCTTGATTTACAAATGAAAAATACATGAGTTTTAAATACAAAACTAATTGCTAATTGTTAGCAATTTACACAATAGCTAATTTTGTGGGTCGTGATATTAATTGAGCTTGACTGGTTCCATGATTTCCTCATTTCTATTTTTGTTAATACGCGCCCGCAAATTGGGCAGTCGAGTGAAGAGCCCAATCTTGGATATTAGGTAATGGAAACGTGCTCGTGGTAGGGGTTTGATTAGAGAATCAACTAGTTGATCATCTCCAGATATGCGTGTGACTCTTATTCACTGATCTTGAACTTTTTCTCGAACAAAATGGAAGTCAAGTGCTAGGTGTTTCACACAAGAGTGAAATACGGGATTAGCGGAGTATTGTGTTTGATGGAAAATGTGGACCGATTCGATTAAATTAACACGACCGGCTGAGTTATGATCCGTAAGAGTTACACCTTGGGCAACGAACACAAAATTCGCTTAACTTTCTTAACTATAATTGAGAAAAATTAGTGGACCGAATTATGTTTATATGATATATTTATACGCATATTCGTAAGACGGAATTTATTATTTATACTAAATATAAAAAATAAATATATTATGTTTATTTACTAATTAAATAAACTGATTCGGGCTTTAAACGAGTGTTGAACGGAGTTAGAATTTGAAGTCCAATTGGCATCTTATTATGATTATACTAGTGTGATCCTCCCGTGTTACGGGAGTTTATTTAAAGTTTTGTTTTTTATCGTTTTTCTATTTTATGATGATTTATTTTATTTTTAACGTAGTTCTGTTTTAATTTAATACATATATATTTGTTTGTTATTATATTTTTTAACGTTTCGGTTTTATCAGTTGAGATGTTTAGGTTTTTTAGATTTTTAACGAACAAACATAAACGAACACGAGCATGTTGTTTATTTTAAATGTACAAACATGAACACAAATATTTGTCTAATGAAAACGGGGCGTTGATGTAGTTGACAATGGTGGGTAGTATAGGAAGTTAACCGACGATGGAGATGATAGACCATCAACGGAGAACATTTAAAATAGATAAATTAAATTAGGGTTTGATGATGAAAGTGTTTATCAATAAATGAGATTTTATAACTCATTTGTGGGTTATAAGAGTTTGGTAAAACCATAACCCGTGAAAATTATTTTTTGATGATTAAGGGGTTATTTAACAAACAAATGAGATGTTATAACCTGTTTAAGGGTTATCCGGGTTTGGTGAGACCCATGCCCCATGAAAATTATTGTTTGATTATGAAATAGTTTTACAAATAAATGGGATGTTATAACTCATTTAAAGATTATCCGGGTTTGGTAAGACCCATACCCGCAAATTCGGGTAAAATGCATGAGAAGCCTCTATTTATAAATCAAGCAATATGATGGCTCTAGAGAATGGAGGACAACATGAGAACGACACCTAAGATTTTATGATAGGTAATTATATAGATAGTTAGATATTATTATAATCACAGTAAAAAGAAGATAACCTTAAAAATTAATTAAGAGAGGTCCAACAAAGTTGGAGCCGCCAACTTGGAGAATTCTAGTAGAAGATTTATAAGCAGATGGCCAAAAACTTCAACGCGACAGAATCTCCCCAAGTTTAGCGGTAATATGCAGAACAACAAAAGCCAGCCGCTGCGCAAGCCACCGGTCATTGCTATCTTTGTCGCTTCGGCGCCGCACCATTGCTTTTGTCGCTACACTGTTTTCGCCGCTTATGTTCCGATCAGACTGGTGCCAACGTAAGCCACCGACGCCATACGTAGGTTTAGTTCATCACTTAGCGATAGTTCGTTGTACCTCGGTGTCCCGAACGATTATTCATTAACCACAAGGTATATTTATCTTATCGGTATATTTGATATATTATTTGTATTTATATACTGTGATCGTATCGTATAACTGGATTCTATCGGTTTTAGTTTTGGTGTTGATTACTTATTTACTTTTCTGCTGTGCATATATTAATTAATTGATATAATTATTATTTGTAATATTTATTGAACTGAGCTTCTAATCTAATTGTTTTTAGGGCAACCTTTCCAAAAGCTTGCCCGATTTATTGTGTGATTTTTTTATAATATGCAAATCGGGCCCGACCGTTTTTTCGGTTGTTTATGATGATTTGGTTTTTGGTTTTGACCATATAATAGTTAGGGTTTCTCTTTCTTGTATTTATTTATTTTGTAAATAATGTGCTTTTTATATAAATAATGTAATAAACGAAGACCCAAAGACAAGACCAAGGAAGTCAAACAGGAATCACGAAGTTAGTGGGAGTTGCTGAAGACGACGATTGGATGCATTCAAGTTCATCATTGTGGTTTTTTGTGTGTTGTGACCACGTGACCCATGAGGTCTTGCTAATAGGCTCCAGCAAGATCGAACAAATTTTTGGATATGTAGATTTACATATTTTTATTGCTTTGGTGGTTGTTTATATATAATTGTTATATTATAACCGACCTCACACCAATATATATTTTAAAATATGTTTTAAAATATTGAAAATGATCATTTTAAAACAAGTTTTAAAATGAGTTTTACAACTTGGTAAATTAAGTTTTAAAACAAATAATAACCAAATATGTTTTTCCGAATTAAACTAAATTTAATTTTCAAAATCTCATAACTTAATAGATATTATATTAACGTAAAATTGGTTATAAATATCACGCAAAACTTTGTTTTAATAGGTTATTAAAACCAATTGTCCTGAAAGATGAAAGTGTTTATCATTTTTTCCTGATTAAATACAGTAAAATTGGATTTTGTTCTATTTTGTAAATATTAAAATTAAATCCCAAATTTTAAATCAATAGTCTACGCCATCCTAATATAAGTCACACTACACTTGAGGCATACTGTGAAACTTTAAGTGTTTGGAGCCAGCACCGCACTTGATTTATAGCTTATCCCTTCAGGTGAAAGGATTTCGTTGACACATCCGGCTCTTTCACACGTGACTGTACTAGGGCGACTATTACTTTACTCTTCTGATACGTCCTACAGCTATCTGAAGACTATGGTGGGCATGAATGAGGCTAAACGTATCTAACTAGGCAAGTGTTCTCTTAAAATATCTCGTACTCAAGAGTTATGCTTATCCGCTATTGGAAATTGTTGCCAGCCTACCTAACCACTTAATAATGTTGTGTGTTACAGCTGTTAGTACTAACTGGAAACTAGATTCTCAAAATTCCTTATTTATGTTTGTAATTGGGTCATTAATAAAAGGAATTAAATCATAAAGTATACTATATATGCTTTTTTCTTATTTAATCATATGTATTCTAATAATTCCTCCTTCCCTCTCAAGCATATAATTGAAAAGAAATGCTAAATGACACCAACTTTCTCGAATAGCACCACAATATGAGACCAGTTTTCAAGATGGCAAAGAAACTCTTTGTGCTGTACTAACGTGTTTAAGAAAAAATGTACATTGACTAAACTTGGTTGTCCCCTACCTGATTAAATGGTAACGGATTTCATCCTCTCTCCCTAGCTCTTACGACCAATTCGTGATGAATTTCAATATGAATGCAAGGGTGATGACAGTGATGAATATTTCAAATAAAACTAACAAAGTTCCTTAGGTTAAATCTACCGGTGTCACGAAGCCCGTACCCAAGGAAACGGGTTATAACAACGACAAGAAATATGTTATTGTTGCCGCCAAGTCTACCACCAACACTAACAAACAAGTTGCAAAACCACAACTGTTGTATCAGCAGACCGCCTGTGCTTTAAATGCAATAAGCTGAGAGTAATGAAGGTCATTGGTGAATGTTCCTTTTAAGAGATTTCTATTTGTGCTATTGAACTTTCATTGTTTCTAGCAACACAATCGTACTTGATACCGGATGTGGTTACCACATCGTGAATGTCTTGCGTGAACCTGAAAATTGAAGAAACTGAAACAAGGCGACACGGAACTCATAATTGGTGATGGAAAAAGAGTCCGACTTTGGAAATTAGCACTTATCATTTGTGTGCTCATCTTGTTTTGTATTTACTTTGGATAACTGTTTGTTTAAGTACTCTTTGAACAAGGTTTAAGTACGATTTTAATAGTATTTAATTTTTTTCCTAGACAAATCTCGTATTTTTTAGGCTAAAAAACGCCCAGAAACAGTATTTATGATATAGATGTTCAAATAGACAATAAAACATATAATCTTTCTAAATGTATCAGGTGGCATCAATTATACTTTCTACGACATTGACGACTTTGCCACATAAGCAAGACACGAGTTAAAAGGCTCCAATCCGAGGAGATTTTTTAATCCGCCGGACCGGATTCCTTTGATGACTGCGAATCTTGCTTAGCTGGAAAACTTGCTTAGCTAGGACTCATACATATCCATGTCTATGGCCCTTTCATAACCATGTCTAGAAATCATGAAAGAAACTTTGTTTCCTTTTATTGACGATTGCAGTCGATTTGCTTATGTGTATCTTATGAAACACAAGCATGAAACTTTTGAAAGGTTTAAAGAGTTTCAAAACGAAGTGGAAAACCAACTCGGTAAAACGATTAAAACGCTTTGATCAGATCGCGGTAGAGAGTGTCTCAACTCGGAGTACATCAATCATCTAAAAGAGCATGGAATTGTTTCATGGCTCACTCCAGCTGGCACTCCACAACATAAATGCATGAGCGATAGGTGAAATCAAACCTTGCTAAAGATGGTTCAATCGATGATGTATAGTACTAATTTGGCTCACTCCTCTTAGAGTTTTGCTCTTATGGCTGCCGCTCGCATTATCAATCTAGCTCCTACTAAAAAGGTAAACAAAACCCCATATGAAATATGGCACGGGTGTAAACAAAATATGTATTACCTAAGAGTTTGTGGATGTGATGTTTATGTCACCAGCGAGTCTGATGACAAGCTCGATCCTCACGTCGTAAAATTTGTTTTCGTCATATACACAGAAAATGATTTTTTTTACCATCCTGATACAAATATGATTTATGTAAGAAGAAATGGCTACTTCCTCGAGAAAGAAACTCTTGAACGAGGAATTGGAAACAATACTATTGATCTTGAAGAAATTTGAGAACCGCAAGCAACTGTTGAGGAAGTCGAAACGTTTGATCAAGTAGTTGCTAATAAATCATACATGAACACACACAAAAAAAAAGATTTGCAGAAGTAGTATGATTCGCAAAGAACCTAGTAGATACATATGTCATCGAAATAGTCCGAAAGTCTAATTAGTAGCCGAGTCTAAGGATGAACCTACTAATTACACTTCTAGTATCTTAGATTCGGAGACTAAGAAATGGCGAGAATCCATGAATGTCGAGATGCAATATATGCATGATAATCAAGTATAGACTAAGTTACGCAACCCCCCGAGTCTCGGGCAGTAGGAAGAAAATAATTTTTCAAGAGAAAAACATGAAATTCATGGAAATGTACGCACCTATAAAGCATTGCTAGTTGTAAAAGCTTTACTCAAACTCAAGGTGTTGACTTTTATGAAACCTTCTTGCCCATTGCTATGCTCAAATTGATCAAGGTGTGAAAACTGAATAAGCGCAAGTCTAATCATCAAAAATATGTTATTAATCAAACCATTTATCAACCTCAACAAAATCATAGTGCCTCAAACAAGAAACCATATACCAGTATTCACTCATTATGCTTTATTTGTACCTTTCATCATCTGACTCGATCCTTGTGTCATTTTTACACTCAATGCAATCGTTACGGTTATCCCGCTAATACTTGCCATACACCGCCTATTGCATAAGACGTCCCATAACGGTCTATGCCGTCAACTCAATTTTATACACATGCTACACGTGCTTTCTACAATTATGGAGACCCTAATCATCTACACAATGTGTGTTCTGGACTAATTCATGCACACCAAGCTCAAACTATGCTTGCACCATACTACACTACCCATGCTTATCAAATTCAAAGCTATCCACTATATGTCCTTCAAGCTTCTTCAATCAAATAAGATAATTTCTCACCTAACTCAAAGTCTTCCAATTCTATACCCATAAGAATCAAGTTTATTTAACCTACTCTAGTCAAACCCCGCTTTTGCAACCTCTTCAAGCTATCCTGAATCAATCCAACTCGACTGCTCAAGTTTTTATGAATTCAATTAATCAAGATGCTCCAAATCAGGTGAATCAAGTCAACCGTCATTAAGCTTCTCAAGGAAGACTCATTATTGCTTCGTCATTCCTATCTAAATTATACATTAAACAACTCTTTGTCTAAATTTGGTTGGAAACAATTACAATTTGAATAATCTATCATTTCCAGAATATTATCTCATACAATAAAGTTTATCATATCTTTCCATAGACAACTGTTTGTCATACCATACTTTTTAGCTTATTTTCTTGTTCTCGTTTATCACAATCCGTTACAATATAAGGAACCCTTTACTTTTCAACTTTCAAGATTTATATTTTATTATCAAAAGGATGTTATAGAAAATTTTATTATTTTGTTAAACAACTCAAAAAGTTAATTTCATTTTTAGAAATATTTTATACAACTATGATCTTCTGGTTTATGTCAAAATTTATTAAAGACTATTGTTATCTCAAAATTTTGCTTTTCAATTGTTTTGTAACCCACAAGATGGGACGAATTATGTGGACCATCCGACGATCTAAGTAGTTATGGGTTGACACGTAATTACCCAAGTCCTCTCATGTAAATCATAGTACGAACAATCATATGTCATAGACTAGAACCGAAAGTAGTTCTAGAGTAACGATACAAATTTTAAGATGATAAGGAAATGGTGGATACGCCACCGGTGTGCCCTTATCGGATTTTCATTTGGATTATTGTTTCGACTACTCAAAGTTCCATGTTATGGTAAGTTTTATCTAAATGTTTTTCCTTAAAATTTAATTATTTTTACGCTGTTTTGTTTTAGTTTCTATAGTTTTGGGACGAAATTCCCAAACGCAGGAGAGACTGTAACATCACGGATTTTTCGTATTTCAATTCGTATTCGTTTACCCAACTCGGGAAAATATTTTGAATCTTTCGTATTAATAAAAACTTGTATTTATTAGTATTTAACTTGGTTTAACTAAGTTTACATTTTAATAACTTTTAAGCTTGTCAATCAATGCTTAGAAACCTTTAAAATCGCTTAAATTGGCTAAAAATTGTGTTTATGGAAGTACAATGACTAATTTTGCCAAATCTTTTCTATTTTTGACTAAATTAACAAAACTTAAGCTCCAAGATACGTAAAATAGCCCAAAACGTTTTCTTGTTGTTCAAGCCAAATTTTGTTATTTATTATACCTGATTTTCTCATTAAAAACTTATTTTGTTTCCTAATCGAGTGGATTGCTTCATAAATGCATTATAACACTCAATATTAAATCAAGACACACATCTAAGCCCTAAAAAATACTGAAGTCCAGCCATCCTCCCCATATCCCACGAAATCTCCATTCTCCATTGTCGGTTTGCAAGACTAATCAAGTTCTTCAAGCCGCAATTGACTTTTAAGCTTCAAGACCTCGTGGACCACGGATTTCTCCTTATTCCAATCCTCGTTTGGGTAAGTTTTCTTCTTCAATATTGTAGATTTTTATCTCCTTCACAAAATCCCTCAATCAATTTATGAGATTGAGGAGATTTACCGTGTAAAGTGCTCTCCGGCCGTTTTAGGGCATAATACTCAAAATATCTGATCGGAATTAGCTTTCGGACTTGAAGACTTTTATCTTTCTTTTGAAATTTTGAGTGTACTGGTTAGGTCCCGAATTTCGACTCGAAGTTCGGATTATGACAATTACCAGCTCGCCTAAATAGTTGAAATCTCATAAGTTAAGTTTTAAATATTCGTTTGATCATATTCCAGCGGCTATGTTCTCGTTTTTTTTATAGTTTACTGTATCAAAGTTCCAGGTCTGTTCGTGTCGGATCACTTAGCTCGCTTAAGGCTTGGGACTTGTTTAATATCTTTATTTTACCATTTAACTCACTTGAATATTAAGGTGAATAATCTCTCCCCTGTTTAACTTGTTTTCAAATGTTTTGGGGACTTATGCGTACCTGATAATTATTTACATACTTTATCATATACTCATTAGCGAACGGTGATCGTTTTGTGTGTATTAATTGAATGCCTATTTGCAATTTGTTAACATGTTTATTGTTCTTTATTTTATCGCATTCTGAGAGGTCCATCACAATCACATTATAGTACGATCATACGACCGTCGTAGTGGCCAAAGCCGGATTCGGATGGCAATGGTTTCACCGACAACCTCATTTATCACATTCTGTCGTAGTAGCCAACATCCGATTCGCATGACAATGGTTTTACCAACACTCATTATTTGCTCAATGTTTTCATTGTTATTCTCATAGATTACAGTTTTGCCCTTTACTTATATATTATTATACTGTAATATATATTGGTGATTTACTTACTCAACATATGTTGTTGACAAAAATATATATTTGCAAGTTATCAATTGGATTGTTTATCAAGATAAAGATCACGTAGAGATGAGATTTAGGATTAAAACTTATACTAGGTTATTTGATTTCGTTTTTTAATTTCCTTGAATTGTTGTACTCGAAATTTAATTTAATTAATTAGATATTGTGACATTTAAATGGCATGATGATACCTGTTGAGCTGTGAACCAATACTCACGCCCCGGCGTTTCCGCATTAGGTTGGGTTGTGACAGTCATAAATTCACACCCATAATTTTGAGCTGTGCCCAAAAATGCAAACTTTTTTTTCTTTTATTTGTTGGCTAATCCTTATTTAAATTAGTAATTTGTTCGTATTACAAGAGTTTTGAGTGTCCAGCTATTACCTAATTCCATGATTTTCACACGAGTACTTGTTGCGTATGCATATGAATATTAATATATATATATGTATATGGTATACGTGTGACAAAGTAGTAACTACCTTCTATGAACCAATGATACAAAGTGATGAAAATAGGTTTCCCAAACAAATTAGTAACCACACATTCAGCAATAGACATAGAACCAAAACTTCCACCACTCCACAAGTTACTTGCATTATCTTAATCTGCAGGTGCCACTAAATAGTTAGTCTTAAATACCAAGTTTATCTTGTTGGTCAAATCCATATATCACTATCATAAAAGCTCTAACTCAAAATCACAAAGTTCATTAAACCCTTAATCCCTGACAATAATTATCAAGATGACGATTCTCAATAAAATTCAAACGGAAATTGACAGTTAGTCGGATGTGAGAATAATATCTTTGTGGACCTTACCGGAGACCCAACCTAGGTTGTTGTAAAACAGACGACTTGTTAAGAAATTATGATCTACGAAATCACATACTTGTGCTCAAATCGAGAGCGATAAATGAATAGCAATTGCAGGGGCCATAGGAGTAACGTCGCTTAAAAAATTGATTTAGGGTGAACATAAACATAACTTCAATTGATGAAATGAGGTTTAGGGTTTGGGTTTGGTTGGGAGAGTATAAGGGAGATGTGATCTGCATAATTACTATTATAACCCGTTTTTAGAGATTCTGATCATTAAAAATCCATAGGATACGCGCGAAATCAAATGAATGAATGAATGAGAAGCCTTCATTTAAAAATAAAGCAATCTGGAGGCTCTAGAGAATGAGAGGAGCAAACTGAGAGCGACACGTACGATTTTATAGTAGGTAATTATATAGAAAGTTAGATATGTCTTATAAATTGTAACCTTAATTTAAAAAATTAAGGCCAAAAAGTTATTCCAAAAGTTTTTCTTAGAGATTAAACCACTCAATGGCTTACTTTCAATTTGGTAATTTCTTTAATATTTATAATGTTTTTCTTGATTTACAAATGAAAAATACATGAGTTTTAAATACAAAACTAATTGCTAATTGTTAGCAATTTACACAATAGCTAATTTTGTGGGTCGTGATATTAATTGAGCATGATTGGTTCCATGATTTCCTCATTTCTATTTTTTGTTAATACGCGCCCGCAAATTGGGCAGTCGAGTGAAGAGCCCAATCTTGGATATTAGGTAATGGAAACGTGCTCGTGGTAGGGGTTTGGTTAGAGAATCAACTAGTTGATCATCTCCAGATATGCGTGTGATTCTTATTGACTGATCTTGAACTTTTTCTCGAACATAATGGAAGTCAAGTGCTAGGTGTTTCACACAAGAGTGAAATACGGGATTAGCGGAGTATTGTGTTTGATGGAAAATGTGGACCAATTCGATTAAATTAACACGACCGGCTGAGTTACGATCGTAAGAGTTACACCATGGGCAACGAACACAAAATTCGCTTAACTTTCTTAACTATAATTGAGAAAAATTAGTGGACCGAATTATGTTTATATGATATAATTATACGCATACTCGTAAGACGGAATTTATTATTTATACTAAATATAAAAAATAAATATATTATGTTTATTTACTAATTAAATAAACTGATTCGGGCTTTAAACGAGTGTTGAACGGAGTTAGAATTTGAAGTCCAATTGGCATCTTATTATGATTATACTAGTTTGATCCTTCCGTGTTACGGGAGTTTATTTAAAGTTTTGTTTTTTATCGTTTTTCTATTTTATGATGATTTATTTTATTTTTAACGTAGTTCTGTTTTAATTTAATACATATATATTTGTTTGTTATTATATTTTTTAACGTTTCGGTTTTATCAGTTGAGATGTTTAGGTTTTTTAGATTTTTAACGAACAAACATAAACGAACACGAGCATGTTGTTTATTTTAAATGTACAAACATGAACACAAATATTTGTCTAATGAAAACGGGGAGTTGATGTAGTTGACAATGGTGGGTAGTATCGGAAGTTAACCGACGATGAAGATGATAGACCATCAACGGAGAACATTTAAAATAGATAAATTAAATTAGGGTTTGATGATGAAAGTGTTTATCAATAAATGAGATTTTATAACTCATTTGAGGGTTATAAGAGTTTGGTAAAACCATAACCCGTGAAAATTATTTTTTGATGATTAAGGGGTTATTTAACAAACAAATGAGATGTATAACCCGTTTAAGGGTTATCCGGGTTTGGTGAGACCCATGCCTCATGAAAATTATTGTTTGATTATGAAATAGTTTTACAAATAAATGGGATGTTATAACTCATTTAAAGATTATCCGGGTTTGGTAAGACCCATACCCGCAAATTCGGGTAAAATGCATGAGAAGCCTCTATTTATAAATCAAGCAATATGATGGCTCTAGAGAATGGAGGAACAACATGAAAACGACACCTAAGATTTTATGATAGGTAATTGTAGGTTCCTGGACGGATCGTACACGGGATATTCTCTAACAACGCAGGTGCGGAATCCCTGCGTAGGTAGGTTACGAGTGTAGATATAGAAGAACACGAGCAATGAATCAAACACGTTATATTAATAACCAAACACGTGACTCGTAGTCACTAATACAGACTCTGGAACTAGCAAACACGTCTGCTTAAACTCGAACACTTGACTGAAACCCTAAACCAACAACTTCTTTACGTTTCGGCTGAAACAGTGAATATATACACGACAACTTCGCCACAGGCGAAGTTGTCTGTAACTTCGCATATTCAACAAGTTCGCCTGAGCGAACTTGTTGACAACTTCGCTTGTTCAACAAGTTCGCCTGAGCAAACTTGTTGACAACTTTGCTAGTTACACAATCTAAAACATAATCAAATACACAATTACAATACAGACTCGATTACAATTACAAGACTATGAACTACTGACAAACATGCACCAACAGACTCCCCCTTGGCAGTAGCTTCATATCTTGATCTTCAAATCTCGAATCTTGTAATCTGCATCTCTAAGCGTGCGCCCCTTCTCTCACACATACTGTCACTACACTTTGATATCTCCTAGCTTGATCCTTCCAAGCAGGAATGTAGAAGATCTTCTTGTTGTTGAGTACTTCCAGATCAGCTTGCGACAGGTTAACAAGATGCATCGGGTCGTAAACCCGAAGCAGTTCTTGTTCATCCTCGTCCTCCATTACTGCCTCTGCAGTCTCACAATCCACAAACCACCATTTCAAATCTTTCAGCACATCTCGAGGCATAGCTTTCATGGGTACCTCCTTGATACATCGGACTGGTTTGTACTTCATTACCATCCACGGTTTACCATCTGCTCTCATACCTCTCTCTGTATCCTTCACTAATTTTCCCTTTTGTGGCTTTAGCAACTCAAACTTCTTTTCTTTTACTCCTTCTTTCCACATTATCTTCTCAATCATTCTAGCCATATTGTCGTTGTTTCGGTTTATCAGGCCCAACCTGGCCAAATCTTTTACTTCGCATTCAGGCAATGTGTTGAACGATCTCAACATCTTCTTGAAATATTGAACGCCATCATAACGCTTCACCACAAACAACTTGAGCTGTGCATCATAGATCCAACAAATAATCCCCTTTTTCGCCTCTGCATACCCTTTAATATTGTAGCTCTTTCTGAACATGGTTGGAACAGCAGGCTTCTTGGTCTTGACAAACCAATGAGCATATTCTTCCTTCCATCTAGGCTGCTCTTCCCACATCGTCTCATCCAACACCGTTTCATCACCAACACCCGACTTTTCCACTTCGGGAATGTCATGCTCAACATCATCATCCATTATCTCACCTTCTTCTAACACATTTTCCACATTAATCTTTTCCCCAATCCTCTCTATCTCATCCACGGGCAACACGTCGTCATCATCCATAAACTCATCGTCTTCCTCATCATCCAACTCCTTTAAAGCATCGATAACGTCCTCAACATCAGCATCATCACCCATACCAACAACAACATCACCAGCTACATCTGTAGACTCCCCCTCAGTTGTGGAAGCCCCAAGAGCCTGAGAGGTTCTTGGCAGCTCACCACCTGCACCCGAAGGTGCATTGGGATCATCGTCATGATCTTCTCGTCTTTTCGTTCTCAACTCATCGCCCCTACACGTCTTCTCCCCCTGAGATGCCAAGTAATCCTTGAAGGCAACAATTATTCGGCCATGTTCTACCAGGAGGGCAGCTTGTAGTCGATTGGATTCCACTAGGCGTTCAATAGTCTTAGTCTGTTCGGCAACAATACGCTCTAGTGATGTAATCCGTTCAGCATCTGAAGTAGGCAATGGAGTTGGTGGAACATCAGTAGCAGAAGTGACCGCAGGTGGTACACTTGGTAACCCTGCAGTTGTTGTGATAGTCGAATCAACGAAGCGTGCGACTACCACCGGTGGATCAAACGGTTGTGGTGGTAGAGACACCACTGCTGGAGCTGACGCTTCGACAGTCGTAACCTGTGCAGTAGTAGGAAGCAGTGACATACCTGACAAGACAGGCGGAGCAAAACGTACATGCCTTGAAGTCTCCCCCGCTCCAGTAGCCATACCTAGTTGTTCTCGTCGCGAACGTCTCATCACAAGTTGTACCGCTTCTTCCTCATCTCCTTCCTCTTCCTCAACTCTCGGCCTCTTACCCGAAATCCTTTCACGAGTCACCATTAGCCGTCTGGCCTCAGCAAACGTTTCATCTAACTCGGATTCAGCTACCGAAGTAGCTGCTGTTGAAGCATCCATAACTTGAGGACCCGAGATATCCATATCAAACAAACCGTGTCCACTGAAAGCAGCATCCAGATCAACGTTTTCAGCCGTGGACATAGTCTGTGCAATAGTAGCTGGCACAGCAGCAGAAGATACAACAGGCGCAGCTGATACAGCATGAGGTGCTGCCGCCTGATGTGGTTGGGGATCCCTGAACTCGTCCCCTCCTGCAGGAACATACTCCGGGTTGATGAGATACCCGAAAAGTGGAGTATGCCTTGGACGGCGTTCAGGGTTGCTACGAGTGCTCGACGTCCTACATTGAGCAAAAATACGCTTTGTAACACACTCAACATATCGAATAGGACGCCGTTGCGGTAGAGACGGAGCGACATGATTAATAATCATTTGAAGAAATCGCGGATACATGATAAATCGTTCTCGCGCCGTCGCCCGTCTCTGACGATCAATCTCATAGAAAATCATCTGACTAAAAGAGTAACGACGATTGTAAGTCAGGGCCGTCATGGCAGATTGCATCGTCGCACCCATCCCGTCTGTTCCTGCTTTCCTGCCGGACATGCACACAATTAACACGTGCATCAGAAAACGCCATTGGTCCAGCAGAAAGCCTTTCCTCCTCTGCGAGTCCCCCAGCGGACCCGAATAACCCATTCTCAAGTATGCTCCGTCACGGAAAGGAGCTACGAACTCCGTTGGGTCGTCTCGTGTCTCATTGCCGAACTGCAGAGCCAACCGAATGTCTTCCGAAGAAAACTGTATGTTTTGACCATTGACGGTTGCTCGCATCACCGGAGGCTCAGGTCTGCAATCATAATACACCGTCTGCCAGAAATCTTGTATGTTAGGCAGAGATATGGGTAGTGTATTAGTGATCGCGTGAAACACCCTTGATCTCTGGAGAAAAGTGATAATCTCCCTGTAGTCGTCAACGCCTCGTGCGTCAGGATCCAAAGTAATGTATTGGTTATGAGCTGGAAAGAATTGTCGTTGCTCATCACCATCATCACCACCAGTTCCTCCAACTGCAGCCATATCTGCACAAAACAAATCAAGTTAGAGACGTTTTATGTAACTCACAAGTTCGCAGTGTAGCAAGTGCGAAGTTGTGAAGTAAGATACACAGGCGAAATTAAAGTTGAGGCGAAGTTGGGAACAACTTCGCTTCATCAGTAAATTCGTCTACAAAACAGTTAAAATAAAAGGATATAGGCGAAGAGAAGGATAACTTCGCCAAGGCGAAGTTACAGTTAAGTTCGCCAAGGCGAAGTTGTGGATAACTTCGCCAAGGCGAAGTTGATGATAACTTCGCCACGGCGAAGTTGTGGTTAACTTCGCCGGGCGAAGTTGTGGATAACTTCGCCCTAGGCGAACTTAAGCGTCTGGCGAAGTTGAGATTAACTTCGCCAAAACCATAACTTCGCCTGAAACAGAATCGGCGACTGTTCGGATTCAGAGGTCGAAATCCGATGTTTTCGGACCGATTTGACGATATAAACATGAAGAACAACATATTTCAATGGTGTATGGACGAAAAGGTCGTCCATGAACACGTAACGTGAGGTCGAAAACCTTGGTTTCGAGGATTCTTCGAGTGTTCGACGACCCGAGGTAAAATTATAAAGAGAATGAAAGGAAGAAATCGACAACACATACCACTCAGTATAGTAGAAACAAAGAACAAAAGATCGAAATCGGAAGTGTATATAAGAGATGTTAACCGGAATTAAGGTTAAGTTCGCCGGAAAAAGTTAATAATAAAAAATTTACTGTTTAAAACCCCTTTTATAGGGCTGAGTTGGTTCAGGCGAAGTTATTCTTAACTTCGCCTAAGCGAAGTTAAGTACAACTTCGCCGATTCAACAACTTCGCCCGATATTTACAAAAACAGCCCTTTCAGTTTGAAAAATCTTGAATATATCCTTATAAGTTACCAAAAAAAGTTAAACAAAAATGATCAAGACCCAGTAACCAACAATAAAAATATAACTACAAAAACAGAAAATACTTATAAAATTTTAACGAAATAAGGGATCAAATTTCAGTCTAGCCAGGGACCACTACGTTTTAGAAAAGATCCGAACAGGAATCATACTAACTATGTGACTGTCACTTGGATCCGTGTTTGGCTGTATTATGACATAGAGAAACAGGTTATAAGCATGTAATAACTTAAATGGTTTTCATTGTTTATGTGATACGGATTAAGGTTCAGTTAAGCTCAAAAATTTAAGTTGGCAACAACTCAGAGGTAATGATGCCTTCTATCTATTCTCAAAGCGTATTTGGCTATACCCAAGTCACCCCGAATTGACTTCGACCCATAGTGTCTGATTAACTTGTAGATACTCGTTGTCTGCTTCCCGTTTTCTTCTTACTCCAAACTTGAGAAATCTTGAGACGTTTTGGTTCTCGTGTTTATTGTCACTATTTCTCATAAGTACAAAAATTATACATGTATTTTTTTTTTTTTTTTTTTTTTTTTTTTTTTTTTTTTTTTTTTTTTTTTTTTTTGAATCAAACATAAGAATTTTCATCGGAGTACTAAACTACTGCAAGTCCCGAATCTGGATCACTGCAGTGTCTTGAAATGCTTTCTTCACGGGAATCAGAACACTCACGGGCTCGTGTATGACTGGGTAGTCGCTTTTCTGCCTATCCTTCGAAAAGATATGTATGAAGACATACAAAACTCTTAAGGAGTTTCCACGTAAATTCGAGTAAAATATAAGTTAGTATCACATCTACTTTTACGCACCATTAAAATTACCATGACATACAATGACTGTTCTAAAGCCTTTTAAGCTTAATAACTTCACTAGTTAGGCACACATAGTCAGTATATATATCATTTTCCAAGGTTGGATCAATTTTCTTTTAAACACAGCAAAGAACTTCTTACGAAGTAATAGACTTGAAAAGTAATTTCATTTCCCCAAATAAAGTTTTGAATTCAATTGCCCCAATCATGTCAAAGTCATCAGGTAAACGGCTATCCTGAAGATCCATTGGATCAGCTGGACCGACCACATGCAAGTATGTGTCCTTCTTACTAAGAATGACTGACTAATTTTCAGCAACTGAAAGAAAAACATGTCAACACTGCCCCAGTTACTTTCAGTCTTCCGGTTAATGGCTATCCTCATTTCCTAAGTCGAAAACAAGGACCAAAACATATCCGAGGAGATGTCCATCAAACCGAGGTAACCGACTAATTTTAAGCAATAAAGACTCATTTTTTTTTTTTTTTTTTTTTTTTTTTTTTTTTTTTAAATCAAAAACAAAGACATGGTTACTCGGGATTGATCATCCCATTTAGCTCAATTAGGTTTTGAAATCTGGATTTATCAAACGCTTTTGTAAACAAGTCAGCAAAATTTTCAAGTGTATCAACTTTTTCGATCTTGATCAGTTTCTTCTCAGCACAATCCCGTATGAAGTGATGACGAATGTCAATATGCTTAGTTTTACTGTGCTTCACGGGATTGTTAATTACTGAGATGGCGGCAGTGTTATCAATTAAAATAGGAGTGAGTAAGAAATTCAGACCATAGTCGCGCAATTGTTGCTGAATCCATAAAACCTGAGAGCAGCAGTTGGATGCTGCCATGTATTCAGCTTCGCAAGTTGAAATTGCAACTGATGTCTGTTTCTTGCACTGCCAGGAAACTAATCTTCCTCCAAGAAACTGACAGCCTCCTGTTGTTGACTTCCGACTCTGATTACAACCTCCATAATCAGAATCAGTATATGCCACCAGTTCAACGTCTCCTCCCTTTTGGTACCACAATCCTAGTTTCGGCTTGCCCTTGAGATACCGCAAAATCCTCTTCACACCTTTCATGTGAGATTCCTTTGGGTTTGCCTGAAAGCGAGCACAAAGACAAACAGAAAACATTATATCAGGCCTAGAAGCAGTTAAATACATTAAAGAACCTATTATCGCCCGATACAGAGTAGGGTCCACATCTGCGTCACCATCTGATTCAGCTCCCAATTTGTGATTGACGCAGATTGGAGTGTCATATGGAGAACTGTCCTCCATCTTGAATCTTTTCAGCACATCATGAACATACTTTGTTTGATGAATGAACATCCCATCTTTCTTCTGATCAACCTGCAATCCTAGAAAGAAAGTTAGTTCACCCATAGCACTCATCTCGAATCGTTTCTTCATGACAGCCTCAAAATCTTGACACATGGATACTCTTGATGCAGCAAAAATGATGTCATCCACGTAGACTTGAACCAGTAAGAAGTCACATCCTTCTCTCTTCACAAACAGCGTACTGTCGATCAAACCCCTTTCAAAACCATTTTCCAGCAAGTAGTCCGATAACGTTGAATACCAGGCACGAGGTGCCTGATGTAAACCATATAACGCCTTGCTCAACCTGTATACATGATCAGGAAAGTCTGGGTCAGGAAAACCCGGTGGTTGCTCAACATACACAACCTCGTCAACTTTCCCGTTAAGAAACGCACTCTTTACATCCAACTGAAACACCTTCATCTTTTTGAAAGCAGCAAACGCCAAAAACAATCGAATCGCTTCTAACCGGGCAACAGGAGCGAAAACCTCATTGTAGTCAATACCCTCTTGCTGATTAAAACCTTTAACAACCAGCCTCGCCTTATTTCTCACAATAATCCCTTTTTCATCTCTCTTGCACTTGAACACCCATTTCGTGCCTATAGCATGCACATTCTTTGGTTTTTCGACCAAAGTCCAAACTTCCATTTTCTCGAACTGAGCCAACTCTTCTTGCATAGCTTCGACCCACGAGCTGTCCTTCAAAGCCATTTGATAATTCTTTGGTTCAATTTGGCTTATGAAGCAAGAGTACAAACATTCATTCATAATACCTGTATCTTTAATGCTTGTATAAACACAGGTGTGCTCATTCAAACTACTTCTGGTTTGTACACTAGAGGACACATCACCTATAACATTCTCCAAAGGGTGATCTTTGTGAATTCTCGTGGTCGGAACAGCACCGACATGTAAATTGTCTTCCAAGTTTGAAGAGATCTCATCTATGGTAGTTTCAGGCCGAGAGTGAAAAGGATTAATAAACTCATCTTCAGTTGAGGCCGCAGGGGTATCGATAGGGTTTGATGTGGAAGGTTGAGATTTTTCTATCATCTGATGTTGCACTAGCTCCTCTTCCTCATCAAATATCATCTTCGTCACAACTCTTTCGTCTTCTTCAGCAATTTCCAAATTAGGTACGTTAAACGACTTAAACAGTTTAACATAGTCAAAAAGCTCAGCAGGTCCATTGCTTGGTTTTGGCGGTTGATAACTAGTAATGTCGGTGTTACAAACCACCTCCACCTTGCAAGTTGTCGTATTGAAGACCCGTCTGTTGGGAGTCCCAACAACATAACCGACTAGGATTCCCTCATCGGCTACTTCACCAAATTTCGAGTTAGTCTTCAAAATCGAACAAGGAGACCCAAAAGGTTCAAGACCGCACAAGTTGGGCTTCCTTCCATGCATAAGCTCGTAACAAGTTTTTCCAAGTCTCTTAACTGTTAACACCCGATTCAGAACATAGCAGGCTGTAGCAACTGCTTCAGCCCAGAACATCACAGGAAGCTTTGAGTCGGCCAGCATAGTTCTGGCTCCTTCAATCAACGTTCGGTTCTTCCTTTCAGCTACTCCGTTCTGTTGTGGAGTATACGGAGCGCTATATTGATGCTCAATACCCTTCTGAAGACAAAAGATTTCCATCTCAAAGTTCTTGAACTCTGTCCCATTGTCGCTTCTGATGAATTTAACTGATTTACTCATGACGTTCTCGACTTTTGTAATGAGATTCTTTACCATCTGAGTCGTCTCGTCTTTCGTTTTCAGAAAATATACCCACGAGTATCGCGAGTAATCATCAGTTATCACCAAGCAGTAAGAAGTACCGCCTAAACTTTGTACATTCACCGGACCGAAGAGATCCATATGAAGTAGTTCTAGAGTACCATCAATTGAGTTGATCGTCTTGGTGAGATGGCTTTTCTTGTGTTGTTTTCCCTTCTTGCACGCTATGCATTTATCTTCAAAGTTAAAACTCTTTAAGGGAACGCCCATCACAAGCCCATTTTTGACAATGAAGTTCATCTTACGAAGATGAATATGTCCCATTCTCCTGTGCCATAACTCTGATTCTGATTCGCTTGCCTTTGTCATTAAACATGATTCTCTGGTGGCCATTTCAGTAGACCTCATATCCATCACGTATGTATTCGTTTCACGTGGAGCTTTCATTACTATCCATTCTTCTGGTATATGAAAACCAGGCTTCAATACAATCGCTTCATTCTTAGTGAAATGGACAGTGTATTCTTTATCACAGATCTGCGACACACTCAGCAGATTGTGCTTTAATTCCTCCACAAAGTTTACATTTTCAAGTGTCATTCTCCCATTTGACACAGTTCCTCTCCCAGTTATTCTTCCTCCGCTTTCACCAGCAAAACTAACTCTAGCTCCCTGAACAGGTTTTAAATCTTGCAACAAGTGTTTGTTGCCAGTCATGTGCCGAGAACAGCCGCTATCTACAATCCACAGATTGTTGGCAGCCCTGTTCAACTGTTCCTGCACAATAAAACAATGAGTTAGAATCTTGGGACCCAAGACCAATTGGTCTTGGATCGATACATCCCGTATCCTGGCTTTCTCAAGTTAGCATCAGGATAATTTCTGTACGTCCTGTTAGGGAATCTCCCTGCAGATTGAGTGTAATGCCTTCCAAACCTTTGAGAATAGAAAGTGTTATTTCTTGTGGTTTGGTTGTAAAAATGAGGTTGGTTTTTATGAAAACTTGAATTCGTTACATTTTGGCATTTTTTAAAGTTTTCATTTTTAGCAGGAACAAAATGACGCTTATCCTCATTTTTATTTGGCTTCACATCTCTAAATCTCGGTTTCAAAGGACAATCTGCAACAAGATGTCCTAACTTGTTACATCTAAAGCAACATCTACCCTCCATTTTCTTGTCAAATGTTGGTTTGGATGTAGAGGCAGTGTTACCAGCCGTTCGTCTCACATAAGGTGGGACGTACGGATTGAGTGGAGAACTCTTTTTAGAAACTTCATTTTTATCTCCATCGGTGGGTAAACCTACCTTTTCTTTTGTCTGACCAGATTCGGACAACATATCCGAATCTGATGAGACTGGACTTGATACAGAAATATTCACACTAGAAACAGGCGTACTTGTTTCGCCACAGCTAACATTTGGTTTTGTAATCTTGATTGGAGTTGTCTGAGGAACTTCGAAATCGACAGATTTCTGAACACTCGGATTATAAGTATAGTTGTGGTTAAAGGGTGGTGGAACTTCATTATATCCGATTCCTCCCCTCTTTGCAGAGGTACCTGGATCACTCACGAGGTGATCAAGGATGGCTGAGGAATTCCTGAACTGCTCAAGTTTGCGGTTCAGTTCCACCACCTTTACCTGGTGGTCAGCAATCTGTTTATCCCGATCAGCAATCACTTTAGTTTTTTCCTCCAAAACTTCATAACTAAGATCAATTATTTCAATTTTCTCAGCAAGTTTAATTTTTAAGCTTTGAACGTCTTTTTCACATGCTTTTATTTTAATTTTATAACTCGTTTCTCTTGCTTTCGTAAAATGGTGATCTTCTTTAACAGTTTTAAAGTCAGCATCTAAATGGACATACTGATCAGTTATTGTTTTAAGTTGCTCAGACAAATTCTCACAACTAGTACAAATAGTTTTAGGACTTACCTCGGAGCGATTATCTTTGTCATTTGCCATGAAGGCGGTTTCTTCTTCATTTGCTTTCTCTGTTTCTTCAACCTTCTCACATTCTTCAGCTTCAGTCTCAGCCATGTTAGCCTGTTCACCAGAACCACTTGGGCGTTGATTCCAGTTGTACTCTCCTGCCTCTCTGGTCAACATGGCATTTATCTCTCTGTTAACTCCTGAGTGTTGTGTAGGTCGACCTTGTCCACGTTCAACCCTCTCATTTCTGCATTCCTTGGCAAAGTGCCCGTACTGTTGACAATTGTAGCACCTTACCTTGGACTTGTCGAACCCGGGCCGACCACCAACGAACTTTCTCCCCGTTTTATTCATGAAACGCTTGACTCGCCTCACTATCATGGCCATTTGCCATTGCAAGTCCATCTCCTCCAGATCATCAGCATCGATCTGGTCATAATCCTCATCCAGAACAGCAGGGTCCACAATCTTCCCCTGGATGTAGTTTTCGTAGGAAGCAATAAATGAAGCATAGACTGCAAACTGCTCTTCAGCAGATTTTACACTCATAGGCATCTTGGTATAATTATTGCTTGATGCATTTACAGAAAAACTACTTGTGGATGCTTGAGGCTTTGAAGTACTAGATCCTCCAGCAACGAAACATACATCACCATTCGTGTTTACAGAAACGTTTCCATCATGAGGAGAGTCGGGACCTGACTCCCCTTTTGAGTAAAAAGCTGCAGATTCAGGTCTCGAGCTTGAGCCTGAGTTAATCTTTGCACCATACATACCAGGGTCTTGTATCTGGTCTGTTGGTGTTTCTTTTCGAACCATATTGAGCTCATAAGTTCTGAGCTTGTTTACTGCAGTTTCCAAATCACAGTTAGGAAAGTCTCTGTCTTCCCTCATAAGGACGGTGTACATTTCCCACTTCGGTGGGAGAGCATCGAGAAGCTTTTCGACGATCTCTTCTTCTCGGTAGGCAATCGAATAATTGCTAAGCTCTGTCATTAGATGATAGTATCTTGTGATAATATCATCCAAAGATTCATTCTTCAAATATTTGAAGACGGAGAACTGGGTCTTCAAGAGTTTAATCTTTGAGGCACGGATACCTACGTTCCCCTCGAATCTGTTTTCCAGAGCATCCCAAAGCTCTCTTGCAGAAGTGTACTTTCGGAACGTATGGAGAACTTCTTGAGGAAGTGCCATTGTTATCGCTGCATGGGCCTTGCTCTCGGCCTCATACATTTTCTTTTCTTCGTCCTCCATTTTACTGTACTTCTTCACCACGTCACGTCCTTCGTATTGCGCAGTTGGAGGGATATATCCATCCTGGATGCACACCCACATTTTGGCATCCTGATATTTGATGTATTGGATGAATCTGTCCTTCCATGCCACGAAGTCTGTTCCCTTCATCAACCTCGGAGCCTTAGTGGCTGACCCTGCCTCAACTTCCATCTTGACCAAATCGGAGATGTTGATAGACGACATCCTTGTAAAAACCTGAAAAACCTGAAAAAAAAAAACAAGAAAATATTAAAACAGCTCAGTAGGCGAAGTTAAGGATAACTTCGCTTGAAGGTCAACTTCGCTGAATAGAGAACTTCGCTGAGGTCTTTAATTCGCTGAGGTCTTAACTTCGCTTCGCTCAGGCGAACTTATGAGTTGAGCGAACTTGGGTAGTAAGCGAAGATGTGGATAACTTCGCTAAGGCGAACTTATGAAATCTGCGAACTTAAGTGTGAAGCGAAGTTGCGGATAACTTCGCTAAGGCGAACTTATGAGTTGAGCGAAGTTGTGGTTAACTTCGCCAAACCTTATATCTTCGCCAAAAACCCTAACTCCAGTGACGGCAACTTCGCCAGAATTTAACAACTTCGCCTGAAGATCAGCAAGTTCGCCCGATGAACCTGGAAGTTTTTCCAGATCTGTTTTCTTCAAACCAGAAGCTCCCGATCAATGCTAAGGCTTGAAAATGACTGTCAAGCACTATTAGAACACAATCCCAACAAAAATACGTCTCGCGAATAGGTCAAACGAGACGAAACTACACTCGCGTGAAATCCCGAACCTCACAATCGAGCCAATCGGCTCTGATACCAATTGTAGGTTCCTGGACGGATCGTACACGGGATATTCTCTAACAACGCAGGTGCGGAATCCCTGCGTAGGTAGGTTACGAGTGTAGATATAGAAGAACACGAGCAATGAATCAAACACGTTATATTAATAACCAAACACGTGACTCGTAGTCACTAATACAGACTCTGGAACTAGCAAACACGTCTGCTTAAACTCGAACACTTGACTGAAACCCTAAACCAACAACTTCTTTACGTTTCGGCTGAAACAGTGAATATATACACGACAACTTCGCCACAGGCGAAGTTGTCTGTAACTTCGCATATTCAACAAGTTCGCCTGAGCGAACTTGTTGACAACTTCGCTTGTTCAACAAGTTCGCCTGAGCAAACTTGTTGACAACTTTGCTAGTTACACAATCTAAAACATAATCAAATACACAATTACAATACAGACTCGATTACAATTACAAGACTATGAACTACTGACAAACATGCACCAACAGTAATTATATAGATAG
Source organism: Bidens hawaiensis (assembly GCF_021521415.1). Taxonomy (NCBI): domain Eukaryota; kingdom Viridiplantae; phylum Streptophyta; class Magnoliopsida; order Asterales; family Asteraceae; genus Bidens; species Bidens hawaiensis. The sequence goes on from NW_027491224.1 coordinate 1,964,209, forward strand.
TTAGATATTATTATAATCACAGTAAAAAGAAGATAACCTTAAAAATTAATTAAGAGAGGTCCAACAAAGTTGGAGCCGCCAACTTGGAGAATTCTAGTAGAAGATTTATAAGCAGATGGCCAAAAACTTCAACGCGACAGAATCTCCCCAAGTTTAGCGGTAATACGCAGAACAACAAAAGCCAGCCGCTGCGCAAGCCACCGGTCATTGCTATCTTTGTCGCTTCGGCGCCGCACCACTGCTTTCGTCGCTACACTGTTTTCGCTGCTTATGTTCCGATCAGACTGGTGCCAACGTAAGCCACCGACGCCATACGTAGGTTTAGTTCATCACTTAGCGATAGTTCGTTGTACCTCGGTGTCCCGAATGATTATTCATTAACCACAAGGTATATTTATCTTATCGGTATATTTTATATATTATTTATATTTATATACCGTGATCGTATCGTATAACTGGATCCTATCGGTTTTAGTTTTGGTGTTTATTACTTATTTACTTTTCTGCTGTGCATATATTAATTAATTGATATAATTATTATTTGTAATATTTATTGAACTGAGTTTCAAGAAATAAATTTTGAGTGGTCACCAGCGAAACCCAACAATGGTATCAGAGCCTTGGTTACAACATACGAGTTGGTACCGGTCGTTTAACCGGATTTACATCACAAATTTTAACTGGTTTTAAAGCTTCTAATCTAATTGTTTTTAGGGCAACCTTTCCAAAAGCTTGCCCGATTTATTGTGTGATTTTGTTATAATATGCAAATCGGGCCCGACCGTTTTTTTCGGTTGTTTATGATGATTTGGTTTTTGGTTTTGACCATATAATAGTTAGGGTTTCTCTTTCTTGTATTTATTTATTTTGTAAATAATGGTCTTTTTATATAAATAATGTAATAAACGTAGAACCAAAGACAAGACCAAGGAAGTCAAACAGGAATCATGAAGTTAGTGGGAGTTGCTGAAGACGACGATTGGATGCATTCAAGTTTATCCTTGTGGTTTTTTGTGTGTTGTGACCCCGTGACCCATGAGGTCTTGCTAATAGGCTCCAGCAAGATCGAACAAATTTTTTGATATGTAGATTTACATATTTTTATTGCTTTGGAGGTTGTTTATATATAATTGTTATATTATAACCGACCTCACACCAATATATATTTTAAAATATGTTTTAAAATATTAAAAATGATCATTTTAAAACAAGTTTTAAAAGGAGTTTTACAACTTAGTAAATTAAGTTTTAAAACAAATAATAACCAAATATGTTTTTCCGAATTAAAGTAAATTTAATTTTTAAAATCTCATAACTTAATAGATATTATATTAACTTAAAATTGGTTATAAATATCACGCAAAACTTAGTTTTAATAGGTTATTAAAACCAATTGTCCTGAAAGATGAAAGTGTTTATCATTTTGTCCTGATTAAATACAGTAAAATTGGATTTTGTTCTATTTTGTAAATATTAAAATTAAATCCCAAATTTTAAATCAATAGTCTACGCCATCCTAATATAAGTCACACTTGAGGCATACTGTGAAACTTTAAGTGTTTGGAGCCAACACCGCACTTGATTTATAGCTTATCCCTTCAAGGTGAAAGGGTTTCGTTGACACATCCGGCTCTTTCACACGTGACTGTACTAGGGCGACTATTACTTTACTCTTCTGTTACGTGCTATAGCTGTCTGAAGACTATGGTGGGCATGAATGAGGCTAAACGTATCTAACTACGCAAGTGTTCTCTTAAAATATCTCGTACTCAAGAGTTATGCATATCCGCTATTGGAAATTGTTGCCAGCCTACCTAACCACTTAATAATGTTGTATGTTACAGCTGTTAGTACTAACTGGAAACTAGATTCTCAAAATTCCTTATTTATGTTTGTAATTGGGTCATTAATAAAAGGAATTAAATCATAAAGTATACTATATATGCTTTTTTCTTATTTGATCATATGTATTCTAATAATTCCTCCTTCCCTCTCAAGCATATAATTGAAAAGAAATGCTAAATGACACCAACTTTCTCGAATAGCACCATAATATGAGACCAGTTTTCAAGATGGCAAAGAAACTCTTTGTGCTGTACTAACGTGTTTAAGAAAAAATGTACATTGACTAAACTTGGTTGTCCCCTACCTGATTAAATGGTAACGGATTTCATCCTCTCTCCCTAGCTCTTACGACCAATTCGTGATGAATTTCAATATGAATGCAAGGGTGATGACAGTGATGAATATTTCAAATAAAACTAACAAAGTTCCTTAGGTTAAATCTACCGGTGTCACGAAGCCCGTACCCAAGGAAACGAGTTATAACAACGACAAGAAATATGTTATTGTTGCCTCCTAGTCTACCACCAACACTAAAAAACAAGTTGCAAAACCACCACTGTTGTATCAGCAGACCGCCTGTGCTTTAAATGCAATAAGCTGAGAGTAATGAAGGTCATTGGTGAATGTTCCTTTTAAGAGATTTCTATTTGTACTATTGAACTTTCATTGTTTCTAGCAACACAATCGTACTTGATACCGGATGTGGTTACCACATCATGAATGTCTTGCGTGAACCTGAAAATTGAAGAAACTGAAACAAGGCGACACGGAACTCATAATTGGTGATGGAAAAAGAGTCCGACTTTGGAAATTAGCACTTATCATTTGTGTGCTCATCTTGTTTTGTATTTACTTTGGATAACTGTTTGTTTAAGTACTCTTTGAACAAGGTTTAAGTAAGATTTTAATAGTATTTAAATTTTTTTCCTAGACTAATCTCATATTTTTTAGGCTAAAAAACACCCAGAAACAGTATTTATGATATAGATGTTCAAATAGACAATAAAACATATAATCTTTCTAAATGTATCAGGTGGCATCAATTATACATTCTACGATATTGACGACTTTGCCACATAAGCAAGACACGAGTTAAAAGGCTCCAATCCGAGAAGATTTTTTAATCCGCCGGATCGGATTCCTTTGATGACTGCGAATCTTGCTTAGCTGGAAAACTTGCTTAGCTAGGACTCATACATATCCATGTCTATGGCCCTTTCATAACCATGTCTAGAAATCATGAAAGAAACTTTGTTTCTTTTTATTGACGATTGCATTCGATATGATTATGTGTATCTTATGAAACACAAGCATGAAACTTTTGAAAGGTTTAAAGAGTTTCAAAACGAAGTGGAAAACCAACTCGATAAAATGATTAAAACGCTTTGATCAGATCGCGGTAGAGAGTGTCTCAACTCGGCGTACATCAATCATCTAAAAGATCATGGAATTGTTTCACGGCCTACTCCACCTGGCACTCCACAACATAAATGCATGAGCGATAGGTGAAATCGAACCTTGCTAAAGATTGTTCAATCGATGATGTATAGTACTAATTTGGCTCACTCCTCTTGGAGTTTTGCTCTTATGGCTTCCGCTCGCATTATCAATCTAGCTCCTACTAAAAAGGTAAACAAAACCCCATATGAAATATGGCACGGGTGTAAACAAAGTATGTATTACCTAAGAGTTTGTGGATGTGATGTTTATGTCACCAGCGAGTCTGATGACAAGCTCGATCCTCATGTCGTAAAATTTGTTTTCGTCATATACACAGAAAATGATTTTTTTTTACCATCCTGATTCAAATATGATTTCTGTAAGAAGATATGGCTACTTCCTCGAGAAAGAAACTCTTCAACGAGGAATTGGAAACAATATTATTGATCTTGAAGAAATTTGAGAACCGCAAGCAACTGCTGAGGAAGTCGAAACGTTTGATCAAGTAGTTGCTAATAAATCATACATGAACACACACAAAAAAAATTTTTGCAAAAGTAGTATGATTCGCAAAGAACCTAGTAGATACATATGTCATCGAAATAGTCCCAAAGTCCAATTAGTAGCCGAGTCTAAGGATGAACCTACTAATTACACTTCTAGTATCTTAGATTCGGAGACTAAGAAATGGCGAGAATCCATGAATGTCGAGATGCAATATATGCATGATAATCAAGTATAGACTAAGTTACGCAACCCCCCGAGTCTCGGACAGTAGGAAGAAAATAATTTTTCAAGAGAAAAACATGAAATTCATGGAAATGTACGCACCTATAAAGCATTGCTAGTTGTAAAAGCTTTACTCAAACTCAAGGTGTTGACTTTGATGAAACCTTCTTGCCCATTGCTATGCTCAAATTGATCAAGGTGTGAAGACTGAATAAGTCCAATTATGGACTGAAACAAGCATTTCGCAGCTGAAATCATCATTTTTTTATGAAAACTCAAAGAGTTTGGTTTACAGAAAGACTAGTGGGAGCACTATATCAGTCCTTATATTGTATGTGGATGATATACTGATCAATGGAAACAATATCCCAATCCTTGAAAAGGTCAAGCACCGGCTGGGATCTTGTTTTGCAATGAAAGATCTTGGAGAAGCTACTTACATTCTTGGAATCAAGATCTACCGAGATAGATCTAAGCAGCTTCTAGGGCTAAATAAAAGTACATACATAGACAATGTAATGACACACGTATCAATGGATAACTCCAAGTAAGGAGGTATTCTCATTGCTAATGGTATCGTGTTGAACAAATCTCAATATCCTTCAATAGATATTGAAAATAAGTGTATGCTAGTGATTCCATATTCTTCAGCAATTGGTTCTACCATGTACACTATGTTATGAACTAGACTTAACATCTAGTATGCATTAAGCAAGACCAGCCGTTATCAGCAAAGTCCTGGTGCTGGTCACTAAAGAATCAAAGATATATTCTTGGTGTTTGGAGGAATGGAAGAGGAGCTTACTGTAAGATGTTACACTAACATTAATATCCAGAGTGACTGAGATGTTTCTCGCTCACAATCTGCATGGATGAAGAAATTCATAGCCAACCTCGATATGGTTTCAAGTTTCGGAAACCGATCGACGTATTATGTGATAACACATGAGCCATTGTTCAAGCCAAAGAGCCTAGATCTCCTCAAAAGGCCAAGCACATTCTAAGTAAGTTCCACAATATACAAGAAATAATAATACTGGAAAGAGGAGACATTATAATAAGCAAAGTAAACACAGATCAAAACCTAGCAGACCTGTTTACTAAGCTGCTGACTCAGGTCAAGCATGACCACCACCGGGATGTTATCGGTCTTATATTAGCCAGTCATATGTTTTGATTTAGTATTTGGATATTCGAACGTTTAAACGGTTATACTTTTGAATTCACTTTTGATTTACTGGTTAAATGCAAACACTGAGTCTTATAATTTTGTTTGTTTTTAATACGTTTAATCCATGAATCTTGAATTTTAAATTATTCGTATCCGGCCAGACTCATGGGAATAACTATGAATTGAGACTATTCTGACATTGGACTCAAGGAGTTGACTTCCAAACTCACAGACTGCATTATGAATGACGTTATATGTAAGTCGCATCAAATCAACTTCATGGAATCTAGTAATAAGATGCTTTGATTTTGGTATACTCATTTAGTATCCTCTGACCTGAGACACATACTAGAACTTTCGTTTACTAAAGATTATTATTTGATCAGTGTCAACCGCTATCGCGTAACTACTAGTCATACACGCATTGGTTGGGAGTAGTTAAAAAGTTCAGTGGGAATTTCATGTACTCAAGATGGGATTTGTACTTTTACATTATTTTAATAGTTAGATATCATAGCGCCATCGTCAGTGGCGAAACTTGGACTTGAACGGCAGGGGGGGCTCAAAATGTATAATAATTTCATAAACGAGGAGGGCCGTGCTAAAATATTTGGTCGTAAAAGGGTAAATTTACACTACGTATAAAAAATTTCAGACGAAAAACAGCTGAATTTACACTAACGCACGAAAAAACAGTGAGCAGGGCCACCCCTGGCCCTCAATATCCTTCGCCTATGGCCCTCGTTGATTCAAACTGGTGAAGTGTAAGGCCTTATCCAAAATTACTGTGTTTGATTTGACCACTTTGACTCTTGATCAAGAACAATAATGATTGAACACCATATGAGATTGAATTTCATCCGTGTCTCATTGTTCAATTGATGTCTTATACGGAAACGATAAATAACAACGACTACCATAGGCTCATTGTCTAGAATTATGATGTTCCAAGATGTTTTGGTTAATGAAATTAAAGTGTCATACCTTGTTGGGACAAACATGTGTAGCTAGAGAACCGTTGGCTATCTGAGTTAAGGAACTTAATCGAAAACCATCCAAGTGGGAGCCTGTTGGAAATTATGGATTGGTTTGATTAAATTAACGCGACCGACCGAGTTATGACATGTAAGAGTTACACCTTGCGCAACGAAGACAAAATCTGCCTATCTTGCTTATCCAATAATTACAAACAATTAACCGACCTGATTATGTTTATATAATTACTAGCATAAGTGCCCGCGCGTTGCCGTGGGTTCATTTAGATTATCCCCCCGTATTGGTTTGTAGTGTTTGATATGGTATGTAATGGTTTATCAGTGCGAACATGAGTAACTAAATATTAGGGATGAATGTAATGAGAAGAAATGTGATATTGTGGTGAAGGTTAGTTGGAACAGACTTGTTTGGTATTTGGATAGATATTGTATATTTTATAAAGGTGAATAAGTAGTACAATGACCCTTTCTTTTTTGCATTTTTCATTAAATTAATTGTTTTTACTCTCGTGTTTAGAGCCATTACATCGATGTGATGTAGTGTAACTTTCTATGACAATATGTTCGGATCGTAACGTTATGGAAGGTTGGGGATATAAATTTGCCTTTTGATATCATATTATTCATTTTGTTAACCATAGAATGTTATAGAACATTGAAGAAAATAATATGTTATCCGGATTTTAGTGGTAATTGTAATGAGAAGAAATTCCGTAGTTGTAAAAAGGTGATTAGGTAAATGATTTTTCTTCATTCCATATTAGGTAGAAAAATGCTTCAAATGTTGACCCTTAAAAATATAAGCGCTTATTATAACGCCTATTATACAAATGTAACGACGACGTACATACTAAACATTAATAATTCCATAATTATCTCAAAAGAGAATCTGTTGGTCTCGTAAGCTTGGCAACCATGGATGACGGTGTCCAAATTGGTTACCCACCATGCATCATTCTAGTCGTTGTCGTTAGTTGGACAGACCGGTATGATGGTTACGAGTGCGGGTGATGCATCAATACATGCAATGTTATTTCCTTCTTCTTTAGCTGTATTGTTGGTGGATGTGGGTGTCGTTGAGAACCAACACTATCATTTTTGTAAATAAAAACAAACTATATAATTTTTAGTTAAATCATATGAGTAGTGAAATATATTGTGGTTGTACCGGGGTTCAGTCCTTTCTGACGTTTTCTTGTTGAATCCTTTGTTGAAGCAAAACCCGTGTTTGTGTTTCTTAAGGGTATATGAGTTTTCCTTTTCTCATAGTGCTTTCTTGGTATGGGTTTTGTTTTTTCATTTATACCTTGTTAAATATATGAATCAAAATGGTGTTTACATATATAAAATGAAGGTGTCTAGCGGAGCTTTGTACTTACCATTTTCTATGGGCTTTGTTTCTTCATCTGTTCCATGGAGTCGAGTCAATGACACCCTTTTTCTGAAACTTTGTTATTTTCATTTATACATGCATTCAATGTAATTTTCATTTTTACCAACACCCCTATATTGTCCCACTGCTCATAACTAAAACCGAATTTTACACATCGCAAGGTTAACTCTAATATTATTCATGTCTAGTCTTTGCTGTCAACATTGCATCTACCATTCTTCTGATTTCTAGTTATAATCAAGGTAATACATATAACATTTTTAGGATGTCAGAAATAAATATCGCCTCTCCCGCACTTCATGAAGAAAATTGTTACACCAACCATTATCCAGGCCACCCTACTCGATAATTTTTTACATTATATGGGAATAGCAGGTATGGTGGGTAAAATTTCAATTTTATACAACAAATTTATATCGTACTTAATATAATGATGCTCTACCAACCAGTTAATTCGTTGTCACTAAAATTTAGAAAACAAACTTCTCTTCCACAACTATTGTTTGATAGTTTCCAATTCTAAAAATAATGAGCAATTACAAAATTCATTTCGCATATAACTTTTAAATGTGCTCAGTTATTAACTTGGTCATTCTTAATTTCTTTTAAAAATCAGTCATAATTGGGCTCATTTAGGCTTGCGACCCTACTCGTGATCGATAAGTGAATCTCAGGGTCGTTTGTTAAACAAGATTATTTCTAGGCTCGAGTTGAGCACAAGGTCTTTAACTTACAAAAGTTCGAATTATGGCAAATAAAAAATTATATCTTCGATATACCAATATCTAACTGAATTAAGTTGACAACCTACATACCATGTCAAATTTGAATCTCTCAGGTGAACTAAAACTGTGAACAAAACCGTTATTAATGGTTCAATTTCATTTTCCAATAATAAAAATCATTAGTAACGGTTGACATCATGTTATGTCATTAAATGCATGCATCATTGGGTGTTAATTGGTGAATTGAAGAGTTAATGAAGTGTGAGTTGGATCGTGGATACCAATACCGAATAGATTACAAACAATGCACTTTTTTTTTGCTCAGTGACGGGCTTACTCTTAGCCGAGGGGGGCAACCATCCCCTTAGTTTTTATTTTTCAGTTATGTATTTGTGAAAATTGTGAACCCCCCCCCCCCAAACTCTATGGATCTTTGTTAACGAATATAGTTAATCGGAGATGGCTGCATTGATGTTTTGAATGTTCTTTAAAAAATGGTATGGATTGCAGGATATATTTGTTAGGAAGAAGAACTAGATGCAGTATTTAGGATAGTTTTTTAATTAAAAAATTTAAAGAAGTCAACGTCCTTTGAAGGTCATTATTATCCAATCTATTTAACTATTGTTTTGAAGTTCGAGTAGTATAATGTTTTTTTGAACGACCAACAAACATAGAATGCCTAAGTACTTCGTACGGGGTGACCCGATGGTAAAAGAAAACGGCCAGCTGGCCCAACCCAGCCGTACAGAGCCCATAAGCGCCTCCAAGTTATCTCATGTTCCGAGAAAAACCCATCACCCGATGGCCCACTGATGGTTAAACCCAAGCGATCTCATGATCTAACCGGAGATTTACAAAGATCTCAGGTCTCTTTAATTGAGCTAGCCATGTCCCCCCTTAAAGTGTTATAAGTGAGGATTGAACTTGGGTCTCCATAGAGAAACCCAAGCTTTCTATCACTACGTCACGTTAGAGAGGAGAATATAATGGTTTTTAGTTAGGAAATTACTTTTTTACTTTGCCCATCAAAGGAGATTTTCAGTTATGTAATTTATCTTTTTATTTTAATAAGTGTATACCTCGTTACTACTTGTGAATGCTCTTTGAGGTTTGAAATTCCAATGCGCGACTTATTATTTTAGGTTCTAATTTATAAATTATTTGGTGGTACTTGTTAATTTCTAAAAAGTATACTCTATATGTGTACATATTACAAATTACATTTGACATATAAGAGTTTTAAAATGAATCAATTAGCATTATTTCACTCTTATTATTATATAGTATAAAGTTAAAATACAAACTACAATAAAAATGAGAAGTGTGAGTAGGAGTCTAATTCATTGATCCAAGATTTGGATTATGGAGGTTGATTTAAGAATAAAAATTGATGAGAAAGAAATTTAGGTAATAACCCATTTATGATGACTTTTTTCTCTTCACATGTAGGTCACATGTCAACCCCCCCCCCCCCCCCCCAAATCATTTTAAAACATCTATAACTTTTTCATTTGACATTTTTTTTATAAAATCACCATGATAATAAGCGATTTTTTAATCTTTTATTTTTATATAACAAAATTGTACTTATATTAATGATTAAAAACGCTTGTTAATATAATGAAATTCTTTTAAAAAATATTATATGAAAAAAATTATAAACGTTTTAAAATGTGTAGAATAATTTAACCTTTATTATTCTTAATGTTTTTTATATCTAATGTACTCTAATTTCTTATTATAATTTTTAATGTATATATTTTTTTATAATTTATATATTTTTTATATATAAAATTCGACTACACACAGTTGTGACGTTCTTATATTCTACGATGTGCTTATTTTTATTTGTGTTTCGATAAAAAAATTATTTAAAACCGAACAATGCAATCGGTATTATCGATCTAACCTGTGGATCAGTAACATGTTTGGTTGAGTCTCCGGTCTGGTTTTTTAAATAATTGGTCATGGTTATTTCTAAAATGAAAGCCAGTAAATAACAATTTTGAAAAATATTTTATTTTAATTATGTGTTTGTAATGACGTTTGTTGTACTTATGTTAATTATTCAAAACCTAGTTTGATTATCTTCTTTAATATGACCAACCAGACCCGACCCAAACCGGAAAAAAATAATATATAGCGATATATAGACAAATAACACCTAAAAATCCCCCCCCCCCCCCGACCCATGAAATATATTCATGTGTCTACCACAATGTGTGGCAAAAGCTATATGAAATTGCAATGGTCAGCAAACAGTAAGATCATGCATGCAATTGGTTTAGCAGCGACCAAGACACCGTGTTCAGCGAGACAACTATAACTCACTTTACATACTATGATTAACCTATCTTTTTTCTAATTTCCAACACAACAATGCTCTACATTTTATGATTACCGGAATAATAACATTGTCCTTTCGGATTTTTGTTTCTTTGTATTTCCTTGTTTTTGTTAAATTAAACAATTATAAAATCACAATAAATCTCGCACAAGTATTTCAATCAGTTGTACGCATCTGCAACCGTTTTTGAATCCGAAAAGATCTTTTTGATATCCGCCATTATCTTGTAACTTGAAAAATGATCTACCATCGAACCCTTTCTAGTTTCGGACAGGGCAAAATGGGTGGTACTGGGCATAAAAACAACATATGAAAGAAAATGAGACATTAACCATAAAGACTGCATCCTTTTAGCGTCCAAGAGGACACTATGCAAACGATCGCTTCTATATATCGTAGGAAGGCATTTAGCCATTTTCCTCATGAGTTAGCCATCATCAAATGTTGATTCAATTGTGGTATTCAATGGAGAAATTAAATGAAACGATGGTTCAAAACTTGAGTGTATATAACCCTTGCCCAATTGGTATAAATTATCTCACAACCTTATTAAAACTATTACAAAAGAACCTTATAATCATTCAAGTTTTGTCTTTATAGTTCTTGAAAACATTGTTTGGCTATAAATGGATCAATACCACCCAACGACCACCATCATTAGTTACTGCTACCATCTACTAATCGCTGCTGAGACCAACATCCAGACCCTTTTTCGCGGTTGTGACTCCACCCACTCCCTATTAGGACCACAAGAGCGAAATTATCGGGACCACAAGAGCGAAATCAAGCTCACCAATATGGAGCTTACGTCTTCGTATTCGAGAAGTGCCTACTGATAAACAAAAAAAAATGATAAATAGTGTGTAACAATTTATCATATTTTTTTTTACAACATTATTATAATATAGTATAAATGTATGAATTAATGGCATTGTCGTTAATAGTGGGTAAGCAATTTATCATAGTATTATATAAGTTAGAGATCCAAGAAAAATCTAGAGAATAAATGAAAGTTATAAAATAAAAAATTATAGTAACTCTAAAACAATGTAAGTTGTAGTGATCTAATAACATGCAGTAAAAACATAAAAAAAATTTCGTCATGCATATATTACATAACTCAGAGAATGAGTAAATCCTTTTAACGTGTAAGACAACAATTTCATACCAAATAAGCACAAATGATTTTCACATAGGAAAACACAATAAATAACCTAGAATAGTGGTGCTAGAAAGGAACAGAGTTGTTGGAGGAAAGTAAGGATAATAACTTATATAGTGTAGATTAAACAAGGGGAGGTACTTTTGTAATTCAATTGCCATTTAATTGACAGTTGAATGTTGAAGTTCAATGCATGCATAAATAGGTGTTAATTGGTGACTTCATGGAGTGTGGGTTTCATTTCATGAATATAAAATGATGAGTTATTTAATTTAATGACTTTTATGGTAATCAAAGGTGCGTAATGAACAAGAACGAAGAAACAAACAATATGGCTAACACCCAATATTATTAATGATCAAGAAATCTAACTCAAAAACTTGATTATAACTCTATCAAATCCTAACCCGGTTTAACTCTTGATGAACCTTAACTCAGTTGCATCTAGATGAACCCTAACTCGGTTACATCTCGTGTGTGCCTCTTAGATGAACCCTAACTCGGTTGCACCACACACCACACCCTATAATGTCAAACCATATCTTGGTTTATATAGACTAACCTAATTTGCTAGTCAAGACAATACCAATTATAATTACAATACAATTGAAAAACATAATCAGTATGACCTACTTGTTAATATTGGTCTCTCAAGTTCACCGACTTGTGACTTGGAATCCGAAATTACTTCCAACAATCACTCCCTAATTTATGACTCGAAATAGGTGAAACTTCAACTCCGAGCATGTATCTCTTTTGCCCTATTTGATTTAACCCATGACTTGACCTTCTCGGTTTTCACAGCCATCTTGGCCTTGATCTCTCTAGATCTTTTCTTGATCCATAGATGTGTTCTTCGGCTCTCCCGAATTCAACTACCTCTGTGACCATATCTCGACCATTCACTCAGTCATATGAAAACACATAACCACTCCTTTGGCTGCATTCCCGGTCATCTAATCGAGCACACATCAATCTCACTTGATCATCTTTTGTTTCCGAATCAAAACACGAGCACATCGTTTAAATCAATCCCTTGATGGTTAAACCAAACTTGTTAAACTAATACAGAAGAAGAAAAAAAATAATAAATCAACTTATTTTCTTCCTTCAACTCCTGGTCACCACCCGAATCCAAAATAAAACTCTTTTGGACTTTTTGTACCAAACAACCAATCACAACATAGAGAACACCTTTTCTCCAAGACAAAAACATAAAACCATGAAGGGCCTTTCGGAACCGCCAAATCGTCGGAACGAAACTTCCCTCTCAAGTTTTGATATAAAGTAATTGGCTTCATAAGAAATCGGTCTGTCACAATAGTTTCGTTCAGACTAGAAATGAGATGACCGCTGTTCGGTCTTGTTTCCTGGTCGCCGAATCAAAAGCACCGATCTGCAAATCACCGAGCTGAAACCAACTGTTTCCTCCGATCATAGCTACCGATTTCAGAATTCCTATCGTCGTCATAACAACTTACTCGCGGCCTTCGTAACAATACCCACTCATGCCGCTGCTTTGGCGTATCAATATCACTTACACAGGACCGACTTGACCTGCTTGACCAGCTTACAAATAGACCCTGATTCGAAAACCCAACTTGGTTCTGATATGTGCTGGTGATAGCTCCTCCTCAAGCCTCCGCTCGTCATCGATCACTGTACCGTTGATCCGCCTCACCGACGATCAAAGTTAACTCGATTATCGATTTCTTGAACTTGGCTCTGATACCAATTATGGTAATCAAAGGTGCGTAATGAACACGAACGAAGAAAACAAACAATATGGCTAACACCCAATATTATTAATGATCAAGAAATCTAACTCAAAAACTTGATTACAACTCTATCAAACCCTAACTCGGTTTGACTCTTGATGAACTGTTAGTGCACGGTTTTACGTCTAGAGTCTTTGTATTTATCGTTAATGTTTATTTATCAATTAATGTAATATTTAATGTTTATATTTATCTAATTCGTTAAAGTTATGTCTAGTTCACTAGGAATGTTAGCGAATTAAGACTAGTTCGTTAAGGTTAAGTCTAGTTAGCTAGGGATGTTAGCGAACTAAGACATTATAATGTATTCCCTCCTGATTCGTTAGGGGATGTTAACGAATCAGGGGGTGGTTCGTTAAGTTAAGTTATGTAACGAAGGGGAAGCTGGTTCGCTAGGGGATGTTAGCGAACCAGATCACCTTCTATATATAGTGAACTACTGTTCACTTTAATAAAAGCTTTTTAAAAAAATTATAAGTTTTCAGAGTCCAGATCTCTCTCAAGCTTCACCTAATAATATACAAACACTGTTGATAACTTAATGATAATGTATACACATATATACAACACTGAATCTATGTTAATTATGAGCTAGATCCTTACTCGTATTAATCTTATATACAGATCGGAGATCTGTGTTTATTGTTATTGATTGTTGTATACGGGGAGTTCAAACAAGTGGTATCAAAGCTGTTGGTGCTCTTTGTACCTTGATTTGGTGTTATAAGTATTCCATTTTTGTTAGTTTTCAGTTTTGTTTGATTTTGAATCAATTGGTATTTGATTTGGATGAATTATGGACGAATTAGAGTGAATTTGTGTTGATTAAGGTATTGTTGAGGTTTGGTTAAGAGGAATTGAGGTTTGATTTGGATTTGAGTTATTTGGTTTTGATTTCGGTTTAAGTCCGAAACAGGGGTGTGATTTTTGGTTAATTTGGATTGGTTAAGGTGTTAATTGGTTACGAGGTTTTGTGTATTGGATTCGGAATTGGTTTACGAGTATTTTGGTAGTTTACTTGTGCAATTTGATTGAGTAACGAAGGTGTATTACAGATTTGGTATTATTGAGTTTCTGGGTTTAATCTTCATAATTTCTGGAATTTTGTTTGAAGGTTTGAAGATTTGAAGATGAATGTGATTCGTTATCTTCTTCCTGGTGATTCGCTATATTTTGATCTGTGATTCATTATCAACAGTGCTAATTCGCTACCTTGTTCGTTAACCAGTTCGTGTGAGTTATTGATTCGTGTTATCTAATTCGTTAACTAGATTAACTGATTCGTGTGACACGTGTTCTTCTTGGGATTTGTGTCATAACAACCTTTGACATGTGGCATAAGGTGTCAGAGTTTGTTACAAACGGTTGTAACAACCTGATTCGCTATAGTGTGATTCGTTAATCCACTGTAGCTGATTCGTTAAGCATTCCTTAGTGATTCGCTAAGTTTATGTTGGCGATTCGTTTTTGATTATCATCTGATTCGCTAAACTAATCCTGTGCAATTCGTTTGGTCAATTCGTCAAGTTGACTTGGTCAATTCGTTTGGTCAATTCGTTAAGTTGACTTGTGATTCGTTAAACCTTCATCACATTCGTTATCTGTTTCGCCATTTGGGTGATTCGTTAACCTTATTTGTGATTCGTTAAGTTGACTCGTTAAGTTGACTTTTGATTCGTTAAGATACTTCGTTATTGATCAGTCTTAATTTTATTAAGGATTGATTCGCTACAACTGTTCACAGTTCGCAACAACCGTTCACAGTTTGCTACAACTGTTCACAGTTCGCTATAGCTATTCACTGATTCGTTAAGATATTTCATTATTTTATTCGATTTTCCAAGATGGCCGGTATGTATGCATTAGCGTCTCAAAATATGTTGATGCAACAGATGTTGCAACTTGATACCGAGATAGGTTCACATTCTAAATGTCCAAGATTGATGAAGTTTAGTGACTTCGCCAAGTGGGAACCTCGGTTTCGAGCACATTTGGGATCTGTTCATCCTGACTGCTCATATTGTCTTGATGAGGTTTATGTTGCACCAATGATTGGTGACGATACTATTGGGTATACTCCTAAAGCTGTTTCTCAATACTCACAAGAAGAAAAGAAAAGCTTTAGAAATCGAGATAAAAGCATATTCTACTTAGACTATGGCTTTACCAGAAAATATCTTCCATCAAGTTGGTAGTATCAAGAGATGTGCATCTTTATTTCAACATCTGCGTATGAGAAGCATGGGAAACACAGCTGAGAGTAAGAAAATGATGCTCAAGTTTCAATTTCGAAACTTTAATTTATTGAAAGGAGAAACAGTTGAAGAGATGGCTACAAGATTTAGTCATTTAATTGCTGAAATGGACAAGATGAAAATGGAAATTTCTGAAAGAGATAAAATTGACACTATCAAGAGTGTGCTTCCAAGTTCCTACTCAACATTTCTAATGGTTTTGAAAGAGAATGATTATTTTCTGAATGAAGACTTGACGGCACTTGAATTTCTACAAAAGATCGAAGCTAGAGAATATGATCTTAAATGTCAAAAATCTTCCAAAGAAAATCAAGATCCAGCTTTCTATGGTGGAAGTATGCCTCTCAGTTCAACAATCTCTCCAATCACTGCTTTTCTTACTCATGCTGCAAGTGAAAAAGAATCAGCTATGTTTAATGATCCAAAAGTTTGTTTCTACTCCGCTGGTAATTCGGGTGGTTCTGGAAGTTCAACCAATACCAATCCATTTGCTTCACTACCTAGTGTTAACATGAAGGAAGCTGAGCAAAACTTTGCTTTTCTGACAGATTTTATGTCTTCATATGAAAACTTAGTGAGTAGTAAAATTGCCACAAGTGATTTAACAGATGAGGACTATGATCAGATAGATCCAGATGATCTAGAAATCATGGATTTAAAATGGAACATGGCTATAATTGTTCGTAAAGTTAAAAGATTCATGCAAAGAACTGGAAAACATCTTCCAGCTTCAAACAAGAAGTTGGGTTTTGACAAATTAAAAGTAAAGTGTTACAATTGTCAAGAATTCGGACATTTCGCGAAGGAGTGTGACAAACCAAGGAAAGAATACACTGGTCTTTGTGGTCAAAGTCAAAATACTTCTTCACCACGAGGAAGTGATGCTGAAAAGAAACCATCTTCTTCTACAAAACAAGCAATGTTAGCAGACGAAACTGATTGGTCACAACGGCTACTATGCAATGATGTTCAAGCAAATTTGGCTATGTTTGGGTTACATGAAGATTGTCAAGATGCTACTGGTAGTGTGATGTCTTCCGATAATTATTCTGGATCTGATTCTGACGACTCTTGCGACAAGCCTTCTGAATCAATGTTTGCTTGCATGGCCAAGATCAATGAGGTTAGTAATTCTATTTCTACTACTTCATTTGTTAAAGCATCATGTGTTGACTATGAATCTAACAACTCTAACTTAAAAGCTTTGAAAAATCAAAATGATAATCTTATAAGAGAAATTGCTTCTCTTAAGGATACTTATCGACAATCTCTTGAGTCTCAAATGAGATCTCGAGAAAAGATTGACGCATTGTCGACAAGTAATCACGATCTCAAAGCCGAGTTATCTGTGAAAATGACCATTAATGACCAAAAGTTTCAGGAAATCTTGAAACATCGTTCTAAGATAACTGAGCTTGAGAATGAGGTTCTTGAGTTGAAGAACAAATTGGGGAAATTTAGGAATTCATGTTTTCTGTTGAATGAAATTATTAAAGTATCTGGAAAACAAAAAGATTCTAAGAAAGGTATTGGTTTTGTTGAAATTCCACCACCTTTTCATAATGATTATAAAATTAATCCTTTTGCAAGAAAAGAAGAGGATTTGATTCAAAAGGAATCTGTGATTTCTGAAAAACCTAAGATGGTTAAACCTGAAATTGTCAAATCCCAAGTTGCTCCTCAAAAACCTCATGTGGAAAGTAAAAAGGTCTTTGTTGAAAATGTTGACAAGGTGATTATTGAAGATGTGTTTGAACCTAAGATTATCCACAAGAATAAGAACATTCCTAGTTCTAATCATGTTCTTTGCGAACCTCAAGAGTTTGAGGAAGCGGTATATGGTTCATTCAAATCTCAAATGAACAAGGAAGAAACTGTGAAAACCAAACCTGTGAGGACAAAGAGAGTCAGTTAAACTAAAGATTTCTGACGAGGACTTAATGCGTTTCATTAATTCTCCGAGTTCTAAGTCTTCTTCGGCTAGGGTTTTTAAGTTAAAGGGAATGGATACGATGTTCACTGAAAAATATATTCCAATAAGTATTATTAAACCTGAACTTATTGAGAGTGTTTTTGTCAAAGAAACTTCAAAAATTCAAGAACTTGAACGTGTGTATGCTCAAACAAAAACATCAGTTCAATCTGATCCATTGACTAAGGCAAAACAATTTTTAAAACAAGCTAAGAAGATTAACTTTGTTAAGTCAACTGGAACAGATACACTAAAAAGTTTTTCAAACAGTTCTAATTTAGATTTTTATTTAAAGAAGAAATCTGACTTATCTGATGAGTTTGCTAAGAGCATGACTAAAATGTGAGTCATCATCAATCATCTGCTTCATTATTACAATTACTTCTAAACATCATCATGTAGACATGCGAATTTGTTTTTTATGCGGTCAACAAGGTCATGTTGTGAAGAATTGTAGTCAACAGAACTATCAGAATCTTCATCCTTTTATCAAGGACAAATCTAAGCCAATTCCAGTGGTCAAGGAGATTTTGAAACGACTTGTGTTGTATGCTGATGATACTCATATTTTGTTCTCTGATGTGAATCCTCGGAAGGTTCTTCATGTCAATGAGACACGCGGTCAAGTAAAACCAAAATTCATTCCAACTGAACCTATATGTCAAAACAAGAATTCAAATATTGTTCAGGCAGCTTATTTAAGACGAAAGTCTAGGAAGCCGGTAACGTATTCACAAGTGGCTGAACAATAGTTGAAATCTGTTAAGATTAATGATCAAAGAGAAAACCAAAAGGTGCCCAAGACTGAGGCCTGGGCTGCTTTTTTGAACTAATCACTTTTTTTGTGTGTAGGGTTCATCCAAGACCATTTCTGGTGAAAACTGGATCATGGATAGCAGATGTTCTCGTCATATCACTAGGAATCTCAACCTATTAACCAACGTAAGAAATATTCAAGGGGGTTATGTAGCGTTTGCTGGGAATTCTGGGGGCATGATCACACAAGAGGGTGAAGTTTCAAATGGTCACAGTACGTTTGAGAAAGTGAATTATTGCGACAAGGTTGATCATAACTTATTGAGTGTATCGCAGATTTGTGATAAAAAATACACTATGATATTTACTGACAAAGAGTGTCTTATCTTGAAACCGGGTTATGTTATTCCCGAGGACATGGTTGTCATGCGATCACCACGATCAAATGATATTTATGTCTTAAATATGAGTTCTAAGATATCAACATCGATTGAAACATGTTTTGTCTCGAAAGCAACCGAGAAAGACTCGATTCTATGGCATCGTAGAATGGGTCACATACATGTCAGAAAGATGAATTATTTAATGGCAAATGACTTAGTTGAGGGTGTCTCGTTAAAGAATTTTAAGTTATCTGATCACTGCGTTGCATGCAAAAAGGGCAAGCAGAAGAAGAAGACACATCCCTCTAAGTTATTGAATTCCATTGATACTCCTCTTGAACAACTTCATATGGATTTGTTTGGTCCAGTGAATTGTGCGAGTATATCTGGAGACTGGTATTGTCAAGTAGTGACAGATGATTATTCAAGATATTCATGGGTGTTATTTATGAGTTCAAAAGATCAAACACCGGTTTTGGTACAAAACCTTATTACTAAGATCGAATCACTGTATAAACAAAAGGTGAGGAGAATCCGAAGTGATAATGGTACTGAATTCAAAAACACTATATTGGATTTCTTTTGTATTCAAAAGGGAATTCACCGAGAATATAGTGCACCTTATGTACCTCAACAGAACGGTGTTGCTGAAAGGAAAAATAGAACTTTGATTGAAGCTGCACGTACAATGCTCGCTGATTCAAAGCTTCCTGTTCAATTTTTGAATGAGGCAGTGAATACAGCTTGTTATACGCTTAATCGGGTTCTAACAGTGAAACGACTCAAGAAAACAAGCTACGAGATCTTAAATAATAGAAAACCTAATTTAAAGTACCTGGAACCATTTGGGTGTCCGTGTACAATGTTGAAGAAGGATTCGAGTAAATTTGAAGAAAAAGCTATCGAAGGGTATTTCTTGGGATATGCATCTCCAAAAAAAAGGGTTTTTAATTTCACATCTGGCTGTGTTGAAGAATGGTACCATGTGGACTGTCAAAAGTACACAACCCCTCCTCAAGGGAAAGGTCCAGACTGGATGTTTGACTACGATAGTTTATTTAATTCTTTTACTCCTTCGACTGAAAACATCGATGAAGATCTGGTTAGAGCATACTTTGAAGAACATTTGAATATTCCAGGATCTTTAAGTTCTAATACAGTTGAAGCTCAACCAGATGCTCCAACTAAAGACTCTCCAGTTGTTTCTCCAGTTGCTATTGAAACTGTTTCTACTTCTTCTGATGATGATCAAGCTGAAGTTCAAGTTATTGATCTTGACAGTGATAATGTTTCATCTCCCGAGTTGGGTGAACATTACACTAACTTATTTGATAATGTTGTTGTTCCTGAGAATCCCACTCTTCAGATTCATGGATATCATCCACAGGAAAACATCATCGGAGAACTTGATGTGGGTGTTCGTACACGTCATCAAGTTGCTTCGTCACATAACAATAACACGTTGTGTGCTTACACTAACTTACATTCTTCGGGAATTGTGAATCTTGCTAAGTTCAATTGCTTTCTATCTCAAGTTGAGCCAATGCAGCTCGTAAGGCACTTGAAAATCCTTCTTGGGTAGAAGCTATGCAAGAGGAATTACAGCAGTTTGCACATTTGGGTGTTTGGGAATTAATAGACAAACCTGCTAGAGTTAAGAAAGCTATTCCGACTAAGTGGGTATTTAAGTGTAAGAAGGACGATCGAGGGGTGATTGTCAGAAACAAAGAACGTTTAGTGGTGCAAGGTTTTTATCAGCAAGAGGATATTGATTACACAGAGGTATATGCTCCAGTTGCAAGATTATAGTCGATTCGAATCTTTCTGGCTTATGCAGCTTATAAAAATATCAAGGTTTATCAAATGGATGTTAAGAGTGCTTTTCTCAATGGTGAATTACACGAGGAAGTGTTGTCCAACAACCACCTGGTTTTGAAGATCCTGATTATCCAGACCGTGTTTACCGTTTAAACAAGGCTCTGTATGGTCTACATTAAGCCCCGAGAGCTTGGTATGGCACGCTCGCCGACCATCTGACTGATAATGGCTTCAAACGAGGAATTGTTGACTGCACTTTATTTCATAAGACTGTTGGTGATGAGCTTCTTCTAGTCCAGATTTATGTTGACGACATTATTTTTGGGTCTACAAACGACACATTGTGTAAGGATTTCGAGAAATCCATGCAAACAAAGTTTGAGATGAGTTCGATGGGAGAGATGAATTTCTTTTTAGGGTTGCAGGTTCACCAGTCTGCTCATGGAATTTTTATTCATCAGACTAAGTATGTGAATGACGTCTTGAGCCGATTCAAGATTTCTGCCGGCAAAATCCCTTCTACTCCTCTTCTAGTGGGTCACAATTTATCATCGGATGAATTGGAGGATTCCGTTGATCCAACCCTTTATCGTGCTATGATTGGTTCTCTAATGTATTTAACGGCTTCTCGCCCTGATATTATGTTTGCTGTTTGTCTTTGTGCTAGGTATCAAGCAAGTCCACGAGTGACTCACCTAGCTACAGTCAAGAGAATTCATCAGTATTTGAGGGGAAATCCAGACATCGGGTTGTGGTACCCCAAGGATGATACGTTCATTCTTACTGCCTACTCCGACTCAGATTATGGAGGATGCAAGTTCAACTTCAAATCAACGACTGCGGGATGTCAAATTTTAGGAAACCGACTTGTTTCCTGGCAGTGTAAGAAGCAGACAACGGTCTCCACTTCAACCGCTGAAGCTGAGTATGTTGCAGCCTCGAGTTGCTGTTCCCAAGTTTTGTGGATACAACAACATCTTCGCGACTACGGTTTGAAGTTTCTTACTACTCCCATCTTGATTGATAATTCTGCTGCTATTTGTATCACCAAGAATCCCGTACAACATTCTAAAACGAAACATATCGAAATTCGATATCATTTTATACGGGATTGCTATGAAAAGAAATTAATCGATCTTGAGAAAGTGCCTACTGATTTTCAAAAAGCCGATCTATTTACCAAAGCGTTTGATAAAACACGTTTTAACTTCTTACTTGGCTTAAACGGATTGAAGACCCTTGTTGAGATCCAAAAATTAGGATAATTATCTTTAAAATGCTTTATTGATTTAGCTTAATTTTTTTATGTTTTTAGGTTTTAGGGGGGAAATCTAGATAATACAAAAAGAGTGTGTTTTTAGTTTGTATAGATAAAACCCAAAAACTTAAAAAAAAATTTCTAAATTCAAAAAAAAAATGTGATTTATGATTTTGTACAAAAAAATCCTAAAATCCAAAAATATTGTGAAGTTTATTTCGTTTATAAGAAATTTGAAAAAGACAAAAATATTGTGTTTAATGTTTGTATAGAGAAAAACCAAAAAGATTTTTTTTTTTTTGATTATTTTCTCGCTGAAAATTATGTCGGTTGTTTAAGTTTGTGAAGCATGCTTGCATGTCTTGGTCCTATGATTCACTTGTGAATTGAAGGTTAGCCATTTATTTATTAACTTAAGTTAACTGGGGCGATTAAATTTATCTTTATTTTGTTTTTATGCTCCTCAAAATTTTGAGTTTTTGATGCAAAAAGAGAAAATGATAGTACATTGATTTTCTTGACCCCAAGTTCAGCAAAAAGTAAGCTTAAAAGACTGTGTGCTTAATTGCATTGGTGCATTGGTAGGTCTTAAAACAACCCAGTAGAGTAAAGTATGTGATATAAACATAAAGAAACGCCAAATTGAAAGTGGTGTTAGTCTCTAGCAAAAGTCTCAGTGAGGATGACAGAAATGTAATAACCAGTCATACTCAAGCCTTATATTTGTTGATCCCCGAAAAATCAAATAAAGCAAATAACAAGCGTTAAGATTCTGGACACTGTGAGTCTTTATGCGGCTTAACCGTCTGGGTATTCATAAGCATGAATATTTCACTCGCTTTCTAGAGCAAACCCAAAGTCATTAAACTTGATCACCGCTGTACTTCGTACAATTTAAATTACTGACTTGATCAAAATCCGCTGTTAGTCATACAATTGTTCCTCCCTTGCGTGCGTCTTAATACCATTAAGAAAAGGACCCCAGGGGATACAATGTATGTAAGCCGACAGATGGACTCGTGCATACTCACTCACAGTAAAGGAAACTTAATGCATTGCTCAAAATTTCTACAATTGGTATCAAAATTTTTGATCAACAATATAATGGTTTAAGTCAAGTTGGGGTGATTTGGCAAAAATCAAATTAAGCTTTAACTGAGATTAGAGGCTGATAGTTTCTGATATTTTGTGCTTTAATTGAACTATTTAATCATATCACAAAAATACTTGAATGTGTGTTATTAGATTTATGTGGACAACAATACCAATGACCGACTTATCGCCAGTTATAATATCGCTGAAATATAAAACTGTGATGGAAGGGCAATTTGGTCAATATGATTCTCTGCTCAAACTCGGCAAAAATTCAAAAATATGTACTGTTTTTGATAAATCACTGAAAAATAAAAAAAAAATAATACAAAAAGAGTGTGTTTTTAATTGTTCGTATATTCTTATGTAAATACATTCTTTAATTCTTTAATTTTTTTTTTACAAAATACCAAAAACATTTTCGTCTTCTTTATACAAGATTCTTAAATAAATGTTTAAGTTATGTTTCGGAAATCTGAAACATTTTTAACGTAATTGGTTGTCGGGATAAAAGGGTTTCTCGATAACCTAATTTATTAATTTATTTAATACTTTATTTAATTCATTAATTTATTTTATTTATTTAATTTAAAATTAAATAAAAGAGTTTAATTTGCTAAAATCTAATTCGTTATGTATGGATAACGAACTAGGTGATTCTTTAGCGAACTAGGTGATTCTTTAGCGATCTAGCTTCTGGTTCGCTAACCTAATTCGCTTCCGCACTCTGTAACGAATCATCCCTTCGTTATGCATATTTAACGAATCAAGACACGAATCATGTCTTAATTCGCTACCTTTAATTTAACGAATCAAGTAGCGATTCGCCCTCATAAGGTAACGAATTGAGTTAGCGAATGGGCTAATTCGCTAACTTTAAGTTAAACAAATCTTCTGATTCGTGCAAGTTGTGCCTAGGGTTTCGTGCACTGATATATAAGACAAGAAAACGAATAGTATTCCACTGTTCGTCTTCTTTCTTCATCTTTAAGAAACCTATTCAAATTCTCTCTGAAAAATTCGACCTTTCCGTTTGAATACTTCAAAGATCGATTTGAGTTTCTAAGGTATAACTGTTCTTGGCGATATCAATTTCGTCAAAAATGGCCATGTATTGACTGCTAAATTATGAAATTTTCGTGGTTTAAGGGTTTTGAACTTTTGAAACTCTTTTGTGTATAATTTATGTTCATAATTGTATGATTTTGATATTATTATGATCGGAATCACTTTTCGATACTCTTGGTGGACTCTAATCAACATTTGATTATTGTTTGCTGGGTTAATTATTGTTTGTGTTATTGATGTTTACTGTTGGTTCGTTTGACCCTTAGTACATTTAGGTATTGAGTCTCAATCTCATTCTCCTACATTCACTAGTGTGTTTCTGAGCTCAACGAGCTGATTATCTTGATGGTATAACGATAGTTATGGCCTACTTGAATCTGGGTTTAGGATGTTGACTATTGTTGACTTTGACTTTGTGAAGTCAAAGAAAAAGTCTTAATTCTGACCATTCGTTGGTCTTAGCGAATTGGAACTGTTTCGTGTCCAATTCGTTAAGATTTTACACGAACTAGCTTAGCGAATATAACGAACTAGAGTTTAGTTCGTTAAAATTAATTAGTGATTCGCTAGGTTTAGTTCTTTAA
The DNA here is from genome assembly GCF_021521415.1 of Bidens hawaiensis. NCBI lineage: Eukaryota > Viridiplantae > Streptophyta > Magnoliopsida > Asterales > Asteraceae > Bidens > Bidens hawaiensis. The sequence goes on from NW_027491224.1 coordinate 1,988,983, forward strand.
GATATTTACTTGATAGCGAATCGCCTGATTCGTTATCTCTGTATAACGAATCAGTGTGATTCTTAACGAATGACATTTAAAAATAAATAAATAAATAAATTAATGGTGATATCTTTTAATTAATTAATTAACTAAATTTAATATTCATTTAATTTAATTAAAGGATTTAAATCGTCTAATACGCGTAACTAGATTAATTACACATATCTTTTGATTATATATGGTGATATCTATTCTCATATTCGGTTTTATTTATATAGTTTAACATGGCTGATCAAGAACAACAAAATCAACCACCACAGGAACAACCTCGTCAAGAACAACCACAACAACAAGATCAACATGCTGTAATGATTTTATTACCGTTTGATAAGAAGCACAAAATCTGTGCTTATGTTGATCAAGACGTGACTGACTTGAGAACGTTCGGAGCTATGTTGACTTTCTTACGCCGTTCGAAGATACATTATGCAATCACTGCTAAACCTAAGGTGTATCTTAGTATAATCAGGCAGTTTTGGAACACGGCGGTATATGTTGAGGAAAATAATTGGGTTCAAGCTACAATCAATCAGATTCCTATTACGGTTGATGTTGAGGTCATTCGTCGGGTACTTCAATTTTTCGATAGTGATGACTACCCGAGTGAATTCGACAGGACATTGGTTAGGGGTTTATTCACACGATTAAATTATGGGGGTGATATTCGTAGGTCTATGTTGAACAAAAATGGGTTGTGTCCACCATACAAGTATCTGCTACATGTTTTATTACATCGTATGAGTGGACGTCGCGGTGGTTTGATGAATGCAGACTAAGTTTACAATCGGCGTTTGTTGCACTAATCCTGAACAAGCCATTCAACTACTCAGAACTTATCTTTGATCATCTAAAAGAGCAAGTTCAACAAACTCTACCGTCGAAGAAGTTCTTGATGTATCCACGCTCTTTACAACTAATTATTCAGGATCTGATACAAAATTTGGTGATTGATCGATCGTTGGTGAACGATGTTCTTGATATGGAACATATGAAAGCTGAAACGGTGCATCGTATGTTAATTTATAGAAAAGACAAGCCACAGGATAAACGGATGATTGGTCATATAATCAATCCGGATTATGTATGTCCTCCTAATGAGCGCTGGATCTATGATGATTCGAATTTCGAGCGTGAAGGGGGAGAAGGTGGGAACAATGATGGTGGAGATGATGATGGTAACAATGATGATGGTAATGGTAATGGTGGAGCTGGTGAACAAGCTCTTAAAGAACAACAAGATGCAGTCGATGCTGCGCTAGCTGCCACCATGAAAGCTCAGCTAGAACGAAAACGAAAGGGCAAAGCTGTAGCTACTGGTGAACCATCGAAGAAGCCCCGTGTGTCTGCTGGGGCTGGGGTAATTATTGGAACTCCACCACCACGTCAATCAACTCCTTAAAGCTCGGCGGTGCCGCTAACTACTAGCACTACGATGCTCACCTTGACAACGACGATGGTGTCACATGAGAGGCTCGGTCTTATTCCTCAAATGGCGTTGACCGAGATACCGAGGCCTCCTGCTGTGTTGTCTACAGTATCTTCCACCACATCAATGAGACCTCCTCCTCTGCCAACAACTACTCTTCCTCCACCTCCGCCTAGTGATGTCTCTTTTATGAGGATTACTCGACCTCAAGGACCTGTTCAACCTGTTCATCCATCCGTATACAACTTGCCACCAGGTCGTCAAACTGAAATGCTGCTTAATCTGCTACACTTATATGAAAATCAAATGGCAGCTGATCTCCAAACTCAAGAACGACTCATGGAGAATCAACGAAAAATGATGAGTTATATTTCGTTCTGTCAGAAGGAGACTAAGTCGTTGCGTATGATTGTTGAGTCTCAGGGGGTGAAATTAAAGGAACAAGATGAGTTGATTTTACAATTAACTTGCAAAGAAGATGCCCTCAAGAAACTCAAAAATGACGATGATGATCCTGACGAATCTGATGCAGGAGGTGAGCCTAAACAATCGCAAGTTCATCCTCTGGTGCTGGTGTTAGTGGCGCTGATGAGTCGAGCAAGCAGATAATTACCTATCAAGATCCAACAGCTGCCAAGCCAATTGAAATGATTGAGGCTAACACGGTGATATTTATTGATGGATCGGGGGTGGTTACAAGTGTGGTGAACAGAGATGAGATAGAGGTCGGTGAGTTTGTGGTTAGATCTTTGACACGGGAGCAGATTTTGATTCTGCTTGGGCTGAATGACGATCAGTTGACTGCTTTAGAGACTGGGCCCGAAGTTGAAGTGATCAATGAGGATGAAATGGAAGTTGATCCGTTATTTATGGATATGGATTTTATTTATGAGAACGAGGAGATTGAGATGGAGGATGTGACAGCTGAGAGTACCTGGACTTGTATCAACACATAAACGTTGATCAAGGTGCTCCGGTATTTCATGAAGACGTAATTAAAGAGACTGAGGATGAACTGGAGAAGATTGTGCAGCGAACTGTTCCCTCACTCAAAGAAGTGACTGATTATGACATAGAAAGATGGTTCAAACGTCAGAAAGTGGGAAAGATCATCAGTGCTTATCGGTATGTAGATCAAGAAAGAAAAGATGCTGCTGCTGCTAGGATTGAGGCTAATCAGGTGACTACCTTCAAGACTGTTTCTAAGGTACATGGTGATATTGTCTCCTGGCTCTTTGATTCAGACCTTAAGGTATGTGTAGTCAAGTAGGAAAAGGGTGTCCAGTATTACGAGAGGATAATGGATGCTTTAACTCTACCGTGTTGGGATGTACGTACCCTCGCGAGACGTCCATTTATCAATCGTGCGGGTCACCAAACGGCTGAGTGGTTTCATCAACACTTACTGTTGGAGGTCAATCATGGCTTCAAATTCTTCAAGCCTCAGTTCCCAAGACGTAAGCGCACTGATGAGATTGATCCAAGGACCGGCTGGAAGAATCTTGTCTTGAAAGTGAAGCCACCAAAGACAATGAAAAGGGTTTCAGTGAAGACAATGCCTCAAGATATTTATATGTCTTTCAACCGTTGGTACTATGACAATCGTACTGGCGAGGCCGTTATTGTTCGTGGTCGAGGATTGCAGACCGAGCTCATCAAGATAATCTACCCGATGTGGTTGGTTAATTTATCAGAGACAGACAACGACGTGCTATACAGGATGCAGATTTTGTTTGAACGCCAAGATGATTACGATCTGGCTATGCAATTCCAACGAGTCGTTCGTGTGTGTCACGAACATGGAATTCATAGTTGCAGAGACTGGCAGTCCAAGCGCTTCAAATAAGTTAAAGACAAAGAGCTCAAGACGAGGGGGTGTCTGTTAGTGCACGGTTTTGCGTCTAGAGTCTTTGTATTTATCGTTAATGTTTATTTATCAATTAATGTAATATTTAATGTTTATATTTATCTAATTCGTTAAAGTTATGTCTAGTTCGCTAGGAATGTTAGCGAACTAAGACTAGTTCGTTAAGGTTAAGTCTAGTTCGCTAGGGATGTTAGCGAACTAAGACATTATAATGTATTCCCTCCTGATTCGTTAGGGATGTTAACGAATCAGGGGGTGGTTCGTTAAGTTAAGTTATGTAACGAAGGGGAAGCTGGTTCGCTAGGGGATGTTAGCGAACCAGATCACCTTCTATATATAGTGAACTACTGTTCACTTTAATAAAAGCTTTTTAAAAAAATTATAAGTTTTCAGAGTCCAGATCTCTCTCAAGCTTCACCTAATAATATACAAACACTGTTGATAACTTAATGATAATGTATACACATATATACAACACTGAATCTATGTTAATTATGAGCTAGATCCTTACTCGTATTAATCTTATATACAGATCTGAGATCTGTGTTTATTGTTATTGATTGCTGTATACGGGGAGTTCAAACATGAACCTTAACTCAGTTCCATCTAGATGAACCCTAACTCGGTTACATCTCGTGTGTGCCTCTTAGATGAACCCTAACTCGGTTGCACCACACACCAAACCTTATAAAGTCAAACCATATCTTGGTTTATATTGACTAACCTAATTTTCTAGTCAAGACATTACCAATTATAATTACAATACAATTAGAAAACATAATCAGTATGACCTACTTGTTAATATTGGTCTCTCAAGTTCACTGACTTGTGACTTGGAATCCGAAATTACTTCCAACAAACTGTAAGACATGAATTTAAATACATGCAAAGTTGAAACGGTTCATCTTTTGAACCAAATTGAAAAGATTTTAACAAACCAATTTTGTTATTTTTTAATTTCTTAGACAAAAAGTGTCAAATAAAAATTTACTATAACTATAACAAAAAAATGATCATTTTTTTGTGTGTGTAAGGTGTAGTGTTGATGAATTTAATAAGGTTATTCGGCAGGTAAATACATATTTTCTGGGTTATATTTGTTTTTGTTGGTCATAATTTCATGTAACCAACTGTTTTTGGTGGTATATGTTTTCCCAGATGTTGTTTTCATTGATCTTTCACAGCCCCCAAATGAGGCTACTGCTAACAAAAAGGTCAAGAACCATGATTTTGCTTTTGTAAAGTTTTCATCTCATGTTGTAAGTTATCTGTTTAGTTATCTCATCATCCTGTTGATCGGTCAAAGTTCATTTTAGACTAATGTGATATCACAGGCCGCATCATGTTCATTTAGGCTAGGTTCTAAACTAGATTTTGTTCTCGGTGATTCAATGCATCCTTCTATTAAATGGCTGGAGTTGATCAAGACAAACTTGCTAAGGTGTTAATTTATTTCATTTTGTTAACATGCATTGTTTGTTGTACACATATTTATACTTTCATTTTTGTATTTCCAGATAAAAATAGCATTTGTCAGAAACTTATCCTCCAATACTTATGAAAACTACTTGAAGTTACTCTTTGGTTCCTTTGGAACTGTCAGAGATACATATACTGCAGTTCATATAATTATATCTAACTTTTCGTTACATTAATTGTCAAGTTTGATTGTTTGCCATGTTGTCTTTCAGATAGAAAAAATGGTGGTGCAAAACAAAGGCTCTTTTTTAGTTGAATTTGTTTATTTTGTTTGTTGAAAGATCGATAAGTGACAAAACTTACTTTAACACTCAATTATAATTTCTAAATTGGCTTCTATATATAGCACCATGATAGTGCCATAGGGGGGCTAAATAAAAAAGTTGTCTCAGGGCCAAGAGGCGGTCCATCAATTAAGCTACAAGTACCGTTAGTGTTAGTTACTATAGGTTTTAATTAGGTATAAACTGCTTTTAATGCGGGTAATGTGAAAAGCATTAGATTAATTATCTAAAACTATATATTAAAAAGAAACAAATAAATTTGTCAAAGCAAAAAGATAAAAGAATAATTTCATAAACCATGAATTATAAAATGTCATTTTTGTCATTGTCATGTAATTATGAAATGACTTAAGCAAAAGGATAAAAGAGTAATTTCATAAACCTTTTTGTCCTTGTCATGCAATTATGAAATGACATTTGTGCTCATCACTATTCCTTTATATATAAAACTAGCATAAGTGCCTGCGCGTTGCGGCGGGATCGTATTAAGGTGTTGACGATGACATGTTTATTGGTATATCCATAGGACCAGTTGGATCATTCAAACCAGAGTCAAGAACCGAATAAGTATATATATTTTTATATAATTTAGTATATAAAATTGAATAATACCATAAACTTTTTCTAGAGTAAAACTAACTAAAGTATTATCCTTGACTTCCTTGAGCATGAACTAACTTGATAACATTATCTATTATTGTTGGACGCATTGACGTTTTACCCAAATATTTTTAGTTACATGAATTAACAATCAATTAAACTATAACTTAACAGAATGATTAAGCTACATTTAATATTTTGGTTCAATATTTTTCAACCAAATGACAAACCCATGAAAATGGTTTTCAAAAACATAAAAACCAACAGAAAACATGAACTTTTGTCATTCTCTCTTTTTTATTTTGAGAAAGCGTGACATAAAACGGTTTTTCCATTATAAATTTCAATGTTACTTGGTTTGATAACACTCATTTTCCTATTCATACCCGTAAATTATATATTAAATCTAATGTATAGTCAAATTATATTAATTACTTTGCACGGTTAAAATGTATATTAACATTACACATTTTAGTTTAAAATGCCACTTAGAGTTTGAGAAGCTATTTAAGAAGTTAAATGCAACAAAGAAAGACCCTCTACTATTTTATTGTTGTCCAATATTACCTATTAAATTATATCAAGTTATATAAATATAAAATTTAACAAAACCTTAAAAATAATTGAGCAACAAAGCGACAAACATTGCATGAGGCAATTGTCCCAAACTCAAAAACAATTCTTTATATAATCTAGCCTACCTTATGTGACATATTGTTGTAAAGATTATTTTCAACCGGCGTGCGAAAGGCGTTGTACACCTGATGGGTTTATGCTAATTCAAGGTACATTGGGTCCGCCAATTATGTTTCAAATATCAACACCCTAAACTTCAATCTATTTATCGACTTGTATTCATTTTTATATGTTATTTAACTATTATCTCAGCAGTTTCTCATAGATTAAAAGATTAATGTGAGCAAAATTAAAGAAAATTCAAATCCACGAAACAAATTAACACACTTATAAAATAGCTCGTTTTGACCCGAACCTAGTTGACAACTTTTTAAAATGGCCCGCTTTGACTTGAACCAAATTGATACCTTTTTAAAATCACCCATTTTGAGCCAAACCAATCGTTACGATTTCAAAAGGACCAGTAAAGACCCGAACCAAATCGATACCTTTTTATATTGATTTGTTTTGAGCCAACCAAATCGACACGCTTTCAAAATGACACATTTTAAACGAAATTTAAATTGACACCCTTTAAAATGACCCGTTTTATGGTATTCGTATTAACACAATTTTAAAATTCCTTCTTAAACCGGTCGCTCTACGTGGCGGGGATACTAATTTATTTGTACTATATTCATAAATTGCGAATGTATATTTCCAACATTGATGTTGAAGGAAAGTGATGATAATAATAACTTATATATAGTGTAGATTAAATAAGAGGAGGTGTTTTTGTAACTCAATTGCCATTTAATTGACAATTGAAATGTTGAAGTTCAATGCATGCATAGATAGGTGTTAATTGGTAACTTCATGGAGTATGGAAGTTTCATTTCATGAATATAAAATAATGAGTTATTTATTTTAATATATGACTTTAAGGATGGTTGGTCTTGACATGCCCAATATTTTTTATATATGAATCATTAAACTATATTTGTTTAAACATTTGGGCATCTTATTAATACAACTTCAAATGGCAAAGGCACATGCTGTCACACCCCGACCAAAGGCGGCGGAACATGCCGGGGTGCAACGTGATTGGACAAATACACGAGACACTATTTAAAATGACAATATTTATTCAACTCATTTTATTTCAACCAATCAATAAGCAACACATCTCGTTCACACAAACAATTTGAATACAAGTAGAAATTATGTTGTTCGTTTTACTAATATCCTAATAGTCTTGGTAACGTTTTCGTCAAGTCCTCGAGTCAACAAAAAGTCAAACCTGTAACATTTCATAAAATAAAGTTTGTCAACACAAAGGTTGGTGAGCAATTCATAAGTTTGAGCATGTAAGTATATAGTAATAAAAAGCCACAAAACTTGTACACAAAACAATAAATAAAAGCAACAACTTGGATAAAATAGTTATCGCTAAACAAGTTAGAGACACCTAGCTATAAGGGGATGCCAAATAGTCTAGGATTATATTGACAATTGCTAAACACATTAGCACCACCTAGCTACAAGGGGTTGCCAAGTAGTCTAGAATTTTTTAGTTATCGTTAATTGCATTACGTTAACGACACCTTGCCATGAGGGGTTGTCAAATGGTCTAGGATTTATAGTTCCACCATCCAAAAGCAATAAACACATAGATAAATAAGCATATAACACCAAATCAAGAAATTATTCAAGTAAAGTATACAATCACGTTTGTGGGTTTAAGATTCAAGTAAATAATGCATTTAGTTTGATAAGTATGAAATGTCACCCCAAAACGAAAGATGGAAAACGGGGTATGAAAGTACTCACCTCGATTGATGAACGGATAAATAAATAGATAAATAAATGAAGCTCGAACGGTAAACGAACACATCCGACTTGAAATGATAAACACCTTAGCTAAAATAAATAATGTAATATATATTAATGAACTTGAAACCATAATGAAACTATATTGAAAAAAATGAACGATGAGGTTTGGTTTTAAATCGGATTACCGGTTAATTTGTTAATGATTAGGGACTCGTACTTAATTGATAATTTAAAATAAAATAATAATATTTTATTGGGATTTTAAATAACTAAACCAATATTAAATAGAAACAAGACGTGTTTATTTCAAGAGTTCGGTTTTATAAAAATGAATAGATAATAAAGCTTATAATGATATTATTAATGATAAAGTTAGTAATGCTAATAATAATTTTAAGATATATATATATATATATATATATATAAGATAAATGACGATAATAATACATAATGATACTACCAATTGAGGATTGTTGTTAAAACTAATAATAATAATAATAATAATAATAATAATAATAATAATAATTACTTTTGTTGTTGTTACATTATTTGATTTATGAATTTTACTAATAATAATAATTATTATTATTATTATTATTATAATTATATATGCCATGTTAATGATAATAACTTACTTACAACATTGTAGTAATAATAGTACTAGTGATAAAAATATAATTCGAGTAACGATGACGTTAAATGATAATTAGGCCCGACATGGATTTCGGTTCAATAAAACAAGTAGATAATATTTGTATCCGAAAGTAATAATATTCATAGGGATTAATAATAATAATAATAATAATAATAGTTTGTTTTATTAATAGTTAATAATAACATTATTAAGTAGTACTGACAATAATAATGATACCATACTTAATTTTTGGTTCGGTTTCTAAACGAGTTCACCATATTAAAGATCTATTAATAAATATGACATTAATAATACCAATAGTTAAAATTAATAATAATATACATCTTTATAAGGAGTTAATAATAATGATAATATAATTTAGATAATTAATATGATGTTAATAATAATAATATTAATTTGGATAATTTTTGTTACAAAACAAACCGAAGCCTAAATTTATTTACCTATTAGATGTTCACGAGTCGTCGGAGATGAAGGCTACCGGAGACGTGGTGGGTCACCACCACCATGCTTTATACTCTGTCGCCGGAGCCCATTCTGGAGGCGCGCCAGAAAAACGCATCAAAGAGAGAGAGAGAGAGAGAGAGAGAGAGAGAGAGAGAGAGCTGAGAGAGAGGGAGAAACGGACTGAGAGAGCACGTAGAGAGGCAGGGCACGGTTTTCCGGTTCTCCGGTCACCGGAAAAACAACCCGTAGTGGAAACGGGGATATCGCGGAAGAGGGGGTGCGGTGACTGAGTTGGGGTTAATAAGGGTTGGAGGTGGTGAAAGGAAACTTGCCAAACTACCATCCGGCCGCCGGAAAAATCGAAGGAAGAAGATGGGGATGGGAAGTGGTGGTGGTGCGTCGGAGGTGATGGGGGAGTTACTGGGCTGCCGGAGGAAGGAAGGAGGGGTTGGCAGGAGCCAATTCCGATCGTCGGCTTCTTGCCAAAATCTCGAGTTCGTTGGAAAACGGCTACAAGGGTTGGGTGGCGGCTGGAGGAAAATATGTTAGGGTTAGGGTTTATTTGTTTATATAGGTGGTTTATAATGTTACACTTTGGCCCCTCAAGTTTGGTATTTAGTTATAAATGGTTTAAATCTTGAATATGTTTAAGGAAATCCACTTTAGCCCCTAGAGTTTAATTAACCGAGCTTATAAATTATAATAACTGTATTTTGACAAACCTCGCACACACTAAAGTTATATTATCCATGATTTGATAAATTTCTGATTCGGATTTACAAGTTTAACCACATTTACGAAGTATAACTTATTTAAAATAAAACGCGAAAGAAATCGACATGTTACAAAAATGATTACAAAAAAGAATGAATATAAAACGAGACCCGAAATTGACGAATGTCACACATGCAATATCTGTTTAATTCCTTTTGATTTCCAATTTTCACGTAGCTTCTTTTTAAACTCACATCTAAACGTTGCCTTAAATATTTACACTTTTGTCACAGGTCATGCATGGACATCTGACTATGGCTATTCATATATAGAAGAAGAGTTTCAATGGTTAATCAAGTGAGCAATATAAACCATTAATCCTCGTGCAATTTGTGGCTAATATATATTTAATACAACTTAAAATTTTGGAGGTTTTTAATTGTTATTGTTTAATCAGGCACGCACCACTGCATAATGTTAGGAGACCATGGGAGCAATCTAATGATCGCTATCGGCAATATCCTCGGACCTTGTTGTTGATAGTCGATCACGATGACAGGGTTGTGCCCTTGCACACCTTGAAATTATTGGCCGTACGTATTTCATTTTCATGTATATATAGTTGTTGGGATAATATATAGGTAACCAACTTTGGTAAAAAAAAAAGAACAACAAGCCACTATATATAGACTAACAAAGTAGTTAATAGAAACATAATGAAATATGGGAGTTAAGAAATGTGAATAATCTCTATAATAATAATAATAATAATAATAACATATTTAAATCATAGACTTTTGTTCCGCAAGGCTATAAATAATAACAATAACAACCCGGTGAATTAATTCGTGAAATGTCTTTTCATTTTCAAAATAGGTACGAATTCCATCACCGTTATTATTTTCTTAAATTCAACTTGCACTATCATGTTTACTATTTAATTTAATTAGTTGTTTTTGAGTTGATTTAATTAGTTGATTCTTTTGGTTCGAATCCGTACTGATTTAGTAGTTTTTTATTTTATTTTTGAGTTGTTGAGTGTTGTAGATGTGTTGTTGGCTAGGGTTTAATGACTAAATCGGAGTAATGTGCTTCCTGTTTGTTTGATTGATCGTGTGCATTCACAAAGGCAAGGATACTCAAGAAATAAAACCAAAAACTATTTATGGTTCATACATTTTGTATCATCCATCGCTTTTACAGATTTCCAACACTACCGCTTAGTTTAGTCCGAACTTTACACTATCATCTTCTTCCCTAGCCTAAATCGCCTCAACATTTCCTTATTACATCCTTCGAATCTAGAGAAATAGTGTATAGAGATCATGATAAGTAGAGAAAATGGAGGTACGTATGTATATCTAATACAAGCACAAGGAGCCACTATATATACGTTAACAAAGTTAATAGAAACACAATGATACATGAGAGTTAAGAATGTGGATAGTCACCATAATAATAATAATAACATATGTAAACCATAACCTTTTGTTTTCTAAAGGATTGAAGAGTAATCTTATAAAAAATGAAGCTTCATGATGTTGTACCTAAAGCTCTTAGAATTGATGGATACATTGACAAATTACTTTTCTTGCCCTATTATGAAATGTCGGTTTTGTCCTTCGCATGCAATTATGAAAAGACGTTTGTGCCCATCACTCTTCCTTTATATATAATATAAATAGGGTATAATTATAAACATATTCGTAAGTCCGAATTTATTATTTGTACTAAATATAAATAATAGATATATTATGTTTATTTACTAATTAAATAAACTGATTCAGGCTCTAACGAGAGTTAAACGGAGTTGGCATCTTATTTTGATGATATATTATTGTAATCTCAGTAAAATACAAGATAACCTAAAAAATTAATTACGAGAGGTCCAATAAAGTTGGAGCCGCTAACTTGGAGAATTTTGGTAGAAGAATTATAATTAAGCATATGGCCAAAAAAGCTAACGTGACAACAACTCTCTAGGTTTAGTGGTAATATGCAGAACAACACAAGCCAGCCGCTGCACAAGTCACCGGCCATTGCTATCGATGTCGATGCCGCGCCGCACCTTCGCTTCTGTCGCTTCACCTTTGTCGTAGCTTCTGTTCCAATTAGACTGGTGCCAACGCAACGCAAGCCACAGACGCCATCCGTATGTTTAGTTCGTCACCTAGCAATAGTTCGTTGTACCTCGGTGTCTCGAACAGTTATTCATTAACCGCAAGGTATATTTATCTCATTGGTATATTTGATATATTATTTTTTCTTATTTATCATGATCGTATCGTATGTAACCGGATCCTATCGATTTTAGTTTTGGTGTTGATTACTAGTTTACTTTTCCGCTGCGGATATATTAATTAACTGGATTAACTATTATTTGTAATATTTATTGAACCGAGTTTTAATAAATAAATTTTGACTGGTCACCAGTGAAACCTAATAGTGTTGCACTCATGTTGTCACTAAAAACAGCTGGCGTTGAAGTAGGTATGTAATCGAATTCCTGTAGAAGAGATTATATCCAAATGACCTCTGTTGTGACCGAAGAAATAACACGAAATTATGCTTCTTTTAAGGATCATGCTAGTGTACGTTGTCTTTTAGGGGTGTGTAGATTTAGAGCCGAATCGAAAACCAAAAAAATCCGAAATAGGACCGACACTATATTCTAGTCATTTTGTTCTATCCTAATTTTCTTGTCAAATCGGTTTCGATTCGGGTTCAGATAAAAACTCGTGAAACAAATAAAGAAAACGAAGGACCGATTGATGATGTTAAGAAAAAAAGTCAACCCTAGACGTAAAGAAATACGTATGAGTTAGGGTGGTGGCGTTCTTCTAAAAGTATAAATCCAATTCGACCTTTAATCAGATGTTATTGTTACATGATTTTGGTTCTCCATTATTGATGCACGATACTTCTATTTCTTTCCAATTGATCATTCCTTTACATCAACAAGTTTGTATTATATATAACAAGTTTCATCATTCCAATCGATATTGCTATTGCTTAAATATTTTGGTTTTCCATTCCAATTGTTCTAGTTACTACCCAAATCAAGTCTGCAATTGATTAATTGGCCAACAAAGTTCGGTCTTCAGTCTACCCAACTACCCAAATTCGGAAAACCAATACATAACCGGGACAGGTTAATTCCTATGGGTCCTACATTCGGTTCTTAAATTTTTACGTTTCGGGATTTTGGTCCCGGTTTAGTAATGCTCGGTTCGGGTCGGGTTTTACTAAACACTCGTCCCTAGTATTTTTGAGCTACATTCAAAAGGATTAGAGCCAAGATAAACAATGTCCGGTGGTGCTTCGGTAATTATCTCTGTCACATGTCCAATCTGCATCAGAAATACATAAAGATGTAATGGTGAATTTCTTTTAATAAGAAGGCCTTTGTGGAAGGAACCATGTAGACATCGAAGTAAGCGTTTCAAGGCATGCCAATGTGTAGAAGTTGGCGCATGCATGAATTGTATATGCTTGTTTATGGTGAATGCTACATTCTCTTGTGTGAGGGAAAGGTATTGAAATGAGACAACGAGAGCACGGATTCAGTGGCCGTTTTAAGGGGGGTTCCGTTATGCAAGGTTATGGTTTCGGAGCATATAATAGGTGTGGTTGTGGTTTATAATGACTCATACTGGCAACTTGGAAAAGATCATTGATATATTTTGATTGGGATAATAAGATTCCATGAGGATGTGGACGGACTTTGATTCCAAGGAAGTAGGAGAGTGTAACATCCCGAATTCTCTAGGCATAATATATAATATATTATTTTCGTTGGGGAATTAAATTGAGTTAATAGATTAATAATAATAAGTTAATAATAAAGATAGAAGATGGTAGGCTAATTAAATAAAATTAATTATGAACTATAAAGGAAAGATGAGACTAAGGTCCATGGGCTTAGGGAGTATAAATATCCCTTAAACTCTAATCTTTTTCATTTCCATCCATTTTACACCTTAGCCTACACCATCAAAAACACACACTTAAACCAAACACTCTCTACTCTACTATTTTCAACGATCCAAGACCAACCGAAGGTAAGAGATCATTCACCTTAGTTGAACCAACATATTGTAACCCGGCACCGTAGCCCCGTGATGCCGTATGAGCCGTTTGGATCTAGATCTAACTTTATCCGAGTGTTTAATCAACCTAAAACGAGCTTAAGGTCCACCTTAGCTCAATTCTTGACACCCCGAAGCTACTTAGATCATAAATGATAATACCCCGACCAACCGTTGTTAACGGGTTCCGATAGCACCAGAATCGAAGAAAAAGGTTAAAAATGCGTGAAAGAAGGCTGACTTGCACTTATACGGCGTATAAGTATATACGCCGTATAAGTTGCATCGTATAAGTCCAAGTAGTGTATATGCATGACATAGCAATATAAGTATAAGCAACGTATAAGCTTATACGCAGTGTATGTATAACGTATAAGTATGACCAGCGTGTATGTATATGCCACGTATAAGTGTGACCAGCGTGTATGTATATAAACGTATATGTACGCATGCAGCTCATATGTATGAAAGTAACGTGTATGTATGTGGACGTGTATGTATAACTTATATGCCAAATGTACTTATGCGCCGGAAGAAGAATTATACACCAATAACAAACTTATACACTTAAATGTTTTATAAAGTAAACGAAAGATAGACAGCGTCTACGTACGTAAACGATATTGATGGACTTATACAATATATGAGCTAAAGATAAGTAAATAATTAATAATGAAAGGTAACGTTTAAAATAAAGATTTGATTTGATTAAATAGTTGAACTTCAGTTTTCTAATAAGGTTTTTAGCAAAGACTTATTAATGAAAATAAAAGTTTTCCAAGTTGACCTGGCAGCCGCCCATTGGACCCTTCTAGGGGCTGCCGCCCCTAGAACTCTGCTGCCAGGAAAGCTGCCCCTGGACCCCCATAGCTAGGGGTTAAAATAACTTAGAAGCATGGTATAGCTAAAAGTAGTTAATTGATACTATAATTAATACACAGTTAGCCGCACAACTCAATAAGGGCATAACCGTAAATTCTGAAAGGAATCGCTTACATGTGAGTTTCTAGCCCCATTTCTCTGTTCTGATTTTGGGGCTGCGTGCATACTCGATGTGATTAGTTAATACACTTAAGTTAAGTGGTAGTTGTATGTCATATTTGATTTATGCGATGGTTAGTATATTGAGGATATGAATGAATGCTTGTCGGTGCGTGAATGATCTTCGGATATTGCACGTATCGCCAGGGAATGTGATTGTTAGAAGATTAATGTGAGGGATGCCTAGTGTATCTGTATGTTATATTTTAATTTGATTTACGTTCGTACGTTGTATATATTTATTGTGCATGTGGTACATGTAAGCAGGTGTATGTACGGTATGTGGGCTCTACGTTTGACATAGTGAGTTAGGATAAAAAATCCCTCTAACTTCTATTGGACATAGACGTGGCATGTGATACCGTAGTTAAGGACTGTGGGCCTTATACGTGTTATAAATGGTAGATGTCAACGTAGATAAGGACTGTGGACCTTATACGTATTGTAGATAGGAGTCAGCATAGGAAGGACTGCAGACCTTATACGTGTTGTAAATGTAATAGCATAGAGGAGGATTGCGGACCTCATGCGTGCTATGGCATAGGTGGCAACATAGGGAAGGACTGCGGACCTTGTATGTGTTGTTATTTGATGATGGTTTAGGTAAGGACCGCAGACCTTGTACGTACCATGAATGGTGAACATAGGTAAGGACCGCAGACCTTTTACGTATCCACGACCTTGAGTATAGGTATAAACGTCAGACTATGAACATACTCTTGGTTGACTAAGGTAAATGAGCGTATGTACGTATGTATGAAAGAAAGGTAACATGTTAGGTATGATTATGTATCTTCGGATACGTGTATATGTATGATATGTGAATGTATTGTATATTGTCTGATTAACTAGAACTCACTCAGCGTAGTAGACTTTTAGTATGCACGCAGGTAAATATGTTTAATGAACTAGCATGAGGATGGCACATGGCATGGATTGAACGGCTAGCATCTGAAGATGGAAGAAATGATGTTTTAAATATGATGTTTTATGTTATGTTTTAAAGACACGATTTGAATGTATTGTAATGATGGGTTGAAGTTTTACATTCCGCGAAAGTTTTTAATCAACTCTGATTTGTAGAACTATGTTTATGAGTAAGTCCGACATGAAATGTAGGGCGCCGGGAATGATGCCTTACAGAGAGTTTGCCAATATCTTTTAAGGAAAGTTTTGAGGCAATAGAAGAAATGAAATCGTTATTAGTTTGAGGAGATGGACCATGTCATCGACATAAACAAGAATATACGTAGTGGAATGATTGGTTGTTTGGATGAAGATGGAAGGGTCAAATATGGTGGGTTTAAAATGTATAGAGTGGAGATAATGTTTAAGTTCCTTGTACCATGCCCGTGAGGTTTGGCATAAGCCACATATTGTTTTGTTAAGTTTACAAACATGGGAGGGAAACTTGGGGTTGGTGAAGCCAGGAAGTTGTGCCATGTATACGTCTTCGGTTAACGAGCCTTGAAGAAAAGTATTGTTAACATCGAGTTGAGGGAGATCCCATTTTTGGTATACGACAAGAGATATGATGAGACGAAGGGTTGCAGGTTTGACTACGGGACTTATGGTTTCGGAAAAGTTAATACCCGGTCGTTAATGAAAGCATTTTGCAACTAGCCGTGCTTTGAGGCGTTCGTTGGACTCGCCCGGATTGAATTTCGTATGGAACACCAATTTGTTTCCAATAATGTTGGAAGCTTTGGCAGACGGAACTAGCGTCCATGTATTGTTAGTTTGTAAAGCAACAAACTCTTGAGTCATAACATTTTGCCATGAGGGACATTTGAGCGCATGAGTTATTGTTGATGGTTCGGTGATGGGCCCATTCATGGCTGTGCATAGTTGAAAATCAGGATTGTTGTCACACTCTCAAATTTCAAATAATAGAGTTTTACGAGGCGTGTGACATACCAGGATCTAGCTCATTTTTATACTAAACATCCAATTCAAATTATTATTTACCTCTCTCATTCAAACATGAGAGAACAATAACTAAACCAAATAGTTTAAGTTTTGCGATAGCGTAAAAGTAAATGTTCTAAAAGTTCATGCGACAAGTGTGACTCTAGACATATTCAATGCAACCCGTTCCTTATCTCATCTAGCAACATGGGCAAGTATAAATACTCAAGGGTCAACACGAGGTTGGTGAGTTCATAAGTTGTAGTAAAAGGTAGAATGTATAGTATAGTATATGCAGTATACATAGCATAAGTAGTGTATATGGATTTAGCACTTTTTAGATATACCAGGGTAGGTAACCCATTTACAAGTTACTCGATGTTTGAATCGAAACTGACTGTTTGTATGCCTTCTTACCAGGCTTATCACAAAACAGTCACGCATGTATATTAGGACAATTTACACCCATCCTACCTCCAATTGAGTTATAGCAGGTGGGGTTTCTCAAACCCAATAGTACTACTTAAATTTCCTGACGATCCCATCCTAACGGTTCAAGGTATTTAAGGACTTTAGTTGTCACACCCCGACCAAAGGCGGCGGAACATGCCGGGGTGTAACCGATTGCCCAAATACACAAGACACTATTTAAAGTGACAATATTTAATTAACTTATTTTATTCCATAAATCAATAAACAACACATCTCGTTCATATAAATAAATTTGAAAACAAGTAGCAGTCATATTGTTAATTTTACTAATACCCTAATAGTCTTGATAACGTTTTTCGTAAAGTCCTCGAGTCAACAAAAGTCAAACCTGTAACAATGCATAAAATAATATTTGTCAACACGTATGTTGGTATGAGGGCATCTAGTATACATTAGTGGTACGAGGGCATCTAGTATACACTTGTGATATATAAGAAATTACATAAATCCAAAACAATTCACTACGTTTTCCTTTAGAAAACTAGTATACAAGTATATCCGTGTTTCCTATCTAGAAAACAAGTATATGAAAATAGTTTTGTGTTTTAATCCAGAAAACAAGGAGGAATAATCATGAACACACCTGGTGTCACATGTAATAGACTTTCTCAAACCAAATGAATGCACTTGACTCGCTAACAGATGCGTAGTACGAGTCTAAGTGATGAGAGTATGTTCAACAACACATGAGTCTTAGACCCACGTATGGACTCACAGACACACAAAACTTGACCAGAAGAGTTATAAAAGAGTTTCAGAAGTGGAAATAACCCATTTGGCATTGTTATAAAAGAGTTATGATGTCGGAAAGATAAACCAGAATTTATCATAATTTCAAGAAAGAAACAACGAACTAAAAACATAATCATTTAGCATGTAATTTAACACAGATATTATTATAAAACATATGCTTGAGGTATTATTTAATATAATAACTAGTAGCATGTTAAGCGAGCGTCATGTATTAAATCTTGTAAAACATAAAATCATCTAGCGCATAACAATTATATCTGAATTATAAAAACAAATCTGTTTTGACAATAATCACCAACGCATTATGACGGACTCATGTTTGTGACTCTTTATTGACTTGTTGATATATTGTGCATGACATGTACGATAACAGAGTTGGGTTAACGGTGTTAACGTGAAAGTGCGGGTGTCACAATTGTAACAAGGTTCGTTGTTAAAAAGTTCGTTTAAAGCCAAACTTGTTTCAACGGGGACCATACTTGTAAAATTGATTAATATGTATTAAGTAAAATAACCCTAAATCCCCTAACCAGATGTTCGACTTTTCTTCCCCTCTCCCTCTCTCACGAACTACACACCACACACCCACAAGTCCTTGAATTTAATCTCAATTCTTGCAATTGGTGGTGTCTTTAAGTGATTTTCATCATTCCTTGCGTTAATTGGTATGTTTTGTGTATCAATTTAATGTTTTGATGGGTTATTGATAAACCCTAATTATCTAAAGTTCTATAATATTGATGATTTTGATGTTAATTGACAATTTATAACCCGAGAGATGTGATAAACATGTTAGGATTTGAGTTTTGATGATAACAGTAGCTGACAGAATCGTTCTTGTTTATTGTAGTGGCTGTAACTCGTTGATAATTAAGTTTATTTGATCGATTCTTGATTCTAGGATATAGTATCCTTAGTCTAGTTTCTAGAAAGGTAAATTTTGTAATTTTTAGTCGAGTTTTGAATAGTTTTTATGATTTTACAAAAACATAGGTTAAAACTGTTTCGGGGAATTATATTCTGGTCTATCTTTCTGACACCTTAACTCCCTAATTACATAATAAATTGGTTGGTTTCACTTCTGAAATTTAGTATTATATGTTTAGAAGAAAACCCAATTGGCTTTGCACAATTTGGATAAATGAGTTAAGAGAACCATGAAACTATTTTTTTGTTTCGCAATCTGCTGAACTATTGGTACCTACCTGCAATGATTAAATTATTGTGACCTGTAAGGCCCCGTTACCGGTAACCCTACTTTCGTGTTGGATTTACTCATAAACACAGTTCTAAATATCAGAGTTAATTAAAAACTTTACGCGGAATATAAAACTTTCATAAAACATTACATATCAATTCATAATCATGTCTTTAAACATTCCTCTTGTCTTTCAAAATCAAAACGTAACTTATAAAACATATCGGATCTTCAGATGCCAGGCTTTAGTCTTCTGCCATGTGTCCTCCACTCAAGCCAGCTGTCTCAACCTACTCACCTGCGTGCATACTAAAAGTCAGCTACGCTGAGTGAGTTCTAGTTAATCATACACTACCATGCAATACCTTGTTACATACATACGTACTTAACCTCATAACTTTCTTTCATACACACATAAGTACTCATACCTTCATTCTTACTTACATACTTTCTTTCTTACTTACATACTTTCTTTACATTCATAATCATACGTTTTAAAGAGCCTTTCGCCCTATAACCTCACAGATATTATAAGGGTCTGGTCCCTAACATCACAGATATTATAAGGGTCTGGTCCCTAACATCACAGATATTATGAGGGTCTGGTCCCTAACATCACAGATATTATTAGGGTCTGGTCCCTAACATCACAGATATTATTAGGGTCTGGTCCCATGTTTTCGAATATTAGTAGGGTTCGATTCCCTCTTCGTTACCATACAACCATACATCATACCTCGAGTATTATTAGGGCTCGGTACCCCTTTTGTAACCATACAACCATACAACCGTCATTTCCTTCTTTTATTAACTTTCTTACGTTCATACACATAAACATACATATCATACTTGCCATATTTATAACGTTACAACCTGACAGTACGTGCAATATCCGAAGATCGTTCACGAACCATCAAGCAATCATTCATACATATCACATATATCACCTATGGCATACACTTATCACTTTGGATAAATGTATTAACAACACATCAAGTATGCACACAGCCCTGAAAACATAACAAGGAATGGGGCTAGAAACTCACCTGGATCCTGTTACGCTCGCCGTTGATTGTAATTCCTTTCTTTAACTGGGCTCGGCTAACTGTATAATATTTACACATATCAATTACTGCTACTACTATTACTACTACTCATTTTCGATAACCGCCTTAACACATTTTCCATTAGGTTTTTAATTTATTTCATAAACGAACTTCACTTCAGGCGAATCTTGGAAACAACTTGGTTCTGGCTTGATTCGATCGAATAGGAACACGTTCGATCGAATACAACACGTTCGATCGAATAGGAACACGTTCGATCAAACAGGAACACGTTCGATCGAATAGGAACACGTTCGATCGAATACAACACTCATTCGATCGAATACAAAACTCATTCGATCGAATGAGTTGGAGACCATTCGGTTGCTTCCCTATTCGGTCGACTGGACTTGTTCGATCTACGCATTCGATCGAATGGACTGATTCGATCGACTGGTTCGATCGAATGAGTCTGATTCGACTCCTTCAAGCTGGGCGACGGAGAAACCCACGGGTCTTCCAGATTTTCCAGATTTTTGACCCAAAATCGAAGTTTTTGACATGGAAATGCTCGGGATTGAAAGGGCTATCGATTCCTAGTACTTTTAAACACAAAAGCTTGCATTTTGACACCAAAACAAGGCGGTTTTTGACCCGAAAACTCAAGTTACGTTTTTGCTCGATTTGAGGCCGAAATGGTTATGAAAACGGATGATTTTCGAGAGGGACTTACCAAAAACGATTAGGAACAAGATTGTGGACTCGGATTTGTGATTTGAGAACTTTCTCTCTCTAGCTTCTCTCTCTAGAAATGAGAGTGTTTGGGTGGGTGTAAGTGAAGGAAGATGGTGAAAATGGTGGAAGTGTCAAGAACTTTCGTTTATATACTACGGGTTTGGTTAGGCTCGGGTTGGCTTCCTACGGGTCGAGACAGGCCGAGTTCATAAAATAACTAAGCCCAAGACCCGTTCCTTACTCGACATTAAATAACTAAAACGTGAATTTACTAAACATAACTTTCTTTTATTTATCAATATAAAAATTTTAGGATGTTACAAGTCTTCCTCCCTTAAAGAGGTTTCGTCCCCGAAACCTAACTATTACATAAACAAACTAGGGTAAAACTTGCGCATCTCATCCTCGACTTCCCAAGTAGCATCAGATCCCTTGCGGTGTTTCCATATCACTTTGACCAAGGGTATAATCTTGTGACGAAGCTGCTTCTCCTTGCGATCAACGATCTTTATCGGTTGCTCGATGTAGTTCAATTGTTCATCAACCTCAATGTCCATTAATGGCACGTGAGACGTGTCATCAGCTAGACACTTCCTCAGATGAGAAACATGGAAGGTTGAATGAATTCCTTCTAACTCATCGGGTAAATCCAGTTTGTAAGCTACTTCACCCACACGTTTTACAATCTTGAACGGTCCAATGTACCTCGGACTCAACTTTCCTCTTTTCCTAAAACGGATAATCCCCTTCCAAGGCGAGACCTTAAGCATCACATAGTCGCCAACGTTAAACTCAATTGGTCGTCGCCGCTTATCCGCATAAGACTTTTGTCTGTCTTGAGCGGCTTTCATTCTTGCTTTGATCTGATCGAACTTTGAAGACGTTTCTTGAACCACTTCTATACTTCCCATTTCCTTCTGACCAATCTCACCCCAACACACCGGGGTTCTACATCGTCTACCGTACAGCATCTCAAACGGTGGCATACCAATACTCGAATGGTAACTGTTGTTATAGGAGAACTCTGCCAGATGCAGATGATCATCCCAACTTCCACCAAAATCTAAAACGCAAGCACGTAGCATATCCTCAAGGGTTTGGATCGTCCTTTCAGACTGTCCATCGGTTTGAGGATGATACGCCGTACTGATGTTCAACCTCGTCCCCATAGCTTCATGAAATTTCTTCCAGAACCTCGAAGTAAACCGTGTATCCCTATCAGACACGATCGATAACGGTACTCCATGCTTGGTTACAATTTCTTTAATGAACAAGCTTGCTAACGTTTCTGACGAGATGGCCTCTCGTATGGGCAGAAAATGAGCACTCTTGGTCAAACGGTCCACAATCACCCAGATGGTATCATGATGCTTAGCTGTACGAGGTAGCTTAGTTATGAAATCCATGGTGATGTGTTCCCATTTCCACTCAGGTATCTCTAGCGGTTGCATCTTCCCATAAGGCTTTTGGTGCTCGGCCTTGACTTGTAAGCAAGTTAAGCACTTACTAACATAATCCACTACATCACTCTTCATTCCTGGCCACCAGTAATCTCTTTTCAAGTCTTGGTACATCTTTGTAGCTCCAGGATGGATTGAGTACCTTGACTTATGAGCTTCATCTAAGATTCGACTTCTAAGATCACCATGGCGTGGAATCCACATACGGTCAAATCTAGTTTTAACTCCATGAGTGTTTTCCATCAACTCATCTTGCTGGCCATAAATCCTTTCTTTCTTTACTAACCCTTCGTCTACTAACACTTCTGACTGCACTTTGATGATTTCTTCAAAAAGACTTGAGTTCATGATCAACTTGTATGACTTCACTGTTGCAAGGACTTCCTCATTCTTCCGACTTAACGCATCAGCGACCACGTTAGCTTTACCGGGGTAATACTTAATCTCACAGTCGTAATCCTTTATCAATTCTAACCATCTTCTCTGCCTCATGTTCAGTTCTTTCTGCTCGAAGAAGTACTTTAAACTCTTATGATCTGTATAGATAGTACACTTAGTGCCGTACAGATAATGCCTCCATATCTTAAGAGCATGCACTACAGCTGCTAACTCCAAATCATGCGTCGGGTAAGTACTCTCATGGACCTTCAACTGTCTAGACGCGTAGGCTATCACCTTCCCTCGTTGCATCAACACGCAACCTAACCCTTGATGCGAGGCATCAGCACAAACAACAAAATCCTCATCACCATCGGGTAAAGTAAGGATTGGAGCTTGCGTGAGTCTCTTCTTCAATTCTTCAAAGGCTTCCTCCTGAAACTTTTCCCAATTGAATACTATCGTCTTACGGGTCATACCGGTCAGCGGTGCGGCTATCTTGGAGAAACCTTCGATGAATCTCCTATAGTAGCCAGCTAACCCTAGGAAGCTTCGTATATCAGTCGGATTCTGCGGAGTCTTCCAATTCGTTATCGCTTCAATCTTAGCTGGGTCCACGGTAATCCCCTCCGGATTAACCACATGACCTAAAAATTGCACTTCCCTTAACCAGAACGCGCACTTCGAAAACTTGGCGTACAACCTTTCTTTCTTCAGAACTTCCAATACCTCTCTCAGATGCTCGGCATGGTCAGACTCACTCTTTGAATAAATCAATATATCATCGATGAAGACGATAACCGACTTATCCAACATCGGTCGACACACCCTATTCATCATGTCCATAAATGCTGCAGGAGCATTTGTTAGACCGAATGACATTACAAGGAACTCGTAGTGTCCATACCGCGTTCGGAACGCTGTTTTAGGGATGTCTACCTCTTTCACCTTCAGCTGATGGTAGCCTGATCTGAGATCTATTCGTGAGAACCAACTCGAACCTTGCAGTTGGTCAAACAGATCGTCAATCCTAGGCAAGGGGTATCTATTCTTTACCGTAAGCTTATTCAACTCACGATAGTCTATGCACATTCTCATACTTCCATCCTTTTTCTTCACAAACAAAACCGGTGCGCCCCACGGAGAAACACTCGGTCTGATAAAACCCTTGTCGAGGAGTTCTTGCAGTTGGGACATCAATTCCTTCATCTCGGACGGTGCTAGACGGTAAGGCGCCTTCGCGACGGGCTGGGCTCCTGGTACTAGATCTATCTGAAATTCTATCTCTCGCTCAGGTGGCAACCCCGGAAGATCCTCAGGGAATACTTCTGGGTAGTCGCGCACAATAGGAACATTCTTCATTTCTTTCGTCTCGGCCGTAGCGTTGACAACATACGCCAGGTAGGCACCGCACCCTCGCCTTAACAAACCCTCGGCTTTTATCATCGAAATGACATTAAGCCCATAACTCTCCTTATCACCATAAACCGTCACCGCACTACCATCCAATGACTTTAACCTTATCATCTTACTTTTACATACTATCTGAGCCTCAAACTCAGACAACCAATCCATACCCAAGACTACATCGAACCCTCCTAAGGCCATAACATACAAAGTAACAGGGAACTCATGTCCCTCTAACTCTATCTTACAATTCTTCACCATTTTTGTTATTTTCACCGAAGTGTCACTTGCGGTTTCTACTACAAAAGTTTCAGACACTCGGCAGCCTTTCATTTTAGCTAGTTTACTAAACGTCGTAGCTACAAAACTTCTATTCGCACCAGAATCAAATAATACAGAAGCGGAAACATCGTTCACTAGAAACGTACCTGTGACGACATCCGGAATCTGCCTGGCTTGTTCCTGGGTCAGCATGTAGGCTCTAGTTCTGGGCCTAGCTTGATCGGCATCCTTCTTTCCACTACCTCCAGCTACACCTTCAGTGCACTCCCTTGACATATGGCCTGTCTTGCCACATTTGTAACATGTTGGCTTCGCACTGCACTCATTGGCATAATGCCCTACCTTCCCGCACTTATAACAGGCATTCGACCCCATTCTGCATTCTCCACCATGAGCCTTTCCACATTTGAGACAAACATTAGAACTTTTACCCCACTTGCATTCACCACCATGCCTCTTTCCGCAGGTCTTACACGATCTCTTCTCCCACACTTTCTGTTTCTTATCCCTGGAGTTCCATAACTGAGTACCGGGTCGTTTAGCAGGAGTGACCCCTTTCTTCTCTTTCTCTTCGTCCCTTTCCACCCTATCATCCGCGGCCACGTCAGCATAGACCATTTCCGCGAGTCCAACAGCCGAATCAAAAGTAGCAGGTTGAATCGCCCTGACTAACATGCGGACCTTTTGTGGCAACCCCCTCACATAACACTTGATTCTCTTGACCTCAGTGTCAACCATGTCAGGCACCAACCTAGATAGTCGGTTGAACTCCGTGGTATACTCACGATGCGTCATCATACCGGCTTTTAAATTCTGGAACTTCATCTCCGTTCTTTCAACCTCGGCATCTGCACAGAACTTCTTCATTACCAACTCTTTCAAATCTTCCCACTTCATCTCTTTGATCTCTTCACGGGTCTTCCTCTGCTCCACACTCTCCCACCAATACATAGCCTCATCTACGAATGACTGAGTAGCATAACCCACAGCTTGGTCGGGACGGCATTCGCTAATGCGGATAACCTTGTCCATAGCGGTTATCCACTGGAGAGTAGCGATTGCGTCTCCTAAACCAGTCAGCTTAGGCGGGTCACAACCTTTGAAGGACTTATAGCTGCACCCACCTTGTCCTCCTCTCCTATCATCGACTTTCACAGACTTATCCCCACTCGAGGCCCCTCTTTCACCTTCCCCATCCCTTCTACCATCACCACCCGCCCCTTCAGCAGTTCGCTCACGGCTTCCAGCAGATCCTTCGGGATTCAGGTTCTTCACAGCAGCAACTACAGCCTGAACGATGGCTGCTTGAACTGCGGGGCTAAGTTGAACTTCTTCGTTGTTGTTCTGGTCTCCTCCAGCTGCGCTTCCCTCATCTTCGGTGTGGGAAGCTTCTTCCACCGAGGGTTGCCGGACAAGACGAGGCCTGCCACGACGCCCAGTGCGACCCCCAGTTTCAACAAATTCTCCAGCTCCAGCCATCAGTATCCTATATGAGAAAACACAAACATCATCACTCAAGGAACTATTTAGTACAAGGATAGTAAGGCTAACAGGTAATAACAGTGGCCAGTTGTGTTTAGCTGATCACGTTACTTTCCGTGTCCTATACACTTCCCTTTATGAGTCTATTTGTGCTGGTTCTACTTAAGCAGTTTGTCAAATCAAACAATCAATTATTCCTATCCCTGACGTTCACATATCTTTCCTTTCTCATTAATATATATCATTTAATCATACACCTTACCTTCACTGATCTTGCTTGAGCGACACATGGCATTCTTGAACTGGCATCTTCTTTCCTTTCTTACTTAAATCCCATTCTCTGTTCGAGTCTAAGCATGTAGGATGCTTAAATCTCTCGAACTTTGCTCTGATACCAACTTGTAAGGCCCCGTTACCGGTAACCCTACTTTCGTGTTGGATTTACTCATAAACACAGTTCTAAATATCAGAGTTAATTAAAAACTTTACGCGGAATATAAAACTTTCATAAAACATTACATATCAATTCATAATCATGTCTTTAAACATTCCTCTTGTCTTTCAAAATCAAAACGTAACTTATAAAACATATCGGATCTTCAGATGCCAGGCTTTAGTCTTCTGCCATGTGTCCTCCACTCAAGCCAGCTGTCTCAACCTACTCACCTGCGTGCATACTAAAAGTCAGCTACGCTGAGTGAGTTCTAGTTAATCATACACTACCATGCAATACCTTGTTACATACATACGTACTTAACCTCATAACTTTCTTTCATACACACATAAGTACTCATACCTTCATTCTTACTTACATACTTTCTTTCTTACTTACATACTTTCTTTACATTCATAATCATACGTTTTAAAGAGCCTTTCGCCCTATAACCTCACAGATATTATAAGGGTCTGGTCCCTAACATCACAGATATTATAAGGGTCTGGTCCCTAACATCACAGATATTATTAGGGTCTGGTCCCTAACATCACAGATATTATGAGGGTCTGGTCCCTAACATCACAGATATTATTAGGGTCTGGTCCCTAACATCACAGATATTATTAGGGTCTGGTCCCATGTTTTCGAATATTAGTAGGGTTCGATTCCCTCTTCGTTACCATACAACCATACATCATACCTCGAGTATTATTAGGGCTCGGTACCCCTTTTGTAACCATACAACCATACAACCGTCATTTCCTTCTTTTATTAACTTTCTTACGTTCATACACATAAACATACATATCATACTTGCCATATTTATAACGTTACAACCTGACAGTACGTGCAATATCCGAAGATCGTTCACGAACCATCAAGCAATCATTCATACATATCACATATATCACCTATGGCATACACTTATCACTTTGGATAAATGTATTAACAACACATCAAGTATGCACACAGCCCCGAAAACATAACAAGGAATGGGGCTAGAAACTCACCTGGATCCTGTTACGCTCGCCGTTGATTGTAATTCCTTTCTTTAACTGGGCTCGGCTAACTGTATAATATTTACACATATCAATTACTGCTACTACTATTACTACTACTCATTTTCGATAACCGCCTTAACACATTTTCCATTAGGTTTTTAATTTATTTCATAAACGAACTTCACTTCAGGCGAATCTTGGAAACAACTTGGTTCTGGCTTGATTCGATCGAATAGGAACACGTTCGATCGAATACAACACGTTCGATCGAATAGGAACACGTTCGATCAAACAGGAACACGTTCGATCGAATAGGAACACGTTCGATCGAATACAACACTCATTCGATCGAATACAAAACTCATTCGATCGAATGAGTTGGAGACCATTCGGTTGCTTCCCTATTCGGTCGACTGGACTTGTTCGATCTACGCATTCGATCGAATGGACTGATTCGATCGACTGGTTCGATCGAATGAGTCTGATTCGACTCCTTCAAGCTGGGCGACGGAGAAACCCACGGGTTTTCCAGATTTTCCAGATTTTTGACCCAAAATCGAAGTTTTTGACATGGAAATGCTCGGGATTGAAAGGGCTATCGATTCCTAGTACTTTTAAACACAAAAGCTTGCATTTTGACACCAAAACAAGGCGGTTTTTGACCCGAAAACTCAAGTTACGTTTTTGCTTGATTTGAGGCCGAAATGGTTATGAAAACGGATAATTTTCGAGAGGGACTTACCAAAAACGATTAGGAACAAGATTGTGGACTCGGATTTGTGATTTGAGAACTTTCTCTCTCTAGCTTCTCTCTCTAGAAATGAGAGTGTTTGGGTGGGTGTAAGTGAAGGAAGATGGTGAAAATGGTGGAAGTGTCAAGAACTTTCGTTTATATACTACGGGTTTGGTTAGGCTCGGGTTGGCTTCCTACGGGTCGAGACAGGCCGAGTTCATAAAATAACTAAGCCCAAGACCCGTTCCTTACTCGACATTAAATAACTAAAACGTGAATTTACTAAACATAACTTTCTTTTATTTATCAATATAAAAATTTTAGGATGTTACATGACCTTTGTGTGCATGGGAAAAATATAATAAATATTTTTTGAGAAACCTAATTCATATATACTACTGTGGTAATTTATGTAGAATTTATTTCTAAGTTTTACTTAATTAATAAAATTCGTTTGTGCATGCTATAATCTATCTTGTTAACTGCTTGATCAGAATTTGAATTATATGACAATTGCTAGATGGTTTGCTCCTGATATGACATAGGATGCCTGCTATAACAACCTAAAACTATTGACATTGATTTTAATCACCAATGAGTCATCGGGTCAAGTTTGTGTTTGTGTGTGAGTCCATACGTGGGTCTAAAAGTCATGTGTTGTTGAACACACTCTCATCACTTAAACACTTGTACTAGGTAACAGTTAGCGAGTCAAGTGCATCCTTTTGGTTTTGAGAAAAGTCATTTACGCGTGACACAAGGTGAGTTCATACTTTTTCCTATTTGTTTCCTGGAGAGAAAACACAAAACTATTTTCGTATACTGGTTTTCTTGACTGAAAACACAACACATTTGCTTATACTTGTTTTCGGGGAGAAAACACAAACTACTTTCTGATATATGTTTTCAGGGAGAAAACACAAACTTACTTATATACAGGTTTTCTGGAGGAAAACGCAGCGACTCGTTTTAGATTTTTCGTAATTTCTTATATATCACAAGTTTATACAAGATGCCTTTGTATCACTTAAAGTCCTAACATTACTTTGAAACGATAGGATGGGATAGCGGGGTTATATTGAGTAGTACTACTATGTTTGACAAACCCCACTCGGGCTAGTCGCGCTAGCACGGCTGTGATGTTGTAAAACGAGTGTTATATTTACCTAAATTTTATACGCCAGTGTTAGTGATAGAACTGTAAGAAGGCATACATACAGTCAGATTTGGCTCAACCATCTAGTAACTTGTATATGGGTTAGCTACCCTGATAAATTTTGAAATGTGCTAAATCTACGTATACATATTACATTTATCATTTTCTTTGTTATAATTTATGAACTCACCAAACATGCGTTGACACTTGAGTATTGATACTTGCCCGGGTCGCTAGGTAGTGCTAGGGAGCACACAACACGCTTGCTTGGAGTTTTCATTATTGCATGAACTTGTATTTCAGATTGTTTATAGTTGATGGGTTGTGCATGTTTAAGCATGTGGTTACTTTTTTTAACCATTTTCATTTATTCTTCCGCAACACTTTTAACTAGTTTGGTTTGGATTTTGTTTCTCATGTTTGAAGGAGACTTAGATAAATGTTTTGAATATTTTAAGTTTATTGTTTGGTATAACGAATGAGCTAGATCCTGGTACCCTCCATATTTTTTCACACGCCTCACGGTAAAACTCCGTTATTCAAAATGTGAGGGTGTGACAGATATCATTATTTTATGTGTATTCAATGGGGATAGTGGGAGGAGGTGGTGAAATGGTTGTCGTGGTTGTATGGGGTGGGTACAAGGTAGTGTGTTAGTGCACGGTTTTGCGTCTAGAATCTTTGTATTTATCGTTAACGTTATTGTTTATTAATTAATGCAATAATTAATGTTTATTATTATCTAGTTCGATAAGTTAAAGGCTAGTTCGCTAGGGTATGTTAGCGAACTAGCCAAGTAATGTATTCCCTCCTGATTCGTTAGGGGATGTTAACGAATCAGGGGGTGTTTCGCTATGATAATGTATGTAACGAAGGAGAGACTGGTTCGCTAGGGGATATTAGCGAACCTGATCACCTTCTATATATAGTGAACTCCTGTTCACAATTAATATAAGTTTTGAGCTAATTAACGAACTGCTCTTCAATCTCTCTCTCAAGCTTCACCTAATATTATGCAAACGTTCCTGATAATATATTGATAATATATACACATACATAACACTAAATCGATGTTAATTATAAGCTAGATCTAGTACTAATCGGATATTCACAGATCTGAGATATGTTATTGTTATTGATTGGTAATCCGGGTTCCAACAAGTGGTACCAGAGCTGTTGGTGCTCGATTTACACTTGATTTGGTGTTTCAATTGTTATTGTTATTATGTTTTTCGGTTTTACAGTTTTTGAATCGATTTGTGTTTAAATTGGTTGAATTATGGACAGATTGGATTGAATTTGTGTTGATTAAGGTATTGGTAAGGATTTGTTAAGTGGAATTGAGGTTTGGATTGGATTTGTGTGTTTTGGATTTGGATTCGGTTTAAGTCCGAAACAGGGGTGTGTCTTTGGTCAAATTGATAAGGTAATTAGTGTTAATCGGTTACGAGATGGTGTGTACTGGATTCGGAATTTGATTACGAGAAGATTGATAGGTTATTTGTGCGTTTTGGTTGAGAAACGAAGTAGTATTACAAATCTGGTATTTCTGGGTTTCTGGGCTTGATCTTCAAAATTTCTGGCAAATTGCTTTGAAGATTTGAAGATTTGAAGATGAACGTTATTCGCTATCATCTGTATGGTGATTCGCTATATGTTTATCTGTGATTCGTTATCAATTTTTGCTACTTCGCTACCAGTTCGTTAATCAACTCGTGTGAGTTATTGGTTCGTGGTTATCTAGTTCGCTATCTAGATTAACTAATTCGTGTGACACGCGTCCAACTTGGGATTTGTGTCCTAACAACCTTTGTCACGTGGCATAAGGTGTCAGAGTTTGTTACAAACGGTTGTAACAACCTGATTCGCTAATCAACTGTAGCTAATTCGTTATCTTATTTCGCTAAGCATTCCTTAGTGATTCGTTACTGATTATCATCTGATTCGCTAAACTAATCCTTTGTGATTCGTTTGGTCAATTCGTTAAGTTGACTTGTGATTCGCTAAGTTGACTTGTGATTTCTTTAAGTTGACTTGTGATTCGCTAAACCTTCATCTCATTCGTTATCTGTTTCGCCATTTGGTTGATTCGTTAACCTTATTTGTGATTCGTTAACTTTCAATCTTAACTTTGTTAAGACTTGATTCGCTATAACTATTCACAGTTAGCTATAACTGTTCATTGATTAGTTAATCTAATACACTATTTGATTCGTTAAACACTGTTCATAGTTCGCTATAACTGTTCACAGATTGTTAAATTTTATTTGTTATACCCTTTAATTTTTGAAATTTTTCAAAAATGTCCGGTATGTATGCATTAGCGTCTCAAAACATGTTAATACAACAGATGTTGCAATTTGATACCGAGATAGGTTTGCATTCTAAATGTCCAAGATTGATGAAGTTCAGTGACTTTGCCAAGTGGGAACCTCGGTTTCGTGCTCATTTGGGATCTGTTCATCCTGACTGCTCATACTGTCTTGATGAAGTTTATGTGGCACCAATGATTGGTGATGATACTATTGGGTATACTCATAAAGCTGTTTCTCAATACTCACAAGAAGAGAAGAAAGCTTTAGAAATCGAGATAAAAGCCTATTCTATTCTGACTATGGCATTACCAGAAAATATCTTTCATCAAGTTGGTAGTATCAAGAGATGTGCGTCTTTATTTCAACATCTGTGTATGAGAAGCATGGGAAACACAGTTGAGAGTAAGAAAGTGATGCTCAAGTTTCAGTTTCGAAACTTTAATCTATTGAAGGGAGAAACAGTTGAAGAGATGACTACAAGATTTAGTCATTTAATTGCTGAAATGGACAAGATGAAAATGGGAATTTCTGAAAGGGATAAAATTGACACTATTAAAAGTGTGCTTCCAAGTTCTTACTCAACATTTTTAATGGTTTTGAAAGAGAATGACTATTTTGTGAATGAAGACTTGACGGCACTTGAATTTCTACAAAAGATCGAAGCTAGAGAATACGATCTTAAGTGTCAAAAATCATCCAAAGAAAATCAAGATCCAGCTTTCTATGGTGGAAGTATGCCTCTTAGTTCAACGATCTCTCCAATCACTGCTTTTCTTACTCATGCTGCAAGTGAACAAGAATCAACTATGGTTAATGATCCAAAAGTTTGTTTTTACTCTGCTGGTAATTCGGGTGGTTCTGGAAGTTCAACTAATACAAATCCATTTGCTACACCACCTAGTGTTAATATGAAGGAAGCTGAGCAAAACTTTGCTTTTCTGACAGCTTTTATGTCTTCATATGAAAACTTAGTGAGTAGTAAGATTGCCACAAGTGATTTAACAGATGAGGACTATGATCAGATAGATCCAGATGATCTAGAAATCATAGATTTAAAATGGAACATGGCTATGATCGTTCGTAAAGTTAAAAGATTCATGCAGAGAACTGGAAAAGATCTTCCAGCTTTAAACAAGAAGTTGGGTTTTGACAAATTAAAAGTAAAGTGTTATAATTGTCAAGAATTTGGGCATTTCGCAAAGGAATGTGACAAACCAAGGAAAGAATACACTGATTCTCGTGGTTAAAGTTAAAATGCTTCTTCTTCATGAGGAAGTGATGTTGAAAAGAAATCATCTCTATCTACAACACAAGCAGTGTTAGCAGATGGAACTGATTGGTCACAACGGTTACTATGCAATGATGTTCAAGCAAATTTGGCTATGTTTGGGTTACATAAAGATTTTCAAGATGCAACTGGTAGTGAGATGTCTTCCGATAATGATTCTGGATCTGATTCTGACGACTCTTGCGACAAGCCTTCTGAATCAATGTTTGCTTGCATGGCCAAGATTAACGAGGTTAGTAATCCTATTTCTGCTACTTCATTTGTTAAAGCATCAAGTGTTGACTGTGAATCTAACAAATCTAAGTTAGAAGCATTGAAAAATCAAAATGATAGTCTAATAAGAGAAATTGCTTCTCTTAAGGATACTTATCGACAATCTC
The DNA here is from genome assembly GCF_021521415.1 of Bidens hawaiensis. NCBI lineage: Eukaryota > Viridiplantae > Streptophyta > Magnoliopsida > Asterales > Asteraceae > Bidens > Bidens hawaiensis. Next base: position 2,022,524 of record NW_027491224.1, read on the forward strand.
TTGAATCTCAAAGGAGATCTCGAGAAAAGATTGATGCATTGTCGACAATTAACCAAGATCTCAAAGCCGAGTTATCTGTGAAAATGACCAATAATGACCAAAAGTTTCAGGAAATCTTGAAACATCGTTCTAAGATAACTGAGCTTGAGAATGAGGTTCTTGAGTTGAAGAACAAATTGGGGAAATTTAGAAATTCATCTTTTCTGTTAAATGAAATCATTGAGGTATCTGGAAAACAAAAGGATTCCAAGAAAGGTATTGGTTTCGTTGAAATTCCACCACCTTTCCATAATGATTATAAAATTAATCCTTTTGCAAGAAAAGAAGAGGATTTGATTCAAAAAGTTATGTGATTTCTGAAAAACCTAAATTGGTTAAACCTGAAATTGTCAAACCCCAAGTTGCTCGTCAAAAACCTCATGTGGAAAGTAAAAAGGTCTTTGTTGAAAATGTTGACAAAGTGATTGTTGAAGATGTGTTTGAACCTGAGATAATACACAAGAATAAGAACATTCCTAGTTCTAATCATATTCTTTGCGAACCTCAAGAGTTTGAGGAAGCTGTGTATAGTTCATTCAAATCTCAAGTGAACAAGGAAGAAACTGTGAAAATCAAACCAGTGAGGGCAAAGAAGTCAGTTAAATAAAAGATTTCTGACGAGGACTTAATGCGTTTCATTAATCCTCCGAGTTCTAAGTCTTCATCGGCTAGAGTTTTTAAATTAAAAGGAATGGATACGATGTTCACTGAAAAAGATATTCCAATAAGTATTATCAAACCTGAACTTATTGAGAGTGTTTTTGTCAATGAAACTTCAAAAATTCAAGAACTTGAACGCGTGTATGCTCAAGCAAAAACATCAGTTCAATCTGACCCATTGACTAAGGCAAAACAACTTTTAAAACAAGCTAAGAAAATTAATTTTGTGAAGTCAACTGGGACAGATACACTAAAAAGTTTTTCGAACTGTACTAATTTAGATTTTACCTAAAGAAGAAGTCTGAATTATCTGATGAGTTTGCAAAAAGTATGACAAAAAATGTGAGTCATCATCAACCGTCTGTATCATTTATTCCAACTACTTCTCAACATCATCATGTAGACATGCGAAGTTGTTTTCTTTGCGGTCAACATGGTCATGTTGTGAGGAATTGTAGTCAGCAGAACTATCAGAATCTTCATCTTTTTATCAAAGACAAATCTAAGCCAATTCCATTGGTCAAGGTGATTCTGAAACGACCTGTGTCGTATGCTGATGATACTCATATTTTGTTCTCTAATGTGAATCCTCGGAAGGTTCTTCATGTCAATGAGACACATGGTCAAGTGAAACCAAAATTTGTTCCAACTGAACCCATATGTCAGAACAAGAATTCAAACATTGTTCAGGCAGCTTACTTAAGACGAAAGTCTAGGAAGCCGGTAACTTATACACAAGTGGCTGAACAACAGTTGAAATCTGTTCAAGTTAATAATCAAAGAGAAAAACAAAAGGTGCCCAAGCCTAAGGCCTGGGCTGCCTTTTTGAACTAATCACTTTTGTTTGTGTGTAGGGTTCATCCAAACCATCTCTGGTGAAAACTGGATCATGGATAGCGGATGTTCTCGTCATATCACTGGGAATCTCGACCTATTAACCAACGTAAGAAATATTGAAGGGGGTTATGTAGCGTTTGCTGGGAATTCTGGAGGCATGATCACACAAGAGGGTGAAGTTTCAAATGGTCACATTACGTTTGAGAAAGTAAATTATTGTGACAAAGTTGATCATAACTTATTGAGTGTATCGCAGATTTGTGATTAAAAGTACACTACGATATTTGCTGACAAAGAATGTCTCATCTTGAAACCAGGTTATGTTATTCCCGAGGACATGGTTGTCATGCGATCACCAAGATCAAATGATATTTATGTCTTAAATATGAGTTATAAGGTATCCACATCGATCAAAACATGTTTTGTCTCGAAAGCAACCGAGAAAGACTCGATTCTATGGCATCGTAAAATGGGTCACATACATGTCAGAAAGATGAATTATTTAATGGCAAATGACTTAGTTGAGGGTGTCTCCTTAAAGAATTTTAAGTTATCCGATCACTGCGTTGCATGCAAAAAGGGCAAGCATAAGAAGAAGACACATCCCTCTAAGTTATTGAATTCCATTGATACTCCTCTTGAACGACTTCATATGGATTTGTTTGGTCCTGTGAATCGTGCGAGTATTTCTGGGGATTGATATTGTCTTATCGTGACTGATGATTATTCAAGATACTCTTGGGTGTTATTTATGAGTTCGAAGGATCAAACACCAGTGTTGGTACAAAACCTTATTACTAAGATCGAATCATTGTATAAACAAAAGGTGAGGAGAATCCGAAGTGATAATGGTACTGAATTCAAAAACATTATATTGGATTTCTTCTGTATTCAAAAGGGAATTCACCGAGAATATAGTGCACCTTATGTACCTCAACAAAACGATGTTGCTGAACGGAAAAATAGAACTCTGATTGAAGATGCATGCACTATGCTCGCTGATTCAAAGCTTTCTGTCCAATTCTAGAATGAGGCAGTGAATACAGCTTGTTATACGCTTAATCGAGTTCTAACTGTGAAACGACTCAAGAAGACAAGCTACGAGTTCTTAAATAATAGAAAACCTAATTTAAAGTACCTGGAACCATTTGGGTGTCCGTGTACAATGTTGAAGAAGGATTCGGGTAAATTTGAAGAAAAAGCTATCGAAAGGTATTTTTTGGGATATGCATCTCCAAAGAAAAGGGTTTTTAATTTCACATCTGGTTGTGTTGAAGAATGGTACCATGTGGACTGTCAAAAGTACACAACTCCTCCTCAAGGGAAAGGTCCAGACTGGATGTTTAACTACGATAGTTTATTTAATTCATTTACTTCTTCGACTGAACACATTGACGAAGATCTGGTTCGAGCATACTTTGAAGATCATTTGACCATTCCAAGATTCTCAAGTTCTAATGATGTTAAAGTTCAACCAGATGCTCCAACTGAAGAACCTCAAGTTGTTTCTCCAGTTGCTATTGATAATGTTTCTACTTCTTCTGATGATGATCAAGCTGAAGTTCAAGTTATTGATCTTGACTGTGATAATGTTTCATCTCCCGAGTTAGGTGAACATTACACTAACTTATTTTTTAATGTTGTTGTTCCTGAGAATCCCACTCTTCGGATTCATGGATATCATCCACAGGAAAACATCATTGGAGAACTTGATGTGGGCGTTCGTACACGTCATCAAGTTGCTTCATCAAGTGATAATAATATATTTTGTGCTTACACTAACTTACATTCTTCGGGAATTGTAAATCTTGCTAAATTCTATTGCTTTCTATCTCAAGTTGAGCCAACGACTGCTCGTAAGGCACTTGAAGATCCTTCTTGGGTAGAAGCTATGCAAGAAGAATTACATCAATTTGCACATTTGGGTGTTTGGGACTTAATAGACAAACCTGCTAGAGTCAAGAAAGCCATTCCGACTAAGTGGGTATTTAAGTGTAAGAAAGACGATCGAGGGGTGATTGTCATAAACAAAGCACGTTTAGTGGTGCAAGGTTTTCATCAGCAAGAGGGTATTGATTACACTGAGGTTTATGCGCCAGTGGCAAGATTAGAGTCGATTCGAATCTTCCTGGCTTATGCTGCTTACAAGAACATCAAAGTGTATCAAATGGATGTTAAAAGTGCTTTTCTCAATGGTGAATTACACGAGAAAGTGTTTGTTTTACAGCCTCCTGGTTTTGAAGATCCTGATTATCCGGACCGTGTTTACCGATTAAACAAGGCCCTGTATGGTCTACATCAAGCCCCGAGAGCTTGGTATTGCACTCTCGCAGACCATCTGACTGATAATGGCTTCAAACGAGGGACTGTCGACTGCACTTTATTTCATAAAACTGTTGGTGACGATCTTCTCCTAGTCCAGATTTATGTCGATGATATTATTTTTAGGTCTACAAACGACACATTGTGTAAGGAGTTCGAGAAGTCCATGCAAACACAGTTCGAGATGAGCTCAATGGGAAAGATGAATTTCTTTTTAGGGTTGCAGGTTCACCAGTCTGCTCATAGAATTTTTATTCACCAGACTAAATATGTGAACAACGTCTTGAGCAGATTCAAGATTACTGCCGGAAAAATCCCTTCTACTCCTCTTCCAGTAGGGCACAATTTATCACCGGATGAATTGGAGGATTCCGTTGATCCTACCCTTTATCGTGCCATGATCGGTTCTTTAATGTATTTAACGGCTTCTCGCCCTGATATTATGTTTGCTGTTTGTCTTTGTGCTAGGTACCAAGCTAGTCCCTGAGTGACTCACCTGGCATCGATCAAGCGTATTTTGCAATATCTACGGGGAAATCCTGACATCGGGTTATGGTACCACAAAGATAATACTTTCGATCTTACCGCCTACTCAGACTCATATTATGGAGGATGCAAGATCAATTTCAAATCAACGACTGCAGGATGTCAATTTTTAGGAAACTGGCTTGTTTCCTGGCAGTGTAAGAAGCAGACAACGGTTTCCACTTCAACCGCCGAAGCTGAGTATGTTGCAGCCTCGAGTTGCTGTTCCCAGGTTTTGTGGATACAACAACATCTTCGCGACTACGGTTTGAAGTTTCTTACTACTCCTATTTTGATTGATAATTCTGCTGCTATTAGTATCACCAAGAATCCCGAACAACATTCTAAAACGATACATATCGAAATTCGATATCATTTTATACGAGATTGCTATGAAAAGAAATTAATCGAACTTGAGAAAGTACATACTGATTTTCAGAAAGCCGATCTGTTTACTAAAGCTTTTGACAAAACGCGTTTTAAATTTTTGCTTGATTTAAACGGATTGAAGACCCTCGCTGATATCCTTAAACAAGGATGACTATCTTTATTTTCTGTTATATTTTTCTTTTAAAATTTATTTTGGTTTTAGGAGGTGAAAATCTAGAAAATACAAAAAGAGTGTGTTTTTCGTTTGTATAGATAAAACCCAAAAACATTAGAAAACATAAGAAAATTCAAAAATATTGTGATTTCTGTTATTTCTTTTCTTTAATGTTTTTCTTTTAAATATTTAGAAAAACCAAAAACATTTTAAAATTGTGAAAAACCAAAAAGAATGTGATTTATGTTTGTACAGAAAAATCCGAAAATCCAAAAAGATTGTGAAGTTTATTTTGTTTATAAGAAAATTGAAAAGACAAAAATATTGTGTTTTTAAAGTTTGTATAGAGAAAAACCAAAAAGATTTTTGCAGGGATTTTTTTTTTATTATTTTCTCGCTGAAAATTATGTCGGTTATTTAAGTTTGTAAAGCATGCTTGCATGTCTTGGTCCTATTATTCACTTGTAAATTGATGGTTAGCCATTTATTTATAAACTTAAGTTAACTGGGGCGATTAAATTTATCTTTTCTTTATTTTATGCTTCTCAAAATTTTTTAGTTTTTGAAGCAAAAAGAGAACATGATAGTACATTGATTATCTTGACCCCAAATCCAGCAAAAGGTAAGCTTAAAAGACTGTGTGCTTAATTGCATTGGTGCATTGGTAGGTCTTAAAACAACCCAGTAGAGTAAAGTATCTGATATAAACATAAAGAAACGCCAAATTGAAAGGGGTGTTAGTCTCTAGCAAAAGTCTCGGTGAGGATGGCAGAAATGTAATAACCAGTCATACTCAAGCCTTATATTTGTTGATCACCCAAAAATAAAATAAAGCAAATAACAAGCGTTAAGATTCTGGACACTGTGAGTCTTTATGCGGCTTAACCGTCTGGGTATTCATAAGCATGAATATTTCACTCGCTTTCTAGAGCAAACCCAAAGTCATTAAACTTGATCACCGCTGTACTTCGTACAATTTAAATTACTGACTTGATCAAAATCCGCTGTTAGTTGTATAATTGTTTCTCCCTTGCATGCATCTTAATACCAATAAGAAACAGACCCCATGGGATACAATTTATGTAAGCCGACAGATGGACTCCTATTTTGATCAACAATATAATGGTTTAAGTCAAGTTGGGGTGATTTGGCAAAAATCAAATTAAGCTTGAACCGAGATTAGAGGCTGATAGTTTCTGATATTCTGTGCTTTAATTGAACAAATTAATCATATCACAAAAATACTTCAATGTTTGTTATAAGATTTAAGTGGACAACAATATCAATGACCGACTTATCGCTAGTCATAATATCGCTGAAATATAAAACTGTGATGGAAGGGCAATTTGGTCAATATGATTCTCTGCTCAAACTCAACAAAAATACAAAAATATATTTCGTTTGATAAATCATTGAAAAACACAAAAATATTGTCTATTTTTATGATTCGGATATTCTTTTGTAAATACATTCTTCATTCTTTATTTTTTTACAAAATTCCAAAAAGATTTTCATTTTTTTTTCTTTTTAAATATTTTTTTTAAGTTATGTTTCGGAAAGCTGAAACGTTTTTAAGGTATTTGGTTGCCTGGATAAAAGGATTCTCGATATCCTAATTTATTTATTTTATTTAATTATTTAATTCATTTAATTAATTAATTTAAAATTAAATAAAATATTTTATTTTTTTATTAGAATCTAATTCGTTATTTATGGATAACGAACTAGGTGATTCTTTAGCAAACTAGCTTCTGGTTCGCTAACCTAATTCGCTTCCGCACTCTGTAACGAATCATCCCTTCGTTATGCATATTTAACGAATCATGACACGAATTATGTCTTGATTCGCTACCTTTAATTTAACGAATCAAGTAGTGATTCGTTAACCTAAGGTAACGAATTGAATTAGTGAATGGGCTAATTCGTTAACTTTAATTTAAACGAATCGTCTGATTCGTACAAGTTGTACCTCGGGTTGTGTGCAAGGTTATATAAGACAAGAAAACGAACAGTTCTTCACTGTTCTCCTTCTTCCTTCACCTTAAAGTAACCTTATTCAAAATTTTTCTCTGAAGTTTCAATCTTCACATTTTGACATTTCTAAGATATCTTTGGATTCCTAAGGTAAAGATGTTTATGGCGATCTAATTTTCGTCAAAAATGGCTAAGATTTGATAGTTAAATTACGAACTGTTAAGGGTTTAAGGGTTTCCGAGTTTATAAACCCCATTTCGGTATAATTTGTGTTGACATACTTGTTAATTTAGATATCATTATGATCGGATTGTGATTCCGATACCCTTGGTGAACTCTAATCAACATTTGATTATTGTTTGCTGGGTTAATTATGTGTTCATGGTTTCGGTGTTTATGGTCTGTTCGTTTAATCTAAGTATCTCGTGATGCTGAGTCTCAATCTCATCCATCTTAGTTTACGAGTAGAATTCCGTGTTCAATGAGATCATTATTTTGATGATTCGACGATGGTTATAGCCTAATTGTATCTGGGTTTATAATGTTGACTATTGTTGTTCATCTTAATTTTGACCTTGACCAAGGTGGTCAAAGAACAAGTCTTAATTATTTTGACCATTCGTTAATCTTAGCGAATTGGGACTGTTTCGTGTCCAATTCGTTAAAGATCTTACACGAACTAGCTAAGCGAATAAGATGTTACACGAATCAGATATGGATTCTCTTAATATATAAAGAACTAGAGTTTAGTTCGTCAAAATTAATTAGTAATTCGCTATGTTCAGTTCGTTAAAGTATTTACTTGATAGCGAATCGCATGATTCGTTATCTTATTGTAACGAATCAGTGTGATTCCCAACGAATGACATTTATTAAATAAATTAATTTCAATATTCATTTAATTTAATTAAAGGATTTAAATCGGCTAATAATCGTAAATAGATTAATTACACATATCTTTTAATTATATATTTTGATATCTCTTCTCATATTCGATTTTATTTATACAGTAAAACATGGCTGATCAAGAACAACAAAATCAACCACCACCAGAACAACCTCCACAAGGACAACCACCACAACAAGATCAACAAGCTGAAGTGATCTTATTGACGTTTGATAAAACGCATAACATTTGTGCTTATGTTGATCAAGATGTGACTGATTTGGAAACGTTTGAAGCTATGTTGACTTTCTTACGATGTTCAAAGATACACTATGCAATCACTGCTAAACCTAAAGTGTATCTTAGTATAATCAGGCAATTTTGGAACACAGCGGAATATGTTGACACAGATAAATTGGTTCGAGCTACAATCAATCAGATTCCAATTACGATTGATGTTGAGGTTATTCGTCGGGTACTTCAATTTGACGATAATGATGATAACCCGAGTGAATTTGAAAGGACATTGGTTAGAGGTTTATTCACACGCTTGAACTATGGTGGTGATATTCGTAAAGCTATGCTGAACAAGAACGGGTTGTGTCCACCATACAAGTATCTGTTGCATGTTCTACTTCATTGTATGAGTGGACGTCGCAGTAGATTTGATGAGTGTCGCCTAAGTTTGCAGTCGGCGTTTGTTGCCTTAATCCTAAACAAGCCCTTCAACTACTCAGAACTCATCTTTGATCATCTGAAAGAACAGGTTCAATAAACTCTACAGTTAAAGAAGTTATTGATGTACCCTCGCTTTTTACAACTAATCATTCAGGATTTGATTCCGAATTTAGTGATTGATCGAACATTGGTGAACGATGTTCTTGAAATGGAACATATGAAAGCTGAAACGGTGCATCGTATGTTAGTTTATAGAAAGGAAAAGCCACAGGACAAACGGATGATTGGTCATATAACCAATCGGATTATGTATGTCCTCTTAATGAGCGTTGGATCCACGATGATTCGGATTCCGACCGTGAAGGGGGAGAAGGTGGGAACGGTGATGGTGGAGATGATGATGATGGGAATGATGGTGATGGTAGAGCTGGTGAACGAGCTCTTAAAGAACAACAAGATGTAGTTGATGCGGCTCTAGCTGCCACCATTAAAGCTCAACTAGAAAGAAAACGAAAAGAGAAAGCGGTGGCAACTGGTGAGTCATCAAAGAAGCCTCGTGTGTCTGCTGGGGCTGGGTTAATCATTGGAACCCCACCACCACGTCATACAACGCCTCAAAGCTCGGCGATGCCGCTAACTACTAGCACTCCGATGCTTACTTTGACGACGACGTTGGTGTCACACGAGAGGCTCGGTCTTATTCCTCAAATGGCGTTAACCGAGATACCGAGACCTCCTGCTACATTGTCTACAGTATCTCCTACTACATCAATGAGACCTCCTCCTCCGCCAACAACTACTCTTCCTCCACCTCCGCCTAGTGATGTCTCATTCATGAGAATTACTAGGCCACAAGGACCTGTTCAACCTGTTCACCCGTCTGTATACAACTTGCCAGCAGGTCGTCAAACTGAAATGCTGCTAAATCTGCTACATCTATATGAAAATCAAATGGCAGCTGACCGTCAAACTCAAGAACGATTCATGGAGAATCAACAACGAATGATGAGTTATATTTCTTTCTGTCAGAAGAAGACTAAGTTATTGTGTATGATTGTTGAGTCTCAGGGGGTGAAATTAAAGGAACAAGAAGAGTTGATTTTACAATTAACTTATAAAGAAGATGCCCTCAAGAAACTCAAGAATGACGATAATGATCCTGACGAATCTGATGCAGGAGGTGAGCCTAAACAATTGCATGGTTCATCCTCTGGTGCTGGTGTTAGTGGCGGTGATGATTCGAGCAAGCAGATAATTATTTATCAAGATCCAACAGCTGCCAAGCCAATTGAAATGATTGCAGCTAACACAGTGATATTTGTTGATGGATCAGGGGTGGTTCGTAGTGTGGTGAATAGAGATGAGTTAGAGGTTGGGGAGTTTGTAGAAAGATCGTTGACACGGGCGCAGATTTCGATTTTGCTTGGGCTGCATGACGATCAGTTGACTGCTTTAGAGACTGAGCCCGATGTCGAAGTGATAACTGAGGAGGATTTGGAAGTTGATTCGTTGTCTATGAATACGGATTCTGTTTATGAGGATGAGGACATTGAGATGGAGGATGTGACTGCTGATGAGTACCCGGACTTGTATCAACACACGAACGTTGATCAAGGTGCTCCGGCATTTCAAAAAGAGGTGTTTAAAGAGACTGAGGATGAATTGGAAAAGGTTGTGCAGCGAACAGTACCCTCACTCAAAGAAGTGACTGATGAGGACGTAGAAAGATGGTTCAAACGTCATAAAGTGGGTAAAATTATCAGTGTTTATCGTTATGCAGATCAAGAAAGAAAAGATACTACTGCTGCTTGGGTTAAGGCTAATCAGGTGACTACCTTCAAGACCATTTCAAAGGTACATGGTGATATTGTCTCCTGGCTCTATGACTCTGACCTTAAAGTATGTATAGTCAAGTAGGAAAAGGGTGTCCAGTATTACGAGAAGATAATGGATGTTTTAACTCTACCGCGTTGGGATGTACGAACCCTCGCGAGACGTCCATTTATCAATCGTGGGGGTTACCGAACAACTGGTGGTTTTACCAACACTTACTGTTCGAGGTCAATCTTGGCTTCAAATTCTTCAAGCCCCAGGTCCCAAGACGTAAGCACATTGACGAGATTGATCCAAGGACCGGCTGGAAGAAACTTGTCTTGAAAGTGAAGCCGCCAAAGACGATGAAAAAGGTTCCTGTGAAGACAATGCCTCAAGATATTTATCTGTCTTTCGACCGTTGGTACTATGATAATCGTACTGGCGAGGCTGTTATTGTTCGTGGTCGAGGACTGCAGACCGAGCTCATCAAGATAATCGACCCGATGTGGTTGGTTAATTTATCAGAGACCGACAATGACGTGCTCTTCAGGAAGCAGATTTTGTTCGAGCGCTGTGAAGATTACGACCTGGCTATGCAATTCTAACGAGTTGTTCTTGTGTGTCATGAACATGGAATTCATAGTTGCAGAGACTGGCAGTCCAAGCGCTTCAAATAAGTTAAAGACAAAGAGCTCAAGATGAGGGGGTGTCTGTTAGTGCACGGTTTTGCGTCTAGAGTCTTTGTATTTATCGTTAACGTTATTGTTTATTAATTAATGCAATAATTAATGTTTATTATTATCTAGTTCGCTAAGTTAAAGGCTAGTTCGCTAGGGGATGTTAGCGAACTAGCCAAGTAATGTATTCCCTCCTGATTCGTTAGGGGATGTTAACGAATCAGGGGGTGTTTCGCTATAATAATGTATGTAACGAAGGAGAGGCTGGTTCGCTAGGGGATGTTAGCGAACCAGATCACCTACTATATATAGTGAACTCCTGTTCACAATTAATATAAGTTTTGAGCTAATTAACGAACTTCTCTTCAATCTCTCTCTCAAGCTTCACCTAATATTATGCAAACGTTACTGATAATATATTGATAATATATACACATACATAACACTGAATCGATGTTAATTATGAGCTAGATCTAGTACTAATCGGATATTCACAGATCTGAGATCTGTTATTGTTATTGATTGGTAATCCGGGTTCCAACATAGTGGAGTCAAGATATGGTGGATTTGTAGCTTTAGAAATTGTTTTATATGGATATTGATCTTCAATAAATTTGACATGATGGGATGTGTAAGACTTTATTTGTGATTGGGTCAAGAATGTGGTAAAATCTGAGTTGGGGAGTAACCAAAAAAAATACACGCCTTAGATTTGGGTTGTAGTTTGTGGGAAACGTAAGGTCAAAGCAAAGGGTAGCAAAGACAACCGAAGCTTTTTAGCTTCTCATAATTCGGTTGTTTGCTTAAGAGTTTAAAATTTGTGAAGTATGGGTTGGGAGACAATTTATTATGTAAGAGGCGGTCGTGAACGCAGATGGCCAATAATGTAAGGGTAAGTTTGGATGGGAGACAATGGATAGACTGGTTTCCACAATGTGGTGGTGTCTACGTTCGACATAGCCGTTGTGTTCGGGTGTGTGAGGTGGAGAGGTAAGATCAGAGATGGCTTGGGATTGTAGGTGAGTGGTGAGTTTTATATATTCACCTCCATTATCCAAAAAAAATGTTTAACTTTCGTTTGGAAATAATTTTCAACAACTTTTTGAAAACGAATGAATGTTGTAAGAAAATCCGAATTTGTTTTTGAGTGGGTATAACTACATATATTTTTATAATGATCAACAAATATGATGTAATATTTAAACCCATCAAGTGAGTGAATCGGTGATGACCAAACATCCGAGAATATTAATTCCAAGGGTGTTTTAGATAATAAGCTAGATTGATAAAATGGTTATTTGTAGCTCTTGTGTATGTTGCAAGAGTTACAATTATTTGTTGAATTTGAAATACAAGAAATAAAGGATGATAAAGTTTGTTGTGAGGATAAACCAAGCGATGATGCCATGCAAGGAAATTTACTTTTGCAAATAGAATGTGGTAAGATGATATGAAGAGCGGATTTCGTTTATCCCGTTGAGTGCCTTGCATTTAAGGAGCGGGATTTTGGAACTTCGATCCTTAATGACAAAATCAAAATCAAAAAATTTAATTAGAGATTGATTATCATGGCATATGAGAGAAATGGAGATAATATTTCGTGAAATAGTGGGAACACAAAGAACGTTTTGTAACATTAAAGGTTTTGTTGGTGTTTATAATATGAGTGGACCAATATGAGATATAGGAAGCGAAGAACCATCACCTATTATGAGTTCCTCGGTGCCATTGCACTATGCATGAAGGGACAATGCTTGTAGATCATTTGTAACATGATGGAAAGCTCCACTATCTAATGGCCATTTGGTTGGTGATGATAAGTTGTTTTGGGTACCAACACTCATCATATTGACTGGTGGCGCCTTTGTAACTCGAACATTACGAGTAAATGGCGGAATAACTGTGTCAGGAAACATATTCTTAAAGGAGTTGCAATTAGCAATAGTGTGGCCCTTGGTGTGACACCATTGGCATTTTCCGAGGAATGGTCGATTTCTGGTATGGGATTTTGAGTTGGGGGGGGGGGGGGGGGGTTGGATTCTCGATTTGTTGGAACTCCGATAATGCCAATTTGTGTTGGGCCTAGAGGTGTTCAAAAAAACCGGTCCCCGAACCGGTTTGCCGGTTTAAACCGGAAACCGGTTATTTAAAAAACCGGTTTTTTTAAAACCGGCTTGACCGGTTTACAAACCGCCGGTTTGTATATCGGTTATACTTTTTAGAGCCCAAACCGGTTTTGAAACCGGTTATAAAAAAAAAACCGGTTTTTTTAATTAACCGGTTACTAAAAAACCGGTTAACCGGTTTTTTTAAAAAACCGGTTTATGACCGTTTTAGAAAAACCGGTTAACCGGTTTTTTAGTAACCGGTTAAAAACCGGTTTAATGCCGTTGAGAAACGGCTATATAGCCGTTTTTTTCATTTTTTGAACGTTTTTTTTTTTATTTACCATTCTACCCCCACAAACATCTATGTATAGTTTAGGTTGGGTATTGGTTAGAACACACTCGATTATACAACTCCAAACGCTCCAAACGCTCTAAACGTTTATTTCATACGCGATTATTTTGTTATCTCACGCTCTATTATACCACATTACCACTCCATACGCTCTTATTTCGTAGTCGATTATCATGGCCTCCCAAAGTGCTACTTCATCCGTCAACATGGGTGCCTCGAACACGGGAGAAACGGTCGTTCGGGTCATCCCCACGAAACGAAACCAAGATGTTTGGCAACATTTCGACCTATGCGAAATGTCTAACGGTAGCCAAAAAGCTCGATGCAAACATTGTTTGAAGTTTTATGGCAAAGATGCAAACTCCACTTTAAAAGCGCATGTACAAAGGTGTGACAACTGCCCAATCCGACCCGACCCAGGTACCCGTTTTCGAATCCGATTCTTTTTTTTATAATTTAAAATTTGATTATTAATCTTTGTAAATTTAACATTAAATAAATTATATATATATATTTTTTTATTACTTACTAATAATAATAATTTCCTTTCCGCCGTCCCGCCCCTTTCTCTTTCTTGTCGCCGTCCCGTCCCTTTTTCTCTCTTGTCGCCGTCCCGCCCCTCTGCTTAACCCTTTAAGCCTGAAACCCCCTTTTTCTCTTAACTCCTTGCTTGTCCTTTGGTTCTTCCCGCCTAAGGATGTCTGCGCAGCTCCACGCGCCAGACTCCTTACAAGGAAGCCTGCGTGAAGACCAGCTGTTCCTGCGATACGCGAGGCGAACTGTTCCCGCAGCGCGCTAAGAATTGTAGTTCTTCCCGCGACGCGCTAAGGATTGTAGTTCTTCCCGCGACGCCCTAAGGATTGTAGTTCTTCCCGCGGCGCGCAAAGGATTGTTCTCTGTCTGCCTTCGCCCTCGCGCGCGCCCGAGTCTTCTCGCGCTAGACCTAAAGTCTTTCTTCAGTTTAAGTCAGCCTGTATGCTTTTGAAATATCTTATCTTTGGTTTGAGCACTGTAGGTCAGTTCCGACATCTATCCGAAAAGCCACTTTCGGCGCAGCATGCGCACCAATCCTATTGGTTGACAGAAAAAGTGACTGGCATAATCTTTTGAAATCTTCTTTTGCATGTCTTGAACAGTGCTTTATCTGACACCTCCCATACTTTGATTTGTAACCTGTCAGCTTTTCCCCATCCCCTGCAACTGCCGGCATATCTTTTGATATCTTTTGCTTTCGGTTTCTTATGCTTTTTAATATCTTTTGCTTGATTTGATAAGATCTTTTCCCCTTCTTAAGGGATTATGTTCCCTTGGGTTTTCCTATAAATTAAACTAATTTCTTGTCTATTAACACTACACACTACACTTAATCTCTCTCCCTTTTGCTCTCTGCCGTAGTTCCTCAGCAGCGCCTCCAACTCCTCTCTTTGCCCCCGTCTTCTCTTCTGTTCTGCCCAGAATTTCGGTAAAAATAAATATATATATTTTGTTTTAATTTGTTTAACTAACAAAAATCGATACTTACTGCATATATTCAAGACATAAAAACCAATCGTTAAACCAATAACCTCTTATTTATAGGTTAACTTGTGCTTGTTTAAAATTTGGATTCTTGCATTATCTTTCAACGCACCTTTTACAAGTGAGTAATCTCGTACTTAATCCCCTTTCATTTTTAACGTTTTGGGATGTTCATGTGTTCGTACAACTTGAGTCTTAAACTTGTTTATGAAATTTATGTGCGCAAAACCCCATGTGTTATGGACGTTTACTTGGCTGTTTATTTGTATGTGTGAATCATTAACCGCTTTGTTCGGCCTATTCCGAAGTTTTCATGGATCCATTAGATGAACACGGGAGACCTATCGTTTACGGTTTTCTTGTTTTGCTTACACATGCACGTATGATTATTTGTTTTTGTGCTCGATTGGGAGCACGGATTGAACTATGAGCTATGATCTATTTAGGCTTGATCACAATCTGATTACACCCTATGTTAAACCTCAGTTAAGCACATGTTGCGCGCAGTGTTTGTTATTATCTATTTATATCTATTAAACTTGATTTCTCACCGACACGCAAGTGTTGACGTTTTATTTTAACACATGTTCAGGTTTGCTGTAGCTGCTTTTGGGAATCTCAAGGACACGTAGGATGTTTTCTTTTTCTTTGGACCTAGATTAAAATGTAACAAGACAAATTATGTTATTTGAATATTTTAAGTTATGATATGATTTATGCTACTTTACGATTTGTGTCCTGCGCGTGCGCAATGAAAATGTATTTATTAAATATTGAAACCCAAATAGTGTCACGAGTAATGAAACAATACGTGGCGCCCCGATGTATAATCCGCCATCGGTCGGGGTGTTACAGATTGGTATCAGAGCTCCGTGACTTTAGGATAGGTGGTTAGACGTAACGACCTAGAATACCTAAGAGTCCCTTCTCGCGCATGAGAAATATCTCATGTTTGCGCGCTAATTGTTATTTACTCGATATTTATAAAATATGCTTGCGCATACGCAGCACATGATTTCGTGTTTTATTCGCGATCTTTCGATTTTTATTGTTAAATTTCAATTCGTTTCTTTATTTACATATTTGTTTGTTGTTGGGACTTAACATTGAAAATCCGAAAAGTCATGGTGATACATGAATAGTTGATTTTCAATCCCCATTAACTTTATGTTTTAAATTGAAGATTTGAAAAGTCATGGTGATACATGAATTGTCAATCTCCAATATTCATTTACTCGATATTTTAAATTGAGAATTTGGAAAGTCATGGTGATGCATGAATTGTCGATTTTCAATTCGAATTCATTACCTGTATTAAGTTTGCATTTAATTTCATATTTTACTTCAAAATTTGATAGCATTTGACTCCGCGAAACAAGCTTTACGACGATACACTTTGCGCTAAAACGATTTCCCATACCAAGATATTAACAAAAACTAAAACTTTTATAGAATGCCTCCGCTATCAGCTCGTCATCATCAGAGGAGAGAAGCCTCGCGCAGACGTATGCAGCGTCGTTCCCAGGAAATGGCCGCCGCAATAGCCCAAGCCTTAAACCAAAATAATACCAACCCCTCCGGATACAATATTAAATCCTTTAATGCGGGTAACCCTCCGAAATTCACAGGGCTTGAAGGAGCCACCGTAATGCTCCAATGGCTCGAGAAAATTGAGAACACCTTCCTCCATACCCAATGCCCTCCAGACCGACGAACCTTATACGCCTCAAGTGTCCTAGAATCAAGGGCGCTTACTTGGTGGAACGGAGTAGCTCACGCGCGTGGCGCAGAGGCTGCTTCTAGCATGCTCTGGGAGGAATTCAAGGAACTTTTGACTAGAGAATTCTGCCCTCCCAACGAAATAAAGCGCCTTGAGGAGGAATTTTGGAACTTGAAGCAGTACAGTGGCGAAGCGCACGAGTACGCTACGCGCTTCCACGAACTAAGTTTGCTTGTCCCGCACCTAGTTACCCCTTCCCGCCGAGCCATCGAGAAGTTTCTTGGGGGTCTCCCCATGGAAATTCAAGATTCTGTATGGGCCAGGAACCCAGCAACCCTCTCTGACGCCATCGAGTTGGCCGCTGTGCTCAGCGACAACCATGTCAGGGCAGGAACACTGTTCCTGCGGGGAGCCGAGAAGACCAAACTCACCAAGACTGTCCCAGAACCAACAGAAACCAAGCCAGAACCCTCAAACCGTAACAACCTCAAGCGTAGGCGCAGACCCAATCATCAAACCTACGCGCTTACCAACCCGCTCGTTGTCCAGCAACCCGCCTACCAACCTCTAGCATACGCTCCTAACCCACTGTCAACCTACCCAACACCCCCTGTAGTCCATAACTATGCCTTAACCAATCCCGCACTCCCTGCCCCGTCAACTAAGAAACCCTACACAGGAAACCAACCCTTTTGCCCAACCTGTAGACTTCACCATCCAACTCAAGTCCCGTGTCGACAATGTAACCGATGTGGCCGTACTGGTCACACTGCTGAGAACTGTAGAGTCCTTCCCGCCAACCCAATCGCGCAAACACCACCAACTTACCCGCTAAACCCACAACCAACATACCCTAATCCACGACCCAGGTCGTGCTATAACTGCGGTGACCCCAGTCATTTCCAGAACGCGTGCCCGAGACTGCAAGTACAAATTACGCAAGCTAATCCGGTTAACCAAATTTCAAACCAAGTGACGCGCGGACGAGCTTTTAATATAACCGCGCACCAAGCGCAAGCGAATAATGACGTGGTTAATGGTACATTTTTACTTAACGTACAATATGCATCTATACTTTTTGATACTGGCGCCGATAGAAGTTTTATTTCTCGCGCATTTGAACAAAAACTTTCGCGACCGCAAGTAAACTTAAACGAAAACTTTTCAGTTGAATTGGCTAATGGTGAAACTATTTTAATAAACTCCGTGATCAAAGATTGCACGCTTAACCTTAATGAACATGATTTTCTAATCGACCTCATTCCCATGCCTCTTGGAAGTTTTGATGTGATTATTGGAATGGACTGGCTCTCGCAAAATCGCGCCGAAGTAATCTGCGCCAAGAAGTTGATTCGCATTCCTCGGGAAAATGGTCAAGATCTTCATATCTACGGCGAGAAACCATCTAACGGTCTTAAACTTATGTCATGCTCTGAAGCCCGAAGACTTTTGCGGAAGAAATGTGTCGCGTTCTTAGCTCATGTGGTCAAACCCGATGAAGGAAAGAAGAAACTTTCTGAAATCCCCATCGTGCGTGACTTTCCTGAAGTCTTCCCCGATGATCTTTCTGGTTTACTTCCCGCTCGGGAAGTCGAGTTTCGTGTTGATCTTGTCCCTGGTGCATCCCCCGTAGCCAAATCTCCTTATCGACTTGCACCCGCTGAAATGCAAGAATTAGCAAGTCAACTTCAAGAGTTGACCGATAAAGGATTCATTCGCCCTAGCTCTTCGCCATGGGGTGCTCCGGTGTTGTTCGTTAAAAAGAAAGACGGTTCGTTTCGCATGTGTATCGATTACCGCGAGCTGAACAAGCTCACCATTAAGAACCGGTATCCCTTACCACGTATTGACGACCTCTTTGATCAACTCCAAGGTGCCTCTTGTTTCTCCAAAATCGATCTCCGTTCTGGCTATCACCAGTTGCGTATCCGAGAAGAAGATATTCCCAAGACTGCCTTTCGAACCCGCTACGGTCATTTTGAATTCTTGGTCATGCCCTTCGGTTTAACCAACGGACCCGCTGTCTTCATGGATCTAATGAACCGGGTGTGTAGGTCTTTCTTGGACCGATTTGTGATCGTGTTTATCGATGACGTTCTGGTGTATTCCAAAACCAAGGCCGAGCATGAACAACATCTTCAGTTGGTGTTGCAAAAGCTTCGAACTGAACAACTCTATGCCAAACTCTCCAAGTGCGAGTTTTGGTCTGATGAAGTACAGTTTCTTGGTCATGTTGTAAACAAGATGGGTATTCATGTCGACCCATCCAAAATTGAAGCAATCAAGAACTGGATTGCACCGTCCACTCCTACCGAAATCCGTTCCTTTTTGGGCTTAGCTGGTTACTACCGGCGATTCATTTCGAACTTCTCAAAAATCGCCTTGCCTTTAACAGCATTAACGCACAAAGGCAAACCGTATATTTGAGGCTCGAAGCAAGAAGAAGCCTTTCAAACGCTCAAGCAATTGTTGTGCGAAGCTCCTGTTTTAACGTTACCAGAGGGTACTGACGACTTTGTAGTTTATTGTGATGCCTCCAACCAAGGTCTCGGTTGTGTACTTATGCAACGAGGCAAGGTTATCGCTTATGCGTCTAGGCAACTCAAAATTCATGAAAAGAATTATACGACTCACGACCTCGAACTTGGTGGAGTTGTATTTGCCTTAAAAATCTGGAGACACTACCTCTATGGGACTAAGTGCATCATTTACACAGACCATAAAAGCCTTCAGCACATTTTTGATCAAAAGGAACTTAACATGAGACAACGCCGATGGAACGAACTCATCAGCGATTACGATTGTGAGATCCGATATCACCCTGGAAAGGCTAATGTGGTAGCCGATACGCTCAGCCGCAAACCCAGTCAACTCAACTGTATCTTGCCGCGCACGCAGCTTCATTTCGCGCCGATCCAAAACGATCTTGAATCGCGCATTCGCGACGCGCAGCGCGCATCGATCAGCAAAGGCAACCTACGCGCCGAGTTAGCGTGTGGTGCAGAAGCGCATCTAGTCCCTAACCTGAATGGAATTCTCTGTTATCTCAATCGCATCTGGATCCCCAATGATGAGAATCGTCGCTCTGTCATACTGAGTGAAGCACACAAAACTCGGTATTCCGTTCATCCTGGTGCTGACAAAATGTACAAAGATTTGCGCCTTTCTTATTGGTGGCCTGGTATGAAAAAGGATATTGCTGTGTTCGTAGCTAAATGCCTAACTTGTTCTAAGGTAAAAGCTGAACATCAACGCCCATCTGGTTTGCTCGAACAACCTGAAATTCCTACGTGGAAATGGGAAAGTATAGCAATGGACTTTATCACCAAGTTACCCTTGACCGCAAGCAAACGTGATAGCATTTGGGTAATAGTGGATCGATTGACCAAGTCTGCCCACTTTCTGCCCATTCGTGAAACCTACCGTGTTGAACAACTTGCGCATCTTTATGTCAAGGAAATTGTCTGCCGTCATGGTACTCCCTTGAGCATCATATCCGATCGCGATGGCCGTTTATATCTCGCTTTTGGAAATCTCTCCAAACTGCGTTAGGAACTCGTTTGGACATGAGTACTGCATATCATCCTCAGACTGACGGACAGTCTGAGCGAACCATCCAAACCCTTGAGGATATGCTTCGAGCTTGTGTTCTGGATTTTGGAGGTAATTGGGATTCGCACCTACCTCTAATCGAGTTCTCTTATAATAACAGCTATCATTCCAGCATCGGTATGGCCCATTTGAAGCACTTTACGGTCGAAAGTGCCGCTCGCCGATTTGTTGGAACGAAGTGGGTGAAGTTCAAATCACAGGATCCGAACTAGTTCAAGAGACAACCGATAAAATCGCCAAGATCCGTGATCATCTGCTGACTGCCAGAAGCCGACAGAAGAGTTACGCAGATCGCAGGCGGAAGCCTCTCGAATTTCTAGTTGGTGATCTTGTTCTCCTCAAAGTGTCGCCCTGGAAGGGTGTTGTCCGCTATGGGAAGAAAGGTAAGCTTGCACCTCGTTATGTTGGTCCGTTCAAGATTCTTGCGAGGGTGGGAAAAGTTGCCTACAAACTGGACCTGCCGCCCGCGCTCAGCAATGTGCATCCAACTTTCCATGTATCCAATCTCAAGAAATGTTTAGCTGACGAGAACCTCCACATACCACTTGATGAAGTTCAAGTTGATGAGTCTATGCATTTCGTTGAGAAGCCTGTTGAGATTATGGATCGCGAGGTAAAGCAAACCAAGCGCAGTCGCATCCCTATTGTCAAAGTTCGTTGGCAGTCCAAGCGCGGAGCCGAGTTCACTTGGGAAAGGGAAGATCAGTTGAAGATCAAGTACCCGCACCTTTTCTCTGCGCAACCTACTTCGAGATAAATTTCGGGACGAAATTTCTTAAAGTAGGGGAGACTGTGACAACTGCCCAATCCGACCCGACCCAGGTACCCGTTTTCGAATCCGATTCTTTTTTTTATAATTTAAAATTTGATTATTAATCTTTGTAAATTTAACATTAAATAAATTATATATATATATTTTTATATTACTTACTAATAATAATAATTTCCTTTCCACCGTCCCGCCCCTTTCTCTCTCTTGTCGCCGTCCCGTCCCTTTTTCTCTCTTGTCGCCGTCCCGCCCCTCTGCTTAACCCTTTAAGCCTGAAACCCCCTTTTTCTCTTAACTCCTTGCTTGTCCTTTGGTTCTTCCTGCCTAAGGATGTCTGCGCAGCTCCACGCGCCAGACTCCTTACAAGGAAGCCTGCGTGAAGACCAGCTGTTCCTGCGATACGCGAGGCGAACTGTTCCCGCAGCGCGCTAAGAATTGTAGTTCTTCCCGCGACGCGCTAAGGATTGTAGTTCTTCCCGCGACGCGCTAAGGATTGTAGTTCTTCCCGCGGCGCGCAAAGGATTGTTCTCTGTCTGCCTTCGCCCTCGCGCGCGCCCGAGTCTTCTCGCGCTAGACCTAAAGTCTTTCTTCAGTTTAAGTCAGCCTGTATGCTTTTGAAATATCTTATCTTTGGTTTGAGCACTGTAGGTCAGTTCCGACATCTGTCCGAAAAGCCACTTTCGGCGCAGCATGCGCACCAATCCTATTGGTTGACAGAAAAAGTGACTGGCATAATCTTTTGAAATCTTCTTTTGCATGTCTTGAACAGTGGTTTATCTGACACCTCCTATACTTTGATCTGTAACCTGTCAGCTTTTCCCCATCCCCTGCAGCTGCCGGCATATCTTTTGATATCTTTTGCTTTTGGTTTCTTATGCTTTTTAATATCTTTTGCTTGATTTGATAAGATATTTTCCCCTTCTTAAGGGATTGTGTTCCCTTGGGTTTTCTGATAAATTAAACTAATTTCTTGTCTATTAACACTACACACACTACACTTAATCTCTCTCCCTTTTGCTCTCTGCCGTAGTTCCTCAGCAGCGCCTCCAACTCCTCTCTTTGCCCCCGTCTTCTCTTCTGTTCTGCCCAGAATTTCGGTAAAAATAAATATATATATTTTGTTTTAATTTGTTTAACTAACAAAAATCGATACTTACTGCATATATTCAAGACATAAAAACCAATCGTTAAACCAATAACCTCTTATTTATAGGTTAACTTGTGCTTGTTTAAAATTTGGATTCTTGCATTATCTTTCAACGCACCTTTTACAAGTGAGTAATCTCGTACTTAATCCCCTTTCATTTTTAACGTTTTGGGATGTTCATGTGTTCGTACAACTTGAGTCTTAAACTTGTTTACGAAATTTATGTGCGCAAAACCCCATGTGTTATGGACGTTTACTTGGCTGTTTATTTGTATGTGTGAATCATTAACCGCTTTGTTCGGCCTATTCCGAAGTTTTCATGGATCCATTAGATGAACACGGGAGACCTATCGTTTACGGTTTTCTTGTTTTGCTTACACATGCACGTATGATTATTTGTTTTTGTGCTCGATTGGGAGCACGGATTGAACTATGAGCTATGATCTATTTAGGCTTGATCACAATCTGATTACACCCTATGTTAAACCCCAGTTAAGCACATGTTGCGCGCAGTGTTTGTTATTATCTATTTATATCTATTAAACTTGATTTCTCACCGACACGCAAGTGTTGACGTTTTATTTTAACACATGTTCAGGTTTGCTGTAGCTGCTTTTGGGAATCTCAAGGACACGTAGGATGTTTCTTTTTCTTTGGACCTAGATTAAAATGTAACAAGACAAATTATGTTATTTGAATATTTTAAGTTATGATATGATTTATGCTACTTTACGATTTGTGTCCTGCGCGTGCGCAATGAAAATGTATTTATTAAATATTGACACCCAAATAGTGTCACGAGTAATGAAACAATACGTGGCGCCCCGATGTATAATCCGCCATCGGTCGGGGTGTTACAAAAGGCCCTTTTGCAAGGCCTTGAAGGACGAATCGGGAAGTAGTTCGCAGCCGGAGATGACGAATCAAGGAACGGTGTTTACGTACGACCTTGAAGCGGTACGTCAACAGTTTTCAAACTTTGTGATTCAAAATACACTTCCTTTCAACCACTTCGACAACCCTCAATTCACGGAGATGATGCAAAAGTATGTTCAACCACGCTACCAACACGTAAGTCGTTCGACCCTTAGAAGAGATTGTCTTAAAGCTTGGAAAAACGCTAAATCCGAACTAATTTCATACTTTTCAAACTTACAAACTGGTGTAAACTTAACAACGGATGTGTGGTCGGTACCTAATGGTTCGCCCGACTCATACATTTGTGTGACGGCTCATTGGGTTGACCCCGAGTCGTGGTAAATGATGAAACGAACCGTTGCGTTTCAATTGTTTGATTACCCGCACACGGGTAGAAATATTTTTAAACTCTTGGATAAAGTCATTCGACAATACAAGATTGAACATAAAATCTTTTCAATTTCGTTTGATAACGCGTCCAACAATACGGCCGCGGTTGGCCATTTAAAATTAAAGTATAAACCTATTTGTGATGGAGCGTTTTTTCATAGCCGATGCATTGCACATATTATCAACTTGGCCGTGCAAGATGGGTTAAACGTGATTGAAACGCAAAGAAACAATTTTAAAAGAATGTTACGAGATGTTTTTAGCAACAATAAAACATTTTCAAGATACAAAAAATTTTGTGATGAAGCTAATTGTCAATGGTTGGGGCCCAATTGGGATTGTCCAACAAGATGGAACTCGACTTGTGATATGTTTGAGAAAGCCATCCAACAAAAAGAATCACTAATTGCGTTTCATCAAATAATGTCAAGTAGGGGTAAATGTGCACCGTACGATCCTAGAAACTGGTTATTGATTGAGATCGTTACGGAGGTCCTTCAAATTTTTAAATCTTGCACAACTAGTTTATCCGGGGTTTACTATCCAACAAGCCCCATTGCTTTACCAAAAATTGCTGTCATGTGCACAAAGTTGAGTGAACTTCATTGTAGGGGTGCACCTTATTTTGATATGGGTGTAAAAATGAAAGAAAAATTTAGAAAATATTTTCAACAACTACCCGCTGTTTTGACATGTGCTGCTGCGTTAAACCCTTGCATAAATGTTGGTGGTGTTGAAGCTTTAATAGAAAAAATTTGTGATGAGCTAGAGTTAAACGACGATCAAAACCCCTATTATAACCAAACTTTAAAGAATGCTTTCAACACCACCTTGTCTAACATGTATGATGTTTACCTTACAAAATACGGGTCGTCTTCCCAAATTCATGACTCGTTAAGAGCTGTTGCCCAATCCCAATCCCAAACCGACCTTGAAATGGGGATGTACTACATGATTTGGGAAGACGCCGGTAAACGTCAAAAGGTAAACACCCCAAGCAGTGAACTTGGAAGGTATGGTGGTACCAACTTTGTGAAACACATGACTCCAGATGAATTTAGAAGTCTTGATTTGCTGGCTTGGTGGAGAGGTAAGGAGGATGAGTTTCCGATCCTTGCCGCCATGGCCAAAGATTTACTAACGGTCCAAGCTTCCACGGTAGCTTCGGAGTCTGCTTTTTCTGTTTCTGGCAGGGTTATATCGATTAGGAGGACTCGACTCACTCCACCAGCTGTAGAGATGTCTATTTGCTACAAGGATTACTTGGACTCTTTAGATAGGGCACAACATCAACGCTCACTCGAGGGGGAAATGGACTATGAGGCGGGCTTGTATGAAGACAAGGTCAATCAAGGACACACTCAACCAATGACCGATGAAGAAGCCGCGTACGACGATTACCTAAGGAATAGCTCGGGATCGGGTAGCGAGGAAAATAATGAGTAAGAAACAACAAGTTGTTAATGTAATCGTGTCTAAGCATTCTTTAATGTTTGTATTTTTTAGTTACGAATATGCGATAACGATTTAATGTTTGTATTTTTAATGTAAAAGCTATAAATGAAAGTTATGTGTTTTTAATCTTCCAAGCAAAGAACCCTAACAATGAAAGCAAAGAATGGAGTCAGTCCGTTTTGCCTTGTAGTTACCGGTTTGCCTTGTAGTTACCGGTTTGTTTATACTGTGAAAAAATAATGGTTATTTAAAAAAAAAAAAAAAAAAAAAAAAAAAACCGGTTAACCGGTTAGACCGGTTATTAAAAAACCGGTTAATAAAAAAACCGGTTTATTAACCGGTTCTAACCGGTTCCTAAACCGGTCCTAACCGGTTTGACCGGTTATGGTTTTCATACACAAAAACCGGTTATTAGCTGGTCCGGTTATTAACCGAACCGGTTTTTTTCCTGGAGGAAAAAACCGGTCCGGTTAATAACCGAACCGGTTTTTTTAAAAAAACCGATTTGTGCACCTCTAGTTGGGCCGGCTATGGAATACAAAAGCATATATGGGCTAATGCATGGTGAAATTTGATGCAGCTTGAGCCAAGGTTAGTTCTTGGTTTAGTAGTTTATCATGCAACTTGTTGAACGAGATCGGTTTGTCACGACCATAGACTGATTGGATGATATTTTCTATGCTTCTTGGTCTAACGCGTTGAGTATGATGTTGGTTAGATCTTCTGGATCGATTTCATTGCCCAGGACCATCAGTTCATCAACGATTGGTTTGACAGTTTGCAAGTAATCGGAGATGGATTGAATAAGGATTTTGGAAGATTGTTTTAAACGGTATTGAAGTTGTTTAATGGGACCTCGAGATGGTGAGGTATATGCAGTTGCTAAGGTTTTACACGCTTCAAGTGAGGTTTTGGCATTGGTGATGATAGGAGCGATTTGTGGGGAGAGGGTTCCAACTAGGGCTCCAAACAGAAGCCTATCTTGGCTGAACCAAATCGGTAGTCTTTGTGTGGGGTAGAAGTGCCATCGCTAGCAATTTTTGGTGTGGGAGGAAGATGGGTACCATCAATGAATTTTTATAAATCGATTCCGTGAAGTAGTGCTTCGAGTTGAGTTCTCCAACTGAGATACTTCATGGAGTTTAAATGGTGGGTCGATGGAAAGGTTACAATTGTAAGGTTGTTCATAGTGGGGTTGACTGCAACAGTGTCGTTGATGGTTGTGTTAATTAATTATCAGACGTGGTTATGGTGTTGTGATCGAAAAAAAGAAGTTGCTGGCTGAAAAGTGTATGGCCGCTGTGATTGGGATTCGCGAAAGATGGGTCGATTAGGTCTATTAAAACCTTTGTTGTGATACCACATAATGAATATTATAGTTATAACGTTTTTCTTGAGTTACAAATGAACAATACAAGGGATTAAAATATACAACTAATTGATAATTGTTAGCAATATAATTAAATGTGAAATAAATACAATAGCTAATTATGTGGGTCGTGAGATTGATTGAGCATGATTGGTTCCTTGATTTCCTCATTTGTATTATTGCTAATACTTTGATCCTTCGTTACCATGTCTCCCCAAGAAGGATTCCTAGTCCGAAGACCCCATCCAATTCCTAGTCGATAGAATCAACCAACTCCTCAACATTCAACATTCAACAAATATGGACATCACCAACGAATTGTTGGCACGCTTCACACCATGACCGAAAACCACATCATGGTTTGACGTACCAGTAGCAACATTGTGACAAGCACCCCCAAACCACGAATTATCTAATTACTTATCTTTGACAGGTCGGGTCCTAAGCCTCTCAATTGGGTTTTCCAAGCCGGAAACTATTTCAAGTATACAATCAATGTATTAACTTTGTAGCCTGCTACTTCTTTGGAGATGCATTAAGTTGGTACAAAAACTTTTGCACCTATTCGGTAGTTGGTCGGAGTTCACTTGTGCCCTGGATTTACGTTTTTGTCCAACCGGATACTAAAACCACCAAGCCACCATTATTTGAACACCAACAAACCATCAATGTACAAGCCTACCAAACCGAATTTGAAGTAACCACCACTCCACCAACAGTCTACCCACCACATTCACTACGATTAACAGCTTAGCCTCGGAAACCACTAATCCTAGTCCCCCTGATCGACGAATTATTAGACGAAATTCATGTAGCAACGATTTTTTTCTATAATAAACCTACAGGCTGGTTATCAATTAACTTGTGTTACTCTAAAATATATAAAAGATTTTAGTTTATAGTGTATCTTGGGACCTTCACTACCATACTTACACTATGTATTCGAGGCACTTCAATCTCACAAGTATCGTGCCAACTGCCAAGCCTAGTTATAATGCGTTTTTGGTGCACTCAAATTAGTCACCATTCCTAGGCCATGCAATCTCAGCCAATGAAGTCAAGGCCGAACCCGAGAAACTAGTGTTGGAAGTTTTAAAGTGTGAATGAAGTCTTAAGAAGGAGGTGGTTGAAGTTGTCCCACTTCGGATTGGGAACAAAATAATGAGTGGTATATAAGGTAGAGACTTTACCACTCATTTGAATCTTTATGACATGTTTTACCACAAGTTCTACGCGCGCACAGGGGGGGTTGCAAATTATTCATCGAACTCGTGCATGCCCGCACGTCCCCCGGACACGAATGCAACTCCAAAAAACCCGGGCTCGCTTGAGAGAATTTTTTGAGAATGATTATTGTTTTCGG
Source organism: Bidens hawaiensis (assembly GCF_021521415.1). Taxonomy (NCBI): domain Eukaryota; kingdom Viridiplantae; phylum Streptophyta; class Magnoliopsida; order Asterales; family Asteraceae; genus Bidens; species Bidens hawaiensis. Next base: position 2,050,202 of record NW_027491224.1, read on the forward strand.
TTTTGTAATCTGCACTAATTACCATCCCTTCAGTTTTAGACACACCGCAAACACACTTCATCTTCTTCCTCTTTGTTACAACAAGATTTATAACAAAGTTAAATAGATTACTTAATTATTATTCTTGTAACCCATGAGTACTGCCATTTCTGCAATCATGACTTCCGCTATTGCTGTCACAACCGGTTTGGTGCTCCGCTGCCTACTGCAGTCACGTCGCATGCTGAGAAACCGGAAAAGTTCACTGGTGTGAATTTCAAACAGTGGGAACAAAAGATGTTCTTTCTTGACCGAAACCGTTCCCCAAGTTGATGAAGGGGCAATGGATGCGCAATCATTGAGCGCGGTTCAGGCTTGGAATCAATCGGATTTCTTGTGCCAGAATTATGTTTTAAATGGCATGATCGATGCACTCTATAATGTGTATTGTAAGGCTAAGACTGCCAAAGAATTATGGGAGTCGTTGGACCGCAAATACAAAACGGAAGACGCCGGTACTAAGAAATTCGTGGTGGATAAATTCTTGGACTTTAAAATGAGAGACTCAAAAACTGTTATGAGTCAAGTCCAAGATTTACAAGTGATTCTTCATGATATTCATGCGGAAAGAATGTCTCTTAGCGAGACATTCCAATTCGCTTGTATTATTGAAAAGCTACCACCAAGTTGGGTCGATTTCAAGAATTATCTCAAGCATAAGCGAAAGGAGATGGCCATTAAAGATCTTGTTGTTTGTCTTCGTATTGAAGAGGATAACAAAATTTCATTAAAAACGATTGACGGTCCCGGAACAACAAAGGCCAATGTTGTTGAACACGGCCAATCTTCAAAGGGTAATAAAAACGGTGGAAAGAAAAATCATGGGAAAAGATTCAACCTTGGTCCTAAGGGGGGAGTTGGGAAGAAAAAGAAGTTCCAAGGAACTTGTTATAATTGTGGAAAGCAACGCCATAGGGCCAATGAATGCAAGCTTCCAAAGAAAGAGAATGCTCGAAAAGTGAACATGGTTCGTGAGGTTGAGAACCTTGTTGCGGTGGTCACGGACCTCTCGATTATGGTCACCGAAGTTAACTTGGATGGGTAAAATACCAAAGATTGGTGGATCGATACGGGGTCTACACGTCATGTGTGCTTTGACAACAGTCTCTTTAGCACTTTCAAGGAGGTGACTAATGGAGAAAAGGTGTTTATGGGAAACTCCTCTACGGCCGAAGTCAAAGGTGAAGGGAATGTGGTTTTAAAGATGACTTCTGGAAAGGAACTCACTTTGTGAAATGTGTTGTATGTTCCCGAAAACGTAAGAATCTTGTGTCGGGGTGGCAGTTGAACAAGTTTGGTTTCAAAATGGTGATTGAGGCTGATAAGGTCGTGTTGACCAAAAATGGTTTGTATGTTGGTAAGGGCTATGCCCTCAATGGTATGTTCAAGTTGAATGTAACAGTGTTTAATGAAATGAATGAAAATGCTACTAGTTCTACTTATATGCTTGAGTCTTATAATGTTTGGCATGGTAGACTAGGTCATGTTAATTTTAATTCCATTCCGCGTTTGATTAAACTTAATTGTATACCAACATTCGATATCGACTCAAATAATAAATGTGAAACTTGCGTCGAAGCAAAACAAACGTGATCGTCATTAAAAAAGATTGAACGATTCACCGAACCCCTCGAGATGATTCACACTTATTTGTGTAATCTAAAAGCAATTCCTACTCGTGGTGGGAACAAGTACTTCATCATGTTCATTGATGATAGTACAAGGTATTGCTATGTTTACTTACTTAAGAGTAAGGATGAGGCTATTGATAAGTTTATCTTATTTAAAGCCGAAGTTGAGAATCAACTAAATCGAAAAATCAGAAGAGTAAGGAATGACCGAGGAGGTGAACATGTTTCACCTTTTATTGACTTGTGTGAAAAAGAAGGAATCATACATGAACTCACGCCTCCTTACTCCCCTCAATCAAATGGCATAGCAAAACGTAAAAACCGAACCATGAAAGAAATGATGAATGCCATGATGATAAGTTCTGGGGTAAGCCCGGACATGTGGGGGGGAAGCAATCTTATCGGCGAATTATGTCTTGAACATGATACCCAATAAGAAGAAAGATCTAACGCCATATGAATTATGGACGGGAAATAAACCATCATATAAATACTTGCGAGTGTGGGAGTGCCTAGCCAAGGTAGTGGTGACTCCACCAAAATGCCTACTAATAGGACCCAAAACCGTGGATTTTGTATTTATTGGATATACCCGTCCTGGTGGTGCATTTCGATTTCTTGTGCATGATTCCAAGAACCCTGGAATAAACAATGGCACCATAATAGAATCGAAGGATGCATCATGGTTCTAACATGTGTTCCCATGTTTGGATAAAGGAAAACCAAGCTAGTTTAGACCGTTGAGGAAAGTATTCAAAACGAGGGTACTGAAGAAGAACCTCGGGAACAATCTGAGGCAGAGGAGGTTAAAACCAGAAAGAGTAAACGGTAAAGGACTGAAAAATCCTTCGGCCCTGATTTCCTTACCTACATGGTAGAAGAGGAACCTCAAACGTATCAACAAGTGGTGAATTCCGCTGAAGGACCTCAGTGGAGGGAGGCGCCATCAAATGTGAGATAGATTCTATCTTACAAAATCATACATGAGAACTAGTGGATCTTCCTCAAGGGAGTAAACCACTAGAATATCGATGGATCTTCAAGAAGAAGATGAAACCTGATGGCACCATCGACAAGTATAAGACAAGGTTGGTGATCAAAGGATATAAACAACGAGAAGGTTTAGATTACTTTGATACGTATTCTCCAGTTACGCGAATAACCTCTATCAGATTGGTGCTTGCCATTGCCGCCATTAGAAACTTGAAAGTTCATCAAATGGAAGTTAAAACAACTTTCTAGAATGGAAATCTGGAGGAAGAGATTTACATGGAATAACCTGAAGGCTTCATAGCCATTGGGCAACAAAAGAAAGTGTGTAAACTTGTGAAATCCTTGTATGGATTGAAACAAGCTCCTAAAAAATGGCACCAAAAGTTTCATCATGTCATGCTTGATACTGGGTTCCAAATCAATGAATGTGACAAATGTGTATACGTGAAGGACACATCCGATGGATATGTCATTTTGTATCTACACGTAGATGATATGCAATACTCATTGCTGGAAGTGATGACAAAATTATAACGTCCACAAAGAACATGTTAAAAGCAAGATTTGACACGAAGGACATGGGTTTTGCGAATGTGATTCTGGGATTTAAAATCACACGAACCCAAAATGGTTATGTTTTAAGTCAAACCCACTACGTAAGCAAAATTCTTGAGAAGTTTAATGCAAATGACTCTAATGTAGCTAGAACTCCCATTGACACAAGTCAACATCTAGCTAAGAATAGAGGTGAACCCGTTAACCAGTTGGAATACTCAAGAATGCAGCATGATGTATCTTATGCGTTGCACTAGACCCGACTTAGCATATGTTGTGAGCAAGCTAAGTAGATACACAAGCAACCCAAATTCAAATCATTGGAACTGTGTGATTCGGTTTCTTCAGTAAATAAGATACAATAGGGAATACGGGTTACATTATAACAGATATCCAGCAATTGTCGAAGGACACTGTGATGCAAATTGGTTATCTGACACGAATGATTCCAGAGCAACAAGTGGGTATGTATTCACACTTGGAGGTGCTGCTATATAGTGGAAATAGTCAAAACAAACGGTTATAGCTAGATCCACGATGGAATCAGAATTCATCGCCCTATATAAAGAGGGCAAAGAGGCAGAATGGTTACGTCAATTTGTTGAGGATATACCAAGTTGGCATAAGCCGGCATCGGCCATCTGTATACATTGTGATAGCCAATCGGCAATTGGCAGAGCTCATAACACAATGTATAATGGTAAGAATAGACATATTAGACGTAGTCATAATGCTGTACGACAACTAATATCTACTGGAATTATCACTGTTGACTACATGAAGTCAAAGGATAATATTGGGATCCGCTAACAAAAGGCCCAAGTAGAGAGTTTGTTCAGAAGTCGTCCATGGGCATGGGACTGAAGCCCTTGAAAAATTAAAGTTCATATGAAGGAATCCTAACTCAACAGATTGGAGATCCAAATAATTGAGTTCAATAGAAAAACCTAATTGTATGAATTAGTGTGGTCACTTGGGGGGGGGGGATAACCCTACAATTTAAGAGGGAGTTTACTACATAGCTAGGTTACCTTCCTAGTCCATTCCTAAAGTGACAATTGTGAGGCTAAGCATATGGCTTTTAATGATTCGACCAATGTAGTCATACATGGTGAATCACCTATGTGAGAGGGAAGTGAGGTCACTTCAAAGGGTGTTGTTGGGCACAATACTTAATAGCTCTTGCAGAACCAGACGCTTGTTCATGACCATAACGAACATAACTATGAGAACTTGACTTTGTCAGGGAGAGTCTTGTGTGAAGTGTATTGTCGTCTACACAAACGGCAAACGAGTTCAAAGACATCACTGTCTACTCAGAGCAAGTGGGCTAAGTATGCTTCATAAGCAAAGGTTCAAAGGATAACACCTACCTATTGTATGCAAGATTCAACTGCTGAAATGTAATCGGAATAATGTTATTGTTTCGACCTCCATTCATGTGGGGGATTGTTGGAAGTTTTAAAGTGTGAATGAAATCTTAAGAAGGAAGTGGTGGAAGTTGTCCCACATCGGATTGGGAACAAAATAATGAGTGGTATATAAGGTAGAGACTTTACCACTCATTTGAATCTTTATGACATGTTTTACCACAAGTCCTACGCGTGTGCAGTGGGTGCATATGTGGGTTTCTGGACTAGAAATTCATCAAACTCGTGCGTGCCCGCACGTCCCACGGACACGTTTTTTGAATCCGGGCTCGCGTGACACAATTTTTTGAATTTGTTTTTGAAATTCAAAATCTAGTCTGGTCAATGCCATTAATAATCATTATGAGAATGATTATTGTTTTCGGCTTTGTAATCTGCACAAATGGCCATTATATGATAATATTATTATTTAATGGTTATTATCATTGGTTATTATGATCTTATGGCTATATAACCAGGACCATCCCTTCAGTTTTAGACACACCGCAAACACACTTCATCTTCTTCATCTTTGCTGCAACAATATTATTTTCGTTTTCATTTCAGGCAAGTGATCGAGTCCGGCAGAGCTACGATTATGTTTCGAACCGGAGTACCCTGGGAACAGGCCGTGAATCTTTTTAAGGGAATTGTGTTAAACACAAGCCCGGTTTACTGTTTCATTTATTTCTTTTCTTTTTTGGATTGTATTATACAAGATTCCTAACAACTAGCGACTATTCATAGCTGGCCCGTCCGACGACCAACACCCGACTAAATTGAGCTTAACCACTTGCTATTGTAATCAGTGTTATCTAAAAAAAATATTATCATAAATTAAATTATATTATTTTAGTCCAAAAACTGCAAAAATATATGAGTTGTATCTTATTATGTTCAAAACGTTAAGTATTGGCGCGTAGCGAACACTGCGCGAAACGAACGCAGACGACACCCCTAAGAAAGTTAAAAGTCCAAAAATATTCCCAAATGTCGGTAATAACCTAAAAAATATATGGCATATGAATAGAATATTAATAATACTTCATAAGTTTAATTTTAGACGTTTGGGTTCGTGAAACTTATATATTAGAAAGTAAGCGCGTTGAAGCCGGCTTAGCAACCGAACCCGACCTTCACCAAAACTTTAGTGGTGGATTTAGTTGGTTAATTTCTTAATTTTTGAACCATCATACAACTGGTTATATTTAAAATGGCCACAAATATGTATAAGATAGTTGCAACAAGATTTAAAGAAAACTAGTTTTTTATTCGATGCGTTACACCGGGTCGATTCTATATTTCTTTTGCTTCGGTGTGGTGATTTTATCATGCAGAGATGCAAGAAATACAAACATAGGTGCAGTATTATTTTAGGACTTTGACATGGTTTCAGTAACTAAATTAAATCATAGGATTATAACATGTACAAAGGGTTACTTTCAGCATCTGAGGCCTAATATCACTTTTAATTTCTGGTCTCTAATACAACCATCACTGATATAATAAATATTCTAATCATCATGCTAGCTTGTAATTCAGAAAGTATTTTTATATCGTATTAACTTTTTTTCTCCTCATATAATATTAAATATTCGTACATAATTTAATGCCAAACATGACTTGAGATTTTCAATTTGGTAAGCTAAAAGAATATTATTGTATTGATACGTGTCGTTTTTAGTTTATTTGGGTTTTAAGTACCTTGCATTCTATAGAGATGTATTATGATTTCTTTTACTTATGCGGGTCAAGTTGTAAATCTAGTTTTATATAATGAATGAATCGAACCTACTGGAGGGTATCCAGAATTTGAGTAAATCTTCTCTATCTCCTTGTTTTCTTTCTCCTTACGGTTTCTAACCCTATCAAGGGTATCAGAGCCAATCTATCCTCCTGACCGGTGGCTACACACGGTAGGGCAACAAGCGGTTCTCTGCATCAACAACATATATTGCAAAAGAATCAAGAAGTAATTCAATGTAAAATGATTGGGAGGAAGTTTTATCGCTTAATCAAGAAGGAACAGTCCAAGAGTATTGCGATGCCTTCGAGGCCAAGTTTAATACCGTCAACGTGTGCGAAGTGTATGCAGTATATCTCTTCATCTCTGGTCTTAGACCAGAAATCGCTGAAGTTCTTAAGGGGCGCCATAATATCAGAAGCAATTTAACTTTGAAGGAGGCGTTTTCTTTAGCCCGGATACAAGAAGTGTCAACATATTCTCGGGTAAGTACATATGTTTATCAACAAGAAAATAGTTTGATTACCCATAGTTATAATGTAAGTGATATGGAAATTAAAATTGCCCACAAGGTGTTTGATAAAATGCCTAAAAGAGTGGGTGACGATTTTAAAGAATCTATGGATGAATCTGATGGTAGAGATAAGATTCAAGAAACCATTGGTGTTTTATTTAATACTAATCAGGAACATTGGGTTGTTACACACAAGAACGTTCAACGTGAAATTGGTGTTTTAGATCCGGATTATGCAAAATAAAATTTATGGGAAGGTGCAATTCAGCCCCTGGCTAGATAAGTTCAGTTTCAGGTTATTAGATAATCAAGTTAAATCTGATGAAAATGTTCGAGTCTTGGGTTTAACTTTAATGAAAGAGTTAGCTTCATGGAAAGGGACGAAACGTTTGAATTATTATTGGAGTGATACAGGTTGGGGACAAATTAAGAATTCAGGTAAGAATGATTATGGTTTCCAATTTGTGGGTACTTTTGATGATGTTAATATGAGTGTCGGGTTAAGAGCGTATCACCAGGATATAATAAAAGAAGCATTATTTCTTTTGTTGATTCCTGTTGCGATAGACCAGGATCTCTTCAAGATGAAGGCATGGGTGTATATGTGGCACAAATGGAAAACCATATTATGGAGTGTCAAAATTAGCTCAGAAGGGCTTTTACAAAGTGTTACCTACCTTTGTTTTCATTCCTTTTTCCTACACCAGAGCTGGTTGCATATTATAATGGGCTTGAATTTTCGGATTACTTATTATAAGTGGTTTGAAATTATCAAATATGGAGATATCATGGCCATGTATGATGGGCATATTATTGATGTCATCTTTGAAAATATTACTCGGCTAAACCAACAAATTAAAAGGGTACTCTTGAATGATGATATTGCCTATTAAAAAAAAAGCTTACTTTGAAACGGTATGGTATAGTAACATTCCACATACACCCTTTGTTGAATGTAATAGTGGTAGAAACCTGAACACGGTGGACAAGGATAAATTTATGTTTTCGAAAGGTGATGCACTATTCATTAACACAATACAACAGTAACTTTATCTGATTTCACGGATGATTCCAGAGATTGTATTGGGAAATCATACCCGAGTAGCATTAGGCGTTGAATGCGGTGTGCCAAGATTTGGTGCCATCTATTTTCAAGGGATGTACTCAAAATGTCTACAGCTCAAAATGATATGCAGGGAAAAGATATTCAAATCGCAGTGTAATGTGGTAAGCTTGTAAGGGTGACAACTTTTAAAGCAAAACGTCTTTCATACTCGAGTCAGAATAATGCAACCTTTGTACATGTGGTAGTGAGGTTGTATTTGGTAGTACATCCATATTTGCTCAAAAGAAATAAAGGAGATGTTGAGCATACACTTTCTCACAAGAAAGAGATCATTTTATATGCTAATTTTACCAAGCATCACTGGAAATGTCAAGATCGTTCGGTCACAAATCAATGGAAAAGCACACTAGAGAGCATCGATCAAAAATAAAGAAAATGACTTCCAGTTTTGGGTTTCTCCTCTTCAAGTCATCAGATTGTTTACATCAAGGGCAGTCTATTCTCAGGTTAAGTTCACAACAATTCAAAGTACATTAGTTAAGTTTCTCATGGTTGCTGAAATTTGTTTTGTCTTAGTCTGGTATGATGGAGATAAATATGAAATAAGGGGTATTGTTGCCTTTATTGAGCCTATGCCTACTTTTTTATTACTAATAGTTCATGCAGAAACTGGTTTTTTGCAAGAGATAAGGGCTAAAAAGTTTGTAGAAACGCTCAAAAACACTACATCCAGAAAACCAACTATAATATGTTATGGGAAAATGACTTTAATTCTTCGCAATGGTTGTTATGTCTTTAAAGTTGTAGCCATGGAACACAAGTGCCCCCCCCCCCCTGCCCTGGCATGTCAATAAAACTGCTCCAAATGCTAACGGGAGATTTGAGTTGCGTCCACCATGGAACGGGCCGAACCAAAGAGTACAAGGATTCTTCACTTTATTTTTATTATTATTTAACTTTTTTTTTATTATTCTTGGTGTCAAGAATCTTTTAAAGGTGGGGTACTGATACGTGTCGTTTTTAGTTTATTTGGGTTTTAAGTACCTTGCATTTTATAGGGATGCATTATGGTTTCTTTTACTTATGCGGGTCAAGTTGTAAATCTAGTTTTATATAATGAATGAATCGAACTTACTGGAGGGCATTCAAAATTTGAGTAAATCTTCTCTAACTCCTAATTTTCTTTCTCCTTACAGTTTCTAACATTATCATGTATTTACAGTAACACATACAGATATACAAGCACATATGACAAGATAAAAAGTGGAATGTGGATAATTACCTCATTGCCATTTTCAAAATCTCATTTACCACCAAAAGAACACACATGTAGCGGTGCTTGATGCATCGGTGGTTAGGCGACAAAGATGTTGAAGTGAACAAAGAAGAAAGGGTTCTATTATTTGTTTTGTTTTGCTTTTTTTTTAATCTTTAGTATTAAGGGCATTTTTTTTATTTACTCAAACTACTGGCGGGTTTGTTTCATAAAATTTTTGGAATTCAAAGGAATTGAAATTTAAGTTTGCGACATGATGTATTTGGTTCGATAAAAGATAGAATTGCAATTTATCTGAATTTCTATGAAATTCCACGCCAGGTGGAATTCCATATTCCTTTCAGTTATGAAAGAAAAGTTGAAAACAACCGATGGAACACCCCCCCTAAAAAACGTAAAAACAAACTATTTTTTCAGGGTGGGGGAGGGTTAGTGGCTGGGCTATGTGTTTTAATTTTAATAGAGTGGAGAAGAAAAGGAGAAAGAAGACAAAGTTAATTAGGGTTTCTAATGTGGTTGGTAAAAATGATTTGTGTGGTTACGAAGACATGAGTTGATTAAGCGTTGGAAGTAAACAACTTAGTGTGTGACTGACATTGATAGATTTGATAAATAGTAACTTTTATGAGTGTATGAAAAAATGATTTTTAATATATATAACATAAATAGTGAAAAACTTTACGAGTGATGGGTGTTGGGATTTAGTTGTTTGGTGGGGTGGGTGGTAGGGGTAGGGGTAGGGGTAGTGGTAGGGGTAGGGGTAGGTTGTAGTGATTTAATTTAAAACAAAAAAGTAGGTGACTTAAGACGAGTGAAGGAGAATTTAAATTTCATTAACAAGTTTACCAATCGAACGCATTATAGATTTTTCATACATTTCATTTTGTTTTCAATTTCCAATCCAATTCAAATTTCAATTTCTTTAAAATAATTTCATGAACCAAACACCCAAGTATAGTTTAGCGAAAGTTAATATCAAATCCCAAACATGTTATAAATTAATAACAAGTGCATATTCTAAGCCTGGTTGTTTTCAAAGTTTGCCATGCTATTTCGTCGATCCGCATAAACCATTGACGTTAATATTTTTAAATCTTTGTTATTCTTTAATCAACTTGTTCACTCAATTTTATTATACATACTAATTAGAAAATATTCTAAGTTTCTCATTTTTTTCCATGTTGATTGACATGTTGATAAGTTCTTCATGTAAATAACAAATAACATGAATAAAAATAAACCTATGAACCTGTTACAACATGGAGAGTAGTAACCACAATAGAGTATGATGTAGTTGACATGTTTGTCATCTTGATCGAGTTCCCCTTTATAATGTATAGTTAAGGATGGTGTCAGGGTTCTTGAGAGGAACCCGGTGTAGAAGAGAGGAGACACCCAAAATTATTATATGTGTGAGATTATGTTATGATGTTAATATTTATTTCTCTTTATATACACCCAAGAGTAAACCCTTTATTAGTTAATTGTAGGTAATATGTCCCATCAACCATTACCAAACTAATATATAATACAGTATAGTTAATATTTTAATCTATTATAATATAAACGATTATAATGGTCATATATAAATATATATAATTATGTATTTAATCTTACATTCTCCCACTTGGCCGAGTAATCATTTATTATGAGTATTAGATAAGCCTGATCAGGAGTTAACACTCATTTTAACTTTAAACTTAAACTAGAGCAGAGAAATACAGTCATTGAATTGAACATCAGCTCAAGACTCCCATTAATCATACTGCAGTCCATATTTAAAACCTAAGTAGTTATAATCAAAATTTTCAAGTAAGCCCTTCAGAACTTTTAGTTTGTTTTATGAACATATAAATATATAAGCCAATTGTTATGGAAAGTTGTGTTAATGTTTATCTAATGTAGCTCTAAACTATTTTAATGTAACATCCCGAAATTTCTAAATTAATATTAATTATATTATTTAATATCGGTAAGAAAGCTTACTCGAGTTAGTGGGAAATATTAAATAAAGTAGGAGTTAGTATGGGTCGGGCTAGTGTTGGGTAATGAATATGGGTTATGGACTTGGGTCATGAAGGAAAGAAGGAAGAGACCATGGGCTTAAGCCCATGATCCATAATTATATAAACCTTAAATTCCCATTTTTCATTCATTTTCACACATATTCCATACACCACCAAAACACACACTTAGCTCTCTCTCATCCTATCTCTCTCTAGCCAAACCAAGAAGAAGAATCGATTTCCGACCCGAGGTAATGATAGTATGATATTGTAGAGATCCAAACCCGTTGGATCTAGTCGCAAAACGACGAGCCGACACCGTTAAACCGTTGAAGTCACAAGATCCGGGTGGAATCGAGTATAAACCGAACCTAAGATAAGCTTAGGGGTCACCCCAGCTCAGATCTAGATCGAACAGGACGAAAAACGGTGAAAATGGTGGTGAAATAAGCGAGATCTCGCTTTTCCGGTGAGATCCCGGTTTTCCGGTGAAGGCGGCGCCGGAAAGGCGGCACCGAAGTTGGCTGGTACGAGGTTAGGGTTTTATGTCAGAGAATGTTCTGACATTCTCTAACCTAAACCTAATTCGTTAGCGGGAGCTTAACGAATGAGTCTTGATTCGTTAAAGTTTGACGAACTAGCCTTAGTTCGTTAGGCCAATTCGTTAAGGGAAGATAACGAATAAGCCTTAATTCATTATGTTAATTCGTTAAGTCAAGGATGACGAACTAACCCCAATACCCTAAGATCATTCGTTAATGGAGATAACAAATTAGAAGGTCCAGTTTGTTACATGAACTAGTTCGTTATATGGATTGGTTCGTCAGAGGGTCCAGTTCGTTACAAGACCAGATCCTTATAATGGCCAATTCGTTATAAAGTAACGAATGGGTCATTGGTTATGAACCCAGTTCGTTAAGAACCAAGTAACGAACTAGAAGTTTAGCGAAATGACAAAACAGTCCTTGGACTTAGAAAAGAATGAGATAATTACATATTAGTCCTTGGACTTTGATAATTTATGAAAGATGCCCTTAAAGGTTAACGAGTAACGATTAACTAACCGGGTAAAGATTCAATAAAGTAAAACCGGCTTAGACGTGTAAGACAAATTTAGTAGCAATGAAAATATCTAGAGCGGTATTTAATATTGCATTTATTAATCAGTTAGTCGCACACAACTCAAGAAGGAATAACCATTAGCGGAAGAAGTAACCGAGTTCAGGTGAGTTTCTGGCCCCATCCCTTGTTATATTTTCGGGGTTGTGTGCATACTCGATGTGAAGTGTGAATACATTTACCTTAAGTGGTAAGCGTATGCTATAATGTTAAGAAGTTATATATATATATATATATATATATATATATATATATACACATATGTTATGAATTGATGTCTGTCGATGCGTGAACGATCTTCGGATATTGCACGTGTAGACAGGGAAAGTAACGTTCGTCGGTGCGTGAACGATCTTCGAATATTGCACGTATCATCAAGTAGAGTGGTTGCCAAGTAGTTATTAGTGAGTATGAATGCTATGATGTGACTTATCTTATGTAGATGATAAATTGATATGAAGTGTGTTGTAGACAAGTAGGCTAATGTGTGGTTGGAGTGGATAGGGGTCTAGAAGGGTGTTAGTGGCATGACAATAGTACGTGGTAGGGCGAGCCTTCGTTATCAAAGTGTCATAACGAGAGTGTGTGGTAGAGTAAGTCTATGCGTGCTTTCGTTATCAAGTGGCATGACGATAGTAAGTGGGAGAGTAAGCCTCTACGTGCCTTCGTATTAAAGTGGCATTACGTAAGTACGTGGGAGGGCAAGCTTCAATGTGCTTTTGTAATCAAGTGGCTAGTTGTAGGGGTAACTAAGTGGTTAAGCAGTACGGTGAGCGGGTTAGATAGTGGACTATGTGTCTTTGGATATGTATATAAATTCATGTGGTGGTTGTATGACAAGTTGCATGATTAACTAGAACTCACTCAGCGTAGTTGACTTTTATTATGCACGCGGGTGATCAGACTAAAGAGCTAGCATGAGGACGACACATGGCATGGATTGAACGGCTGGCATCTGAAGATGGAAGAAATGATATTTTAAATGTAATGTTTTGTGTTATGGTATCAAAGAAAATATTTAATGTTTTGTAACGAAGAATTTAAGTTAACGTTTCCGCGAAAGTTTTAATTAACTCTGATTTGTAAGAACTGTGTTTACGAGTAAATCCGACGCTAAAGTAGGGCTACCGGGTTCGGGGCCTTACATTTAAGCTACTTGAACAATGACGATCCTTAACGAAATAATTTGTAATATAGGTAAGAAGATTCTTTGATGACTTACTCCCTCTTGAATATAACTTTTAATAATCAATCATGCTTCTTAGTGTCTTAAAATTTGTGTTAGGATTTAGTTTAGTTATGAACACCCTTAGGTGTTTCAACAAAATCTGAAATGTTATTATGACTTATGGAGTCAGTTTTGCTAATAATAGATTTATTCCATTTTTAAATATTGATTTATATTAATGGGTTAATTAGAAGAGGTCTGATCAGTAAGCTTTAAAAAATCCATTTTAACTTTAGTTAGGGAGGTTACATAATCATCAATGTTAGTAGGTTTTAAAACCAAGATGGCCTCCTAAGTTAAAATTGGATAATTTTAAAAGTCTTGGTTTTATGGATTTGCTCTTGGTTAGGTTACTATCATTTTTAGGATTCTAAGTGTGTAAGAGTTGGTGCAGTATGGTGTACAAGAGGTGTAATTGGAGTTAAATATTGGAGTAAAATTTAATGACTCTCTTCCCCTTGCCTCTTGTACTTCTAACAAGTAATTATAAAGACTTTTACTGCTCCCACTGACTTTAGAAACCTTTAGGAAATTAGCATGTATATGGTCAATATTTAAAGACCAATAGATTCTAATAGAGAAACAAGTTAATGATGTAAGTCATCGTAGTTTCTCTAGTAAGGATTATCTTAGAAAGGAATCAGAGTATGCCCACATTTAAGAAACAATGAAACTTTTGTAAGAGTAGTAATAAATTCTAAAGAGATAAGTTTGGATGGAATAGTGTTGTGATGGAGCAGTGTCTTGTACAAGAGGTGTAATTGAGATAATATCAAGTTTTCACTTCGCACCTCTTGCAAATCTTGCAGATTATGATCAAGACACTTAATGCTCCCACTAATCTTTAATGTCTCTATAAAAACTACATAAGGAGTTTCAATGATGTATATGATGTGGGAATATGTCATATATATGTTATACTTGATTTGATTTCATTAACGTCCAGATGTCATAATAAACTTAGGGACATTTAGAAGAAATCGTATTAGGTATATATGAATGGATTTCTTTAAAAACCATGAACCATAGAAGTCAGATTAGATACAAGTAAATAGCTTTTTAAATGATAATAGAATTATGTCTGAATATTCCGTTTTGAATAAGTTCCACGAATGTTAGTAAAATATAACTTATGGTGGACCCATACTTATTCCTTAAGCCAAGTAATGTTTATGGCATCAACACATGATTAAAATCACTAAGAATGAGATTAGATGAAATTCACCCTCATCAACCATGTCATGATTTCTCATGAAATTTGGTTTTAATTGATGAATTTTATAAATCTCATTTTTCTTTTATTAAATTTTTATTTGCATGATAACAAAAGTTGTGAAAGTATGTAGTACCATCACATTCTATTTAATAAATGTTTCAATCCAGATATTGATAACAAATAATATGAGAGTTTAAGGTAAGAGTGACTTTATGTTGGCTATGCAAACCTCACAACTGTCATAGTGTAGCTTAAGTATTGATACTAAATTATGATTGATCTCCAGAATATTTAAGGTGTCATAAAACGTAATTAGAAGACTGTTTTTTATGGTTATAATAGCCTTAGCATTTAAATTTTGTCATCAACACTCATGTTAGTTATTTGTTGATATCAATAAAGATACTTATAGAACTAGACTCAACCTATCATGTTAATTGGAATATTAGGATTAGTAGAGTTAAATATCATAATATACGACTACTGTATTAGCTAGATGTTCTTTTGAATTATGGATAGCCTTGTTACTTATGCCTAATATAATGACATATTTTACAACGAGACTTCTCCTTTAAAGAAAACTTAAAGCTGGAAGTAATACTTGTCTTTCGTCTATGAACCTTAGAATTAGCCTCTTTAAGGTTTTAATGGTGGTGAGTTGAATAACATCTTATGTTCCACTGCCATATTCTTTTCTTTTACATGTGTTGCTAATCAACATACTCGTTTTCCTTTTATGAGGTTTAATAATAAGGAAAGTTGAAGGTTGACTTGGTCAATAAAGGAAAGATAGAACCGTTGCAACATTCTAGGAAATTAAGAGGGCTGGATATGTGTTGTCTTTTATTCTCAGTTTTTGGTACTTATATGATTCCTCTGTGCACTATTAAAGATAGGAAGCGAGTCACCATTTTCATCACAATTGCTATCTAATCTCATCCAAGTATTCGACTCAATTAGCTAAGGAATCACCGTGTTACATCTTTCTTTTGTTGAATCTGTAAAAGCTATTTCATTAGCTTCTTTGATTGTTTCATATTTTTAACCCTTTATTTGACTCTGTAAGCCTAAATCGATTGTTTGAAATAATTAATCAAGGTTTTTTACAATAACCACTTTAATCCTAAACCAAATCCATAACTCCTATAACATTCCCAAATCTTGTTCTCAATCATTCAAACTCTAAATCTAAATTCATGAATTAGTCAAGTTACATATTATTTGTTAATTTCTATGAAACCACCGATATCAATCAACCAACACAATTTATCAATTATCATCCCTCCTTAATGTGCGGGTTGGCGTCAACACGTATACGACAATACACATACCATAAACAGTATCCTCTGTAGTTGTCCGGGGTCTTGTTAGCTTCGATGGCGGTGGCGGTTCGTCATCCGACGTGGTCGGTAATCGCGCTATCCTATACACGGACACCATCCGGTACGGGGGCATTGTAGGCCACCATTGTAATGATCAATTGAATACCAGATTTCCACTCACGGGGTGTTAACTAGTGGCTGTTCGCCGAATGTTTTGGAAATGTAGGCAGCCGCGTAGGCGGCGCCTAAGATGATGTCGTGATCATGTTGTTTTTCCGCCATTGGGATGGGGTGTATGATGTCATGAGTTGGCTGTGTTCGCCACGCACCGCCAACCATCATAATGATTGAATTTAAGCATGCATAATAACATCGAAGTTGGGGTGAGAATGGATGACTATGTCGATGTATATATATATGTATGGGAAGGTGACGATTATTACGGTTGAAGGTGGTTTATTATGGTTATTTTGAAAGGTGTTTTGATTAAAAGAGTTAGTTATATGTGTGTAAAAACAATGGCAAAGTTCAATATGCGTGATCATAAGAAGACAAAGATGGGAAAAAACTAAACTGTGCTTATATGGGCAGGGTGGAATAATTGAAATTAAAATTTATAATAAAGGTATGTTTAGGGTGGATTAATTAAAGTTAAAATTTATAATAAAGGTATGTTTTAAAAAAAGGTTGGAAAATAGGTTTGCAACCAATTCTAAATGTAGTAAATAAAATTAAACCATTAGAAAAGATGCTTAAATTTATTTTCTTTTTATTATTATTGTATTTACAGTAAGTAGCATATACTCATAATGAGTGTGATCATTACTTTTTAATTTAAACAAGTTTTGTGCCCCCGCATTGTCGAGGCGTTCACTTTGAACAGTTAACGATAGTCTTTTGTCACCCCAAGTCTTGGGTAAATCTTTAGTAATATCCAGTTAACCCTAGAAAACTTATGACTTGGGTTGGTGTTTTGGGCTTCTCTCATTTGGTTACAGCTTCTATTTTTGCTGGGTTCATTTGAATACCCTTCATATTTATAACATGACCATGAAATTGAACTTCGGACAACCAGAATTCACATTTGGAGAATTTGACGAATAATTTCTCGTTTCTTAGGGTTTCAAGTATGATCTTGAGATGTACTTGATGATCGTCTTTGGATTTTGAATAAACAAGAATGTCATCAATGAAGACAATAAAAAATTTGTCAAGATAGGGTTTACAAATACGATTCATCATGTCCATGAAAGCTGTCGGAGAATTAGTGAGTCTGAAGGGCATAACGGTGAACTCATAATGTCTGTATCGGGTTCTGAAGGCTGTCTTCGGTATATCTTCTTCTTGTACTTTCAACTGATGGTAACCTGATCTAAGATCAATTTTTGAAAAACAGCTTGCTCCTTGGAGCTAATCAAACAGATCATCGATTCTCGGTAGTGGATGCTTATTCTTGATCGTAAAATTGTTTAGCTCTCTATAATCTATACACATTCTCATCGATCCGTCTTTCTTCTTTACAAACATAATTGGAGCTCCCCATGGCGAAGAACTCGGTCTTATGAATCCTTTTTCTAATAACTCGTCTAACTGCTTCTTCAGTTCTTTCATCTCTGTAGGTGCTAGTCTATAGGGAGACTTAGCTATCGGTGACGTTCATGGTATAAGATCGATTCTAAATTCTACCTCTCTATTTGGCGGGGCTCCTAGTAATTCGGCAGGAAACACATCATGGAATTCGAATACGATTGGTACTTCTTCCATTTTCTTGGGTTCAGGTTCTTTAGTTACATAGGCCATGAATGTAAGGCATCCCTTACCTAAGCAACTACTTGCTTTTATCTTAGAAATGATTCGTACTTTTCCTGCTTCTTTGTCTCCGGTGATACGAATGGTTTTATTGTTAGACATTCGAATGTCAATGGCTTTATCATTACAAAAGATACGGGCTTGATTAGACGATAACCAGTCCATACCTAACACTACATCAAAACCTGCCAATGTCATATGTAACAATCGTACAGGTATGACGTGATCGGCTAACGAAATAGTGGCGTTATTTAAAGCTTCAGTTATTCTATTCACATTTCCATCAGTAGTTTCGACTTCATAATGTTTATCTAGTTTAACTAAGGGTTCATTTAATAGACTACAGAATTTATAATTTATAAAAGTTTGGTTCGCACGTGAGTCAAATAAAACCCAAGCATAAACATTATTAATAGGAAACGTACCGGCGATCACGTTCGTTATATCAGCTACCTTCTAGGTGTCTAGCATAAAGACACGAGCGTTTCCTTTCTTAGCATCGCTCTTGGCACCGTTGCCACTTGCACCAGCCGCCACTGTCGGCTTCTTCTTCGGACACTTATTGCTAAAATGCCCCTTTTCACCACAATCAAAACAATCCACTGCTTTCCTCTTGCATTCGGCTTCCACATGTCCCGGTCTCTTGCAGAAATTACATGTGATGGTATTAGTTGGTCGCAGACATCTACCAAAATGTCTCCTTTCGCAAGATTTGCATACAGGGCGACCATACACAAACACCCCTTCCCTCTTCTTCTCAACTTTTCTCACTTTACATCCAACTGGCGTCTTGCCATCATCTCTCTTTTTCTCATCCCAATTCCTAATCATCCCATCCATCAAATACCAGGCCAACTCTATAGCAAATTCCATTGTGGACGGCATTTGTGAACGAACTAAGTCACGGATTCGATGGGTAACCCGTAAATATATCATGTCACTTTATATTTCTCAAACTCTTTCCTCTGGCAGTCAGAATGGAAAGAGTTTCTTGTTTGATCTTAATCTCATGTAAACATTGACTGACTAGATAAGACAAACACCCGTTCATCTTATCAAGTATAAATATGTTTTGACTAATTGTAAAAGGTTAACGTATTCACCTGTACCGTCAGTGTTGGAAACTTTTACTGATTGATTGAGAATGATATTTAACCTATACAAAATAGGTTCGAATAAATATCTGAATGGTGTTTTGATTATGCTATGATTTCTAAGATTAACCTTGAAATCGTTTATCTTTTGATTGTGAATGAAAACACTTAGTTATTATGTGACGTTAGATTTAGTATGCTTTGGCTTAATAGGTTATAACACGTTGGTAAATTTCTCCAGGTAAGTAAACGGGTCCTTAGGTTGATTGGGATTTGTACGAATTACTTTTCCGTAGGCAAGAAACTTACTACTAGTGATATCACCCTTACAGTTACTACATGTCCGTTAAAATATATCTTTAGTTACATTACTTTGTTATGAAGTAACGTTTATAAATATCGTTTATTAATGTGAATGTTTAAAATACTTTCAAGTTTAAAGGCCATAGCCTCGATTGATTGGCTAAGCTATAAATTGAATAACTTAAACGTAACTCCTACCTTAATATGGATATTTAGAATGATAATTAGAAAAAGGCCAGATCTTGATCTACTCGCTTATATGATTGATACTTGAATATGACTTCGTTTCTAGCACGAACTTCAAGAAAATGGCACGTCGGCTCGTTACGGCATTGGGCACGCCTTTCTAGGTTAAGTGTGTGAAAATGGAGTGTGATTTGGGATGCGAAGACCTCAAACCCGTCACCCCCTTTTATAGGCATTTTCTGCCACCCATCGCGATACGTGATGGTTCCTTTCACCCTCGTAGCGTATCGCGACGCCGCAATTTGGCACCCCCTTATCTGGTCGTGACACGTGGCCTGTCATATCGTGTCACGTGTTGACACGTGGTTGGACACGTGTCCACGTTACTGAGCCTCGTCATCACGCTACGCGATGATCTCATGGGCTAAGCCATCGCGTATCCCCAAGCCGCCAATTTCTTGGTTTTTGTGCAAGTCTGTCGCGCTACGCGATGGGCTTAATGCCTATCCCATCGCGTATCGCGATGGATGAATATTTCAGAATTTACAAGTTTGGTCCTTATACTTTCTTAAGTTAATTATTTTTGGTAAATTCTTATAGGGTTAAAGACGCGGTGTTACAAAAATGATCCCTCCTTATTTATGAAAATAGCTGGAGAAGCCTATGATTTTCTTCTTGTCTATGTAGATGATATACTCATAACCGGTAACAATGGCTTAGAAATAAATAACGTTAAACAAAAGTTAAGTTAGTGTTTTCAAATTAAAGATTTGGGAAAACTAAAATACTTTCTTGGGATTGAGGTTTATGAAAATAAGAATGAAATCTACTTGTCACAATGGAAGTATTTCCTGGATCTAATTCATGAATTTGGTCTCCTAGCAAGCAAACCCGTCAGGAATCCTTTGGAGCAAAACATCACTCTACATGACAGAGTTAATCGTGAAAAAAAAAGATTTTGAATTAAAAACATCACACAATACCAAATCTTGATTGGTAAATTAATTTATCTAACCGTTACCAGACCTGATATCTCATACACTGTTCAATCTCTAAGCCAATTCATGCACAAATCCTTGAACTCTCATCTTCAAATTGCCTTAAGGCTTCTAAGATATCTACAAGGTTCTCCTGGAAAAGGGCTAAGGTTTAAAAAGTCACCAAACTTCTCCCTAAAAGCCTACCCCAACTCAGATTGGGGAAAATGTTTAGTTACGCGAAGGTGTGTTACTGGTTACTGTTTGTATCTACGAGACTGTGTAATCTCTTGGAAAAGAAAGAAGCAGAGTACAATCTCAAGATCCTCTACTAAAGCAGAATACAGAGCAATGTATATCACCGGAGGTGAAATTATTTGGGTCCTTAAACTCTTTGAATACTTAAAGGTTAGTTACACCCTTCCTTGTGCCAATATACCGTGATAACAATTCTGCAATTTTAGTATATGCAAATCCAGTTTTTCACGAACGTACTAAACATTTTGAAATTGATCTTTTTGGTTTAAGGGAAAAAGTCATGGTAGGAGTGTTCAAAATAAATAAAATTGACACCTCCGAACAACCTGCCGACATATTTACCAAGGGATTAGGTGTTTCCCAACTGAAGAGGTATGTACCCGCCTCAACACCGAGCGAGGCGGGTCAACCCACAAGATATAGACAAGAGTCTTGAAATCAAGACATTATGAAGGCACAAAGCCAAAACCTATGCGCATGGCGCATATAACATATGCTCACGCATATCACATATGCTCATGCATCACATGCTCAGGCATCACATATGCTCACGCATATCACATATGCTCAGGCATCACATATGCTCACGCATATCACATCTGCGCGTGGCGCATCCGCGCGTGGCGCAT
This sequence comes from Bidens hawaiensis, assembly GCF_021521415.1. NCBI lineage: Eukaryota > Viridiplantae > Streptophyta > Magnoliopsida > Asterales > Asteraceae > Bidens > Bidens hawaiensis. The sequence continues at coordinate 2,071,576 of NW_027491224.1, forward strand.
ATCACATGCTTGTGCATATCACATCTGCGCATGAAACATCTGCGCGTGAGAATAAAGAGAAGACCTCGCGCATCCTCAGGATAGACGCGTATCACACATGCACATAATCAACCTCGTCCTTATCCAAATCAGGATTAGGGCAACCTTGATTATGCACGTCAGACAACCTTCCAGAAGGTATCTTTTCTAGGAATAAGAATATGCTGATGTTGACAGCTGCCAATGAAAGGTGGACAACTCAGCAAAACCCATGTGCTACCACGTGATTATAACCAATGAAAAAGCACCAGGTGTCCCCAAGGACACGTGGCGCAAATCAATTGGAGGAGGCCAACAAGGCTGAGCCCAATCAGTGGAAACCCTAGCACTATAAATACCACATCAACTCCACAAGGAAGACACACCCAGTTACATCCAATTACAGACAATCACATCCAATTACAGAGTATTCAGCTATATTAAGCAGTACACTCCCATTTCCTTACTCTCATATTATTATCTTCTCCTACAAATACTTATTCTCACACCGGAGGGTTACCCCAAAGAGGACCCCTCTGTCCCTTTCTGAGGGGTAAGTTGACGGTGCTGTTCATTTTGTAGGTGGAAGAACCCAGATTCCAGAGAACCATCGGTGGAATAGCATAATCACACCCGAGGAAAGTAGATCGTCTACCAGTGAGTCGATCGACGTCTCTTCATTGGCGCCATCCACTGTTACAACGGCAACAAGATCTCATCAGATCTCTAAAAAAAAAAAACAAATTTTCATCATGGTTTCTGGTGCTCGTAACGTCGATCAAGTTCTGGAGGATATTGAACGTGAGGATGTTAATGAGGGACAGCAGTTTCTGAGGGGGCCGCGTGATTCTACGCGCACCACCAGTAACCGTCCCTTCATCACAACTCCTCACGGCCAGACTGAAACTCATCCAGACGATCTCACGTTACAAAATCTTGCCGGCGGGAAACAAAAAGGACCAATGGGTCCAGAAGATGAAACCAATGACCCTAAAGAATGGCTCATAAACGAGCAACGACGTCTAATGGACAAGTACAATGAAATGGTCAAATAGAAAAAGTTAGCCGACTTAACACAAAGGCTAGCGTTTGACAGGCAAGCCATTCAAGGAACAAAAAGGGCGCGCGCGCCAGTAGAGGGTCACTCTGTTCACACTGAACACGCTGAGTTTAGTGATGAAGAAGTGCACAGCGTCAGGAAGACGCGAGACACTCATGCAGGAGGCTCACAGCTCCGCGCGCAAATGAACATGGCGCCTGGAGCCAGAGCCGATCTGGATCTGCACACACCATACAGCCCACCAGTGAGAGGGCAAGTGGATGTAACCACACCATACAGGCCAGCCATCTTGGTGAAACATTCAAAATTCACTGAGCGCATCGCGAAGGCCCCTATCCAGCACAAGACCAAGATGCTAAGTGGTTTGGGCAAATATGATGGCACAACAGATCCAGACGATTTCTTACAAGGTTTTTACAACACTGGAAACCTAGAAAGCTGGACGATGCCAACATGGTGTCACATGTTTGCTCGCTGCCTCACGGGTGCGGCGCGTGTTTGGTTTGAAAGCTTGCCTACTGGGCAAATCGATGGGTTCGAGGAACTATTGGAAAAGTTCCAAGCTCACTTCGTACAACAGCGCAGAGACACGCGCGACCCTGATGACATCATGCACTGCGTGCGCAGGAATGATGAAACGATTGAAGACTACATCACTCGTTTCAATCAGGAGTCTCTGGCAATCGGAGGTATCACTGAGCAACTATTGCGCGTGGCCTTTATACAAGGCGCGCGCAGTGATCAACTCCGCCGAGCTCTCGTCAGCAGAGATGGCATGCCCACCACTTGGGCCAAGCTAATGGAAGCATCGCGAGTCTTCGAGAGAAATGAAAAACAGATTGCCCAAGATAGAGCGAGAGAAAGAGGGCATCAAGCAGAGGCGCCGCGCAGCAACGAAAGAAGGGGCAAACAGAACACTGTATGGTCCAGGTTGCAACCAACCAGTTTTTCTTCCGCAGAAAAGCAGGCGCAACCAAGCTCACCCCAGCCCCAAAAAGACGTTCGTAATCGTGGGGAGGGTGACAAGAGGGAAGGCAGCAGAGATCCTAGCAGACCTCTGCCAAGAATATGGACTCCCCTCACTAAAACGCCTTCACAAGTGCTGAGCACTGAGAATGTCCAGTTCAAAAGCCCCAAGCCACTACACTACAAGGGACCATCAAACAGTGGCAAGTACTGCGAGTTTCACAAGTCCACGGGACACAACACTGATGCATGCCATCACTTGAAGGATGCAATTGAAAAAGATGTGAAATCAGGCAAGCTGGCTCACCTGGTGAAAAACCCAAGACCAGAAAGTGAACAACCAGAAGGAGCCTCTGCCAGCAAAAAGTACAAAAGAATCTGTGTAGCCGAGGGAGGAAGGCAAGGGCAAAAATCAAGAAAGAGAAGCGCGCAAATCCAAGGAGATTGGCGCGAGCAACAAGTAATCTTCCCAAGAATCAGGGGAGGCCCTTCTATCAACAGTCCTCTTGTCATCACTACACACATTGCTCATTACGAAGTGTCAAAAGTACTGGTGGACACTGGCAGCGAATCAGACATCATGTATGAGCAATGTTTCAGAAAACTGGATCCGGCAGACCAAGCAAGGCTTGAAATTGTGAATGCACCAATCTCTGGTGTTTCAAATGAAATCATTCATCCCCTAGGTCAAATACAATTTGAGCTAACTATGGGGGATGAGAAACACAAGCGAGCCGAAGTTGTCAACTTCTTGGTCTTGCCCACCACTTCTTGCCACAATATGATCTTGGGTAGAGGAACGATTGCCCAATTTAACGCCATACCGTCACCAGCGCACGGCGCGTTGGGGTTCCCAACACCAACAGGTGTAACTTTTGTATACAGAGATCATTTGTGTGCAGTGACAAATACTCCGCGGGAAGGGAGAATGAAACTTCCAATGGCAGACAACGCGCCAGAGGAATGGATTCTCAACCCAAAATTCCCGGAGCAGAAGATCACAATTGGCGCAACGATATCAGACGACACGAGGTTGAGAATGAAAAGATTGCTCACAGCACATATGTCGGTCTTCGCGTGGCAACACTCTGATATGACTGGGGTTCCGCGAGACCTGGCACAACATTCTCTCAACACGTTCAAGTCTGTAGAGCCAATTGCTCAAAAGAAGAGAGTCATGGGGGATGAGAAAGCGAGGGCCATGAATGAGCAGGTTGAGGATCTACTGCGCGCAAACATCATCCGCCCGATACGATACCAGACATAGGTAGCCAATCCTGTGATGGTAAAGAAAAGTAACGGGTCATGGAGGATGTGCATTGACTTCAAGGACCTCAACAAAGCATGCCCAAAAGATTGTTACCCCCTCCCAAACATCGACGCAAAGGTGGACTCCGTGGCGCCATTCAAGCTCAAATGTTTCTTGGATGCCTACAAGGGCTATCACCAGATTCAAATGGCACCACAAGACGAGGACAAGACCGCCTTCAGAACCGACAAAGGTGTTTTCTGTTACACAAAGATGCCCTTTGGTTTGAAGAATGCGGGAGCCACCTACCAAAGACTTATGGATGCCGTTTTCAGCGAGCAAATTGGAAGAAACCTAGAAGTCTATGTGGATGATTTGGTGATCAAAAGTAGGGAGGAAAAACAAATGCTCAAAGACATTGAAGAAACCCTTGGGCGCCTAACTGAAGTTAACATGAAGCTCAATCCGAGCAAATGCACTTTCGGCGTGCAAGAGGGAAAATTTCTAGGTGTAATGGTCACAAAGGATGGTTTTAAGGTGAACCCTGAGAAGGTGGAGGCCATCCTTGACATGCCCTCGCCATCCACCATGAAAGAAGTCCAGAAGCTGAATGGTAGATTGGTATCAATCAACAGGTTCCTAGCGAACCATGCAAGCAAATCTACCCCATTTGTCAATACATTGAGAAACTGCTTAAAGAAAAGCCAGTTCAAATGGACTCCTGAGGCCGAGCAAGCTTTCAGTGAGATTAAAGAATGTTTGATAAATCTACCCGCGCTCACAGCTCCACTTCCTGGTGAAACTTTGACATTGTACCTATCAGCAGGAGAGCGCGCCATCGGCGCAATATTGTTGGTGGATCGCAAGGGAATCCAAACGCCAATATACTATGTGAGTCAGGTGCTGACAGATCCTGAGACGCGCTACTCCATCATGGAAAATTTAGTCTTATCACTAACACACGCGTCGCGCAAGCTTCATAGATATTTCAATGGTCATCCTATTGAAGTTCTAACTGGTTACAACATCCAGCAAGTCTTGCGGCGCCCCGCGCTCTCGGGAAGGCTGACAAAATGGGCCCTGGAATTAGGTGAACACACGATCGCCTATAAGCCCTGTCCAGCAATAAAGGGGCAAGTTTTAGCTGATTTCATCGCAGAAATCCCCGAAGGAAGAGTTGAAGAGGCTCAGCGCGAGGTAGACCCTCCGCGAGCCAATGATGAAAAAAATGTTTGGAGATTGTTCACTGACGGAGCTTCAAACAACGAAGGGTCCGGCGCAAGTCTCAAGCTGGTGGATCCAGAGAATCATGAATATACTTATGCCATCAGGTTGGACTTCAAGAGCACCAACAATGAGGCTGAGTATGAAGCCCTGCTGGCTGGGCTGCGCATCACGCACAAATTCGGAGTTAAAAAGCTAGAGGCCCATGTTGATTCATACTTGGTAGCAGCACAGGTCAATGGCCTTTATGATGCCAAGGAGAACACCATGCCTCTATATCTAGAGCAGGCGAAAAAGCTCATCGAGCAATTTGACTGCTTCAGAATCATTCATATTCCGCGCAGTGAAAACAAATCTGCAGACTCGCTGAGTAAGATGGCATCAACCAGTTTCGATCACTTTGGCAAAGATGTCAGGGTAGAAGTAATGAGCAACCCGTCGGTGGTAGCGAAGTCTGTCCTTGTAACTCATACAACCCCTTCATCATGGATAACTCCAATAATGGAATTCTTGAAGGAGGGAAAGGTACCAGATGATCGCGCACAGGCGAGGAAGATAAGACACAAGTCGCAGAACTATGAACTCCTTGATAGCACATTATATCGACGCTCTTATCTTGGGCCGCTCATGAAATGCCTAGATGCTGAGGAAGCAAGTTATGTGATCAGAGAGATACATGAAGGAATCTGTGGAATACATGCTGGCCCGCGCATGGTGGTCGCCAAGGCAATGAGCGCAGGTTACTATTGGCCAGGCATGTACTTGGACGCTCTAAAAGAGATCCAAAAATGCAAAGCATGTCAGAGCTATGCGCCAAACACCATGCGGCCAAAGAACAACTTGATTCCAGTGACCTCTGCATGGCCTTTCCACAAATGGGCAATCGACATTGTGGGTCCCCTTCCGCAAGCGCAAGGGCGAGTAAAATTTTTGGTAGTGGCAGTAGACTATTTCACAAAATGGGTTGAAGCCAAGCCACTAGCAAAAATCACAGCCGAAGCGATGAAGCAGTTTATATGGAGCCACATCATATGCCGTTTTTGCTTGCCCATGGAAATTGTGAGCGATAATGGCAAGCAATTCACTGACAAGAAGATATCCAGCTGGCTCAAGGAATTGCGCATCAACCAAATTTTCACTTCAGTTTATCACCCTCAGGGGAATGGCCAAGTGGAACGCGCTAACCAAAGCTTGCTGAATGGGCTGAAGAAAAGGTTAGAGGGAGAATCCCATTCTTGGGTCGAAGAGCTACCTAATGTCCTGTGGGCACACAGGACATTAAGCAAAACCAGCAATGGCGAATCCCCGTTCAGCCTAACCTATGGAACAGAGGCAATGATTCCAGCAGAAATTGGATGCCCATCCCATAGAGTGCTCATGATGAGCAAGATTGATAATGAGCGCGAAAGAAGGTTGGATCTCAACTTACTTGAAGGGCGCAGAGAGGCGGCTATCATCAGTGAAGCCAAATACAAGAAAAAACTGGAAAAATATTACAACCAGCGCGTGAAAGAATGCCACTTCAAGAAAAATGATTTTGTCCTTCGAAACAATGAAGCTAGCCGCGCGATACCCCCGGGAAAAATGTCCCCCAATTGGGAGGGACCTTATCAAGTCTTGGAAGAATTGGGAAAAGGCGCATACGCCTTAAAAGATTTGAATGGAAAGAAGATCCCGCGCGCATGGAACGCAGCACAGCTTAGAAAATGTTTCATGTAAAAAATGTCAAGTTTGTAATCAAGGCTTCTTAAGCCATTATGAATAATGATACGCGCTATCTTCTCTTAATGTGGATTCTATTACCTTTTGCATACATGTTTCACACTTCCCTTTATTAATTTTGAGCAATATGACAACATGTATTGACATCAAAACAAAATAAAACGAAGTAAAACATACATGCGCAAACGCGTTAACGAGTCTTAACTCTAAAACGTCAGGGCCTTAGCCCAAAATTATGAGCCTTAGCTCAGGGCCTTAGCCCAATAATGTGAGCCTTAGCTCAAATCACTCACAACATCCATCCTACATGCTGCGCAGCCTGACCATAAAAATACCTAAGCACAACTAAGGCAAAGCAAATGCCAAAACATAGTTGTTAGGGTCTCAGGTCGAGGTCGCGCATGAAATTGTAATGGATAGCTGAGTAACACACATTGACACGTAAAAGCTAAAAAACTCATAATTCCATATAATAAATGTGCAATATCGTCGCGCAAAACAGGAATAATGAAAGCGCCAAGGCACGTGTCAACATAATCAAGATATGGCAAAATCACTTACAATATGACAAGGATTAAGTATAATAATTTCCTTACAACCTTGTTCTTATTTCAACGTGCAAGCATATCTTATATTCAACAAGCAAACATTCAATATAAAGAGATGAATGGGGAAGGCGCAAGATGCGAAGAAGGGAAAAACAAAATTTCATTCCAAAGCATTGAAATTTACAAGTTTACAAGATGAGATACAAACTACAAATAAAAATACATGAAGGGCTTCTCAAGTCTCCACGTTGACGTCAGCCTCTTCATCATCCTCATCACCGCCCTCAGCATCTGGCGCAGCCCGCTCCTCGTCATCTCCAAACTGACCATAGTCAAGTTGTTCATCCTGAATGGAGTCTTCTATCACAGTAGTGTCAGGAGCGGATCCTTTGGCCACGCCAGAGCCGCTTGCAGGAGCAGCATTCCCCGCGCCATCATCGCCGCCACCAGCCCCTTCGCACTCGTCAAGTAATTTCTTTAGCGCGCCGAGGTCGGGCTGGTCAGCAAGCGCGGATATCTGCAAATCATAAGGAAAAATATGAGTACAAAAATACTTGGAAAATAAATCAAAGAAATCTCATTAAAGTTAAAATACCTGCGCAAGGATAGGAATGGGAGTATTCAAATACTTCTCCCCCATCTCGGCCATGTCCGCGCAGGCAACGTCGCTCTGATAAGGGTAGTCGGATGGGTTCTTCTTCAGCATCCCATATTTATAGCCATCCTTAAACCCTTCAGCTCGACCCACCAAGCGCGCGGCAGCGTTGCAATCCATCACAAGGGCCTGGAACTCGTCTGAGTATTTCATCGCATAAGCGCAACGAGTCATACCCTGTGAGACTAGCCATTGGCGATCCTGCGCGAGAGAAGAAACAGTCGTCTCGAGGGCAGGAATCTGAGAGTTTAACAACTCAACAGTTTCCTTAGTCTGTTTTAGCTCCTCTTTGTCGGACGCTGCTGCCGCCAAGGCTTCTTCCTTTTCCGCCCGCGCAGAATCAAGTGCTTCCTGGCTAGACGCTGCCATCGCCAAGGCTTCATCCTTCTCGGCCTGCACGGCCGCCAGCTCCTTCTTCAGGCTCGCAACCTCACTCTCCAGTGATGATTTTTCAGTTATAGACTGGACAAGAGCTTGGTCACGCGCCTCCGCCTCCAGCTCCAAGTCGCGCGCTTTGCGCGCGTACTTGGCCGCGTCCGCCTCCGCCGCCTGTAACTTCTCCCGCGCAGCCTGAAGCTCATGTCCGCGCTTCACGAAGGCGCTGTTGGCACTTGCTCTGTTCTCACTGAGCTCTGCTTGGAGCTTCTCAGCTCTCTCTCGAGCATCAGAAAGATGCCAAGCAGACACCTTAGCCTCTTGCTTGGCTTCCGCAAGAGCATCACGTACATTTACATAATCATAGCGAAGCTCTTGGGAGGCAGCAAAGAAGGCCGACCCAGCAAACAGATGATCGTTGAGCAAGTCATCGCGAGCGCGGTCCTCCTGGAACCTCCTTTCAGCTGGAGGCACAGCATGAGCCCAGAATTCCGCACACACACTCATGGACTGAAATGTGTTGTCTTCAGTAATATTCCATCTCGGGCGGTAAATGTGATCGGCTTCCTGCAAAAGCAAAGTAATTATCTAAGTCATCAAAACACTAAGATGGAAGTCCGCGCAGCGGAACATAAAAGAACCTATACCTGCGGGGATGAAGCAAAAAAGTCAGCGCCAGCCCCACGAGAAGGCTCCGCCGCGAAAACTAGTGGCGCTGCGGGGCTGGCGCGGGCGCCATCGGAGTCTTCAACTTCAAACTCCTCAACCTCCTCGGAAACAGGCCTTTTCTCCTGCGACCTAGAACCAAAATCATGCTCGCGAGGAGGGCTGTGCGCAGGAGGAGGTGAGGGAGGTCTCGACGCCGCCAGGTCGGCGCGTAAAACGGCCTCCTGCTCCTTAGTAATCCCGATGAGGGGAGATTCAGCACTTGCAGGAGCAAGAGCGGAACCACCGGCGCCAGGAGTGCCGCCAGCAGCTTGTGCGCCAGCTATGACTCCTATGAAAAAATCAACAAAAAGAAATGGTTTATGACTTGATCTAAAAGAAATAAGTCAGAAAATAAAAGCGCAATACATACCTTGGCGCAACTCCGTTCGCGAGGCAAACATCGCCATGAAGTCCATTCTACCCTTTTTTGAGGGTAAAACGGGGGACTTCGAAGGGACCTCCGGCGCAGCCTCGGCATCTTGTGGCACTTGAGGTTGATCCACCAAGGTCGCCGGCTCTACACACATTTGAGTGAGCAAAGATTCGTTAGTAATTCTATCAGAATCGCGCTCATAGAACCATAAAAGATAGGCAAAGGATAAGCAAAGTATACCTGTCGAAGGCGCAACACCGCTTCCCTTTTCCGCCGCGCGAAGGGAGGAGGTAGCGCCACCATACCTCAAGTGGACAGGAGGTCTGCCCACTTTTTGAGGCAGGGAAGACAAGGAAAACTTGGTGGTAAACACCTGGGTTTTCTCAGGTCCCTTCGCCTGAGTAGGAGGATCCTGAACAACAGGGGCATCATCTTTCTTCTGCTTCTTACTGGCCCCTGCGCCAGTTTTCCCTTTAGCTTTACGCTTTAGTTGGGGCGCCTCCTCTTCCTCCTCCTCTTCCGCGAGCTCCAGCTCGTAGTTCTCGAGCGCATCTACAATAAGTGCAACGAAAATGTTAGCCAAATTTGGTATTATAAAGGCATAAGCATAAGTACAAAGGCTTACCAGGCGCATCGCTGTCAAAGATAAATCCCAGATCAACAGGGATGAACATGTCATCGAAGCGATCGGGGAAGCCAACCTCCCCAGCGCCCAGCGCGACGGAGCCACCCTCCATATGCTCGTCATAGGCGGCGTGGACATACTCCTTGGTGACTGCACAAAACAAGGGAAATGATATCAGTAAAACGAAGTACATTAGCGCAGAAGTAATGGAATGAGATAAACTTACACAAGCCGTCAACTTGGATAACGGGCTCAGTCGCGCTGTCGGCCCACCTCCTGCTCATGCCAACCCCCACCAGCGCCTCCTCGCAAATGTTCTTGGCGGGGGATGGTTCAGCGGTCAACTTATTTACCCAGGCGCCAGTTGGGTTCTTGAGGACACCTACATCCGCAGGCGCAGAAGAGATCGCGCGCATGGTCATACGGATGGGGATCACACCAGCCCTTATATAGAAAAATCTCTCAGACCAGTCATGAAGGCTCTTGAATGAAACAGTGCAGCACTTCACCTTCTGACTGCGAGGAATAAAGGAGAACCAAGAATCTTGGATCTTGGGCTTATAAAAAAACTGAAAGCGCCGAGGGGTGGGCTCCTCGCGCTGAGATTTGCACATGAACTCAAAATGAGTCATGCGCACAAGTCCAAACGGATGGACTTGGGATATATGAATCCCATAAAACCTAAGCACCGCACCTACAAACCTTGTCATCGGGAGACGAAGGTTGCAGTGGGTGAAAAAATGGCAGTACAGGGATATATAACCGGTAGGCGGGTCCGCCGCCGTTTGCCCGGACGCAGGCAGGATGCAGCCATACTCAGGGAGAAAACCCTGAGAGGCGATAAGGCTGTCGAAATCGGCCTGCCTCAGTTTGCAGGGGATCTCATCCCACTTCTTCACTGCCTTAGTCCTCCCTACCTCCTCCGAAGAGGCCTCAGCAGTCTTCTTCCCCTTGCCGGTCTTCTTCAAAGTTGACATTACTAGCGATTTAACACGACGATTGTTGGCGGAGATTGTGTTGTCTGAACTATCAGACATACAACTGTAAGAACGAACGGAGGATGCCTCTAAAAGAACAGAGATCTAGAAGCAGAAGACGGTAATCGGAATAGAATGAAAGAAAGAAAAAGCTCTGAATAAACAAGAAGATGAAGGATAAAAAACTCAAAGGGGCTGGCTTTTATAGGCCCAGGAGAGAGAGAAAAAGTGGTACTGATCGGACTCCACGCGCCACCACTCGCAGGTGTTAGCCAACTCGAGCGCGACACGTGTCCCAGACACTGTGTGAGGGGACACGAAAAGAAACGATACAGCTGCCACCAGAGTTCACGCGCCACCACTCGCAGGTACGGACCAACGCGAGCGCGACACGTGTTCCTGACACTATGTGAGGGGACATGAAAGGCAACTGTAGCACCTCGAGCACACGAAAGGTCTGACACGTCTCCATCACGTACATAGACGATTCGTTTCAACCAAAAGGATAGAATTTCGCACAACGACGAGTAATAAGAAGACAAAGACAAAACCCTATTAAAAGAGCAAACTATTAAGTCTAATATCTATCTTACCTCGCTCGCGCGAGACAAGACACACATTAGACTGGGGGGGCTTGAAGAGGTATGTACCCGCCTCAACACCGAGCGAGGCGGGTCAACCCACAAGATATAGACAAGAGTCTTGAAATCAAGACATTATGAAGGCACAAAGCCAAAACCTATGCGCATGGCGCATATAACATATGCTCACGCATATCACATATGCTCATGCATCACATGCTCAGGCATCACATATGCTCACGCATATCACATATGCTCAGGCATCACATATGCTCACGCATATCACATCTGCGCGTGGCGCGTATCACATGCTTGTGCATATCACATCTGCGCATGAAACATCTGCGCGTGAGAATAAAGAGAAGACCTCGCGCATCCTCAGGATAGACGCGTATCACACATGCACATAATCAACCTCGTCCTTATCCAAATCAGGATTAGGGCAACCTTGATTATGCACGTCAGACAACCTTCCAGAAGGTATCTTTTCAAGGAATAAGAATATGCTGATGTTGACAGCTGCCAATGAAAGGTGGACAACTCAGCAAAACCCATGTGCTACCACGTGATTATAACCAATGAAAAAGCACCAGGTGTCCCCAAGGACACGTGGCGCAAATCAATTGGAGGAGGCCAACAAGGCTGAGCCCAATCAGTGGAAACCCTAGCACTATAAATACCACATCAACTCCACAAGGAAGACACACCCAGTTACATCCAATTACAGACAATCACATCCAATTACAGAGTATTCAGCTATATTAAGCAGTACACTCCCATTTCCTTACTCTCATATTATTATCTTCTCCTACAAATACTTATTCTCACACCGGAGGGTTACCCCAAAGAGGACCCCTCTGTCCCTTTCTGAGGGGTAAGTTGACGGTGCTGTTCATTTTGTAGGTGGAAGAACCCAGATTCCAGAGAACCATCGGTGGAATAGCATAATCACACCCGAGGAAAGTAGATCGTCTACCAGTGAGTCGATCCACGTCTCTTCACCAACATAATCTGTTATGTGGCAAACTGGGATTAAAAGACTAATTTGGGAATCAAAGTGAGGGGGGGGGGGGGTGTTAAAACTAGTAAACGTTCTAATTCTTTTAATATAGTATGTTTTCCTTTTATGTGGTTTTAAAATAAGGAAAGTTGAAGGTTGACTTGGTCAATAAAGGAAAGATAGAACCGTTGCAGCATTCTAGGAAATTAAGAGGGTTGGATATGTGTTGTCTTTTATTCTCAGTTTTTGGTACTTATATGATTCCTCTGTGCACTATTAAAGATAGGAAGCGAGTCACCATTTTCATCACAATTGCTATCTAATCTCATCCAAGTATTCGACTCAATTAGCTAAGGAATCACCGTGTTACATCTTTCTTTTGTTCAATCTGTAAAAGCTATTTCATTAGCTTCTTTGATTGTTTCCTATTTGTAACCCTTGATTTGACTCTGTAAGCCTAAATCGATTGTTTGAAATAATTAATCAAGGTTTTTTACAATAACCACTTCAATCCAAAACCAAATCCATAACTCCAACAACATTCCCAAATCTTGTTCTCAATCATTCAAACTCTAAATCTAAATTCATGCATTAGTCAAGTTACATATTATTTGTTAATTTCTATGAAACCACCGATATCAATCAACCAATACAATTTATCAATTATCATCCCACCTTAACTTGCGGGTTGGCGTCAACATGTATACGACAATATACAACCATAAACAGTATCCTCTGTAGTTGTCCGGGGTCTTGTCCGCTTCGATGGCGGTGGCGGTTCGTCATCCGACGTGGTCGGTAATCACGCTATCCTATACACGGACACCATCCGGTACGGGGCATTGGAGGCCACCATTGTAATGATCAATTGAATACCAGATTTCCACTCACGGGTGTTAACTGGTGGCTGTTCGACGAATGTTTTGGCAATGTGGGCGGCCGCGTAGGCGGCGCCTAAGATGATGTCGTGATCATGTTGTTTTTCCGCCGTTGGGATGGGGTGTATGATGTCATGAGTTGGCTTTGATCGCCACGTACCGCCAACCATCATAATGATTGAACGTAAGCATGCATAATAACATCGAAGTTGGGGTGAGAATGGATGACTATGTCGATGTATATATATATGTATGGGAGGGTGACGATTATTACGGTTGAAGGTGGTTTATTATGGTTATTTTGAAAGGTTTTTTGATTAAAAGAGTTACTTATATGTGTGTAAAAACAATGGCAAAGTTCAATATGCGTGATCATAAGAAGACAAAGATGGGAAAAAACTAAACTGTGCTTATATGGGCAGGGTGGAATAATTGAAATTAAAATTTATAATAAAGGTATGTTTAGGGTGGATTAATTAAAGTTAAAATTTATAATAAAGGTATGTTTTAAAAAAAGGTTGGAAAATAGGTTGCAACCGATTCTAAATGTAGTAAATAAAATTAAACCACTAGAAAAGATGCTTTAATTTATTTTCTTTTTATTATTATTGTATTTACAGTAAGTAGCATATACTCATAATGAGTGTGATCATTACTTTTTAATTTAAACAAGTTTTGTGCCCGCGTGTTGCCGAGGCGTTCACTTTGAACAGTTAACGATAGACTTAAATTGGCGAAGCCACCCCAAGTCTTTTGTCACCAAGGGTTTCCAATTAGAACGTTGCAACGGTTGACAACAAAGCATGGTGCAAAGTAATCTCAAATTTCCTTCAAAATACATTAATGTTCCTATATAATAGCAATAAAAACAAATGAAAACTAAGCGTTAAAACAAATTAATAAAAAACAAAAGAAAACAAACATAATGAATTGGTAAAACCAAAAAGCAATAAACATAACAAGATCGCCGATAATGGTATGCGATAATAATCATGGGCTTCGATATTTGATCATAGCATTTACGACTCCACCACCACCACCACCAAGGGTTACGAACAGGGACACAGCAACAATAGACAATAGAAGATAATTCATAAATGATCATCATAGCGCTTATCAACAAAGCCGACTCAAAGCAGGCTGTAGTCAACGCCGTGTACATTCATAAATGAATCCGTCAATGGAAAATCTGGTGCCACATAGTAGTAAACCACCACCCAAATAGGCAGCTGCCATCAACTGTCCACCAAGGGTTGGGAACCGGCAACAATAGGCCATATGCAACACCAAGTCAAGGCTGTATGGGTTCCCAAATACAGTCCGGTAACTGTTATTTTGACCACTACACTAGTAACCACTACAATAGCCTCTTGAAGTAATGATTTTAAACACCCGCAACTTTAATTTAAATTTTATAAGAAGGTTAACAACTTAACATGTTTCTATAAGCTATGTATATTGGTTCCACAAATACCTTTACTTGTTGGACAAAACAGGTTGATTCAGCTGCTTTAGTTACGAACATGATTAATTTGCTTCGAAGGTATTAGATTTTCAAAGGCTTTCCATTAAGTTAAATGATTTCTAATATTACTTTTGTATTGATTTTGTATTTTTTTTAATTTATAGTGGTGCTATTACTTATCTAAGCAGTAATGAAGAATAAACAACGGATGATATGCCATGTATGATATTTCTTTGACTTCGATCTATGGTGTCAGACGTGTCCGGTTAGTAGGTTGAGATATAGAATCCAAACACATCCATATTTTTATTCAGGTCAAACAGGTTGGCAAGTTATAAGTGGGTGGTTAGGTTGGAAGCGGGTTAATAGTAGTGTGTCTAAAAAGTTACAACTTTATAAAAAACAAGAATTTCTACAAGTGAGTACGAACGAGTAAATATGAACAACAAACATGAACTCTGCTATTCTTAATGGAAAATTTCCAGACAAACGAAAACACTTTCAAAAGTAATGATTATAATTTACTATTAAACAAATCAATTATGGTAAATCAAACGGTAAATAGAGAGTTTTGGGAAAGACAAAAATTAACATCATAGAAATAACTAAATTTATATTTGTTGTAAAGTGATGCATATTTATGCTAACCAAAAATTAGTTTATGAAAAGGTTGCAAGCAGACTCATTTATGTTAAGGTGCTTAGTTAGTTACGAACCTATGATATATTTTTATAGTCCTTTTAAAATTGTTTTTGAGGATCGGTGTTTCTATTCTAGATGCTGATGTATGTGCATATGCTACGTGTCACACCCCAACCTATGGCGGAAATGCCGGGGCGCGAAATGATTGCTCACAGTTTTTCAAAGGTTACTAGTATGCACATTATAAGTTTCAATATCTATTTAATAATTTCAAATAAAACAAAAATTCATTACATTATCCCAAAAAAAAAAAAACAAAACAAATACGACATCAAACAATTATAAAATTTTAATTAATATTATCTCAATTAATTTCTTCTAGCATAAATCCTTAAGTGATCTTCTAACTTCAAATACTTTACCTCAAACGATAACCTGCATATGCGTTGAAAATAAAGTAGTTTTGTCAACACAAGGTTGAGTGAGCAACACACAAGTTTAAATGTACATATAGTATAGTATAAAAATAAGTAGTTGCAACAAGTCATATGAGAATAACAAATTAACCAAATGAGCAAGTATAACTGAGATGTCGAGAAGCACAAAGGTTAACGACTGGCGTATGATCATACTAGACTGAGATTATGCTGGACCTCCCCGAATGCGGAAGCATACAAAGCAAATAAGCACATAAACAAGTAAGGTATAAGTTGTTAACACATAAGACAATAGTTGCAGTTTTGAGCATAAGTATATATATGAGAAATATAATTTACGCATATGTCCCCAAAACGTGAGAAAACGAGTAAAAAGAGGGGAATGTGGTACTCACCTTAGCAATAAGCAAAAGATAAACGAATGCGGTAAGAACGGTAGTAAACAAGCGTTACGCTCTTCGTAAGTTATCGATGAGAAATCCTAAGTAACAATAGTTGAGAATATAAATATGGGTTGTATAACAAAGCTAAAACTAGATAGAGGTTCGGGATTTGATGATCGGGTGAAATCTTACAAAACCTATTTATTTCATAAGTTAAAAGTCAATTTTATTAGCAAGGTTTTATAGTAATAATCATGATTTAATTACATAAAATACTTAAAAAATACTTAAACAAATATTTATAAAAATTTATAGATTATAAAGAGAGATTTGTTTTTAAATGATTATTTTAGCTAAAAATATGTTTTAATGTATTTAAATTTGTATTACTAATAAAGATTTCTTTTTAAGTAAATATTGTAAATAATAGTTAATTAATAATAAATAATAAGACTTGTATAAAATATGATTTTTATAAAATACTTGTAATTAAATCTTAATATATTAATTAACAAGATTAAATTTAAATATATATTATATATTAACCCTTTAACAATTTTAATACTAAAATACATATACATATATATGGTTTTAACATCGGTTCGGCAAGGTGCTCGATTAATACGTCGGTTTTAGACAAAATATACATTTGTTATTATACTTACAATATAGTTTAAGTAATTAATTGTGTTAATTAATGATTTAAATAACTACCAAAAACGAAATAAATAATTAAAACAAAAAACGGGGCTGTCGGGTTTCGAACCCGCGCAACAAGGCCACTGAAACCCAACAAACACACCGCCAACCATCTGAACTACTAAGAAAGTTATGAATAACTCAAAATCAAAAAATATATAAACATCCCGATGGTTAACCCCGTTTGAACTAAGAACCCTATCACGATCAATCGATCAATCCCGATTATATATGATCAATTAACCATGGGGTTATTGATTAGTGAAACAAAACGAGTATTACTGCATATTTTAATTACCTTAACGTTGGTTAATTGAGGTTTTATAAGAACACGAACCCGACGACCAACAATAGAACACGAACAACTATATAGAGTTTTCGATAATCAAGTCAAAAATGGGGCTATGATAGGCGTTGGTGTGAGGATGCTAACTGCGGGTTTAATCGAATTCATATGAACGTTTATTTGTATAACGAGTTTGAATTAGGGTTGGTGTTTGTCACACCCGGTCCATAGGCGGAAACAACCGGTGTGCGACTCATGAAAGGTTTTCGAGAGCGCGGTTAAGCAACAACTATATGATTAAATACATGAGGATTTCATTCATAATATAAGTTTTACAAAAATATCCATAAAAAGGTTTACATATAACATATTGAGATTTCACAGTTATGTCCTGCCGAAGGGAGATATAACCGTGAAAACTCCAAAATATAAAATCCTCATACATGAAATTTCCATAGTTAAACATAAAACCGTAGTGAGACACCGTGACCTCTCCACGTGGCTAAATACCTGAAAGACACGTAAAATAATTTAATCAGTATAAACTGAGTGAGTTCACAAGTTTTGTGACTCGATAAAATGCTTTCTAATATAATTCTCATAACGTCATGAATGCAATATCCATGACTTGCAGTGTAACGTGAATACATGAGTTCGTAACCATTCCTTGACTATATATATACACCATAAAGCCCCACATAACATCCCACGAGTCCACGAGGGAATAAATAAATCGGAAAACTAAGCACCCGTCTTATAAAGTGGCGCGACCACTTACGAGTGGGTTGGTCAGACCAGTAGTACTACCCGTAGAGTTCCTCGGCTATAGTTGCCTATAGTTTATGGTTACAATATATACCGGGGACTTTATGTACCATGAGCGCGCCAAATATCTCATGTACACGCACATTGTAAATCAAGATATACACCATGATAAAACATATTTAAACACGTGTCCCTCGCCCCGAAAACAGTTTAAAACATAGTGAAAATAGTGAAAATAGGGGCTGTGAGACTCACCTTAAATCAAGGAATAATGTTCCGTTATTCCTGGTGAGTTTCCTGTATTATATCGTATACGTACATTCTTCAGTACATAATACTTATACTACTATTAATACTTAGCCCGATACATACTTATGAGGTGACGGTATATATGTATTTTTATACCTTAGCGATATGGACGTTAGACAACGTCTTATACTTGTTATATATATGCCCGTTATATTCTCTTTATATATATATCCTCCGAGTATTAGGGAATGCTCGATACAAATTATTAGTCGGTAATCATGACGTTCGTGACATGCTTTGGCCTAATAGGTTTTGGAGCTCTCATCGTTAGTCCCCAGGTAGGTAACGGGCCCATCTATGATATATTCAGTTACCAGCCTAGACAGGACGTCCCGACTACCGGCACCTCCACCCTTCCAGTTACTCGCAATGTCCATCACAAAAACCCGTATTTTATATTTATTGCACATATATAGGAATATATGTGTATGACTTGTATACTTATTTTGTTATGTATATATTATAAGTATTATTAATATCCTTTTTAAATCTTATAAGCATATATTATATATATCTTACTAGTACTCATATTTTATCATTATTATTATTATTATTACTATTATTATTACTATTATTATTTTTACTTTTATGACAAACCCGATACGGTTTTTAATACGTTAGTTATATCCTTTGTAAAGTTTAACATAACCAAAATTCCATTTTTACATTTAGATCATCTTGTTTATTCATTAATGGGTTTTACTACTGAAGATCATTTTTACCTTAACCTTCCTTAAACACCCCTTTAAATCCTTTATATCTTTTACTTAACATGATTTATCCTTACTTATATGTCACACTTCAAGTTTATATTCATGATTTATCACCTCATTAAATATATGTATCTTAGGCTTAATCCATGTTTTTCTATTAAACATAATATGATTTTATTACCTTGGAAATGTCGGTTTTTCGAGACGTTCTTGAGCGTGTTTAGGCTCTTGGATGATGGTCTTGTAGTGTAGGCTCTAGAATATGTTTATTAAACATGAACACAAGTGTTAAAATCAAAGGAAACGAGTGTGTGTTGGCTGGACAGAAAAGAACCATTTTCCAGCAAGTATTTTATGAAGAACAATTAGACTTTTAGGCTTACCAAGTGCTGAAATTAAGCCGGAAATGGATATTCGAAAGATGGTTCGTGATCCTTACGAGTTTCCTTGGATTTCTAAACAAGAATCACCGAAAAATACCAAGTAGTTTGTGAGATATGAACAAAAGAAGAGAGGTGGGTACTGCTGGAAAATGCAGTTTCCCAGCAGTGACCTTCGAAGGTTCAAAGCTTCTTACCGAGTTTTCCGGGCAGAGATCCGTTCAAGGCTTTCCACTACGGTTTAAGGATTTCTTCTAGCTTTCCAACGATATATAGGGTTCAGAGGGTTCAGGGCAGAATTATAGAGAAATTGGGTTGCAAAGAGGCGGTTGCTTGGTGTTGCGCTGCTGCTGTTCTTCAGCCATGAAAAGAGAGAAATTTGGAGTGTGTTTAAGGGTTTGTATGAGTTTGTGTGTGGTGTTTTTCATCAAAATAATTGGTCTTATTTATAGGCAAACCCAAGGGAACACATCCCTTGATTTGGGGGATCCAAAAGATTACAATCCCTTGATTTAAGGGTGTCAAATCTTACACCATAAAGTGAAATAGTTGGTCAAAGCATGGTTTTTATTGTTGTTTATTTGATGGAATGGGGGTAGGCGGCCATAGGGAATGGTTAGGAAGATTTTGCTTGATCTTGTAGTACTTTCAATATTGTGCCCATACCTTGGTAGGTAAAAGATAAGATCTTCCAGAAGCATAGACTGGCTCATTTTGGGCGGAAGTATTCCCTTCCCGCAGGTCTTCCCGCAGGTCTTCCCGCAGGTCTTCCCGCAGGTCTTCCCGCAGGGTCTGAGCACAGGGTCTTTGAGCACAGGGTCTTTGAGCACTTTGAGCACAGGGTCTTTGAAAAGGATTTTTGGTTTTTAGGGTTTTTCGCAAGGATTCTTCCCACGGGTTTCCCAATGTCACGCAGAGTTTTTTCACTCTTCTGTTTGAACTTTGGGTATATTATAGATGATATGGAACCCGTATTTATTTTGGTTCCCGGTATGATGTATATTTAAATTTAGTCCGGAGTTATATTTGGTTAAATAGTGCTCCATATTGTAATCCTTTATGGATTGTTTAAATTATTAACTTCATATTATTTTTGACTAGTATACCTTTAATTCCTTCATAGTTTCATATCTTGGTCGTCTCACTGTATAATGTATCATTGGTTTGGCCGGTTCGGCGACTATATTCCATTATTTAAACGTTTATGGCGTTTTGGTCCTAATTAGAGTATTAGAACATTACTGGGCATGGTCTTACCATTACACCTTATATTGGATCATAGGTATATATTTAGTTTGATATGTTTGTCACCTCTGACTATTACTGGGCTGTCTTTATCATATAGTCGTTCTCATCGGCACTTTATACAATCCTATAGGCATTACGACTGTTCTCGTTCACATTTCAAGTATACTATGGTTTATACGTCATATAACTTATATAATCAACACATAATTTAAATCAAGTATATAGATTAGAGTGTGAAATAATTACCGGGTGTCACATTCTCCCCCTGTTGGAAGAATTTCGTCCCGAAATTTGTTGTTAGTTATCCGTTATAGTTGGGTCCGGGAAAAGGTGTGGGTACTTCTTTCGAATTTGATCTTCTCTTTCCCAGGTAAACTCGGGTCCTCTTTTAGATTTCCATTGGACCTTTACTAATTTAATCCGACTTCTTCGTAGTTTTTGTTCTTTCAAGTCGGTAACGGCTATCGGTTCTTCAATAAAGTGTAACTGATCGTCAATATGTACTTCATCTAAAGGTATAATTAAAGATTCATCGGATAGACACTTTTTAAGGTTCGACACATGGAATGTGTCATGTACCCCGTTAAGTTCTTCCGGTAGCTTCAACTTATAGGCCACTGGACCTATCCTTTCCAGGATCTCGAACGGTCCGGTATATCTTGGGCTGAGCTTGCCCCGCTTTCCAAACCTCGGAACTCCTTTCCATGGCGAGACCTTTAAAAGAACTTTATCTCCCACTTGGAATTCCAAAGGCTTGCGTCTCACATCCGCATAACTTTTCTGTCGATCGCGGGCCGTTTTCAGTCGTTCTTTTATTTGAAATATCTTGTCAGTAGTTTCTTGAATTAGTTCGGGACCCGTCATTTGTCTATCGCCTATTTCCGCCCAGCACAAGGGCGACCTACACTTACGACCATACAAAGCTTCGAACGGTGCAGCCTTTATGCTCGTGTGGTAGCTATTATTATATGAAAATTCCACCAAAGGAAGGTGAACATCCCAGCTACCACCAAAATCAATTGCACACGCTCTTAGCATATCTTCCAATGTTTGTATAGTTCGCTCGCTTTGGCCGTCAGTCTGGGGATGGTAAGCGGTACTCATATCTAATCGCGTGCCCAAAGCTTTTTGTAACGACTTCCAAAAATGAGACGTAAATCGACTGTCGCGGTCGGAAATAATTGAGACTGGGACTCCATGTCTTGACACGATCTCTTTTATATATAGTCTAGCTAACCGCTCCATCTTATCCGTTTCTTTGATAGCTAAGAAATGCGCGGATTTGGTTAGCCGGTCGACTATCACCCATATGGTGTCATAACCTCCTGGAGTCCTAGGTAACTTCGTAATGAAATCCATCGAGATTTGTTCCCATTTCCACATGGGAATCTCGGGCTGTTGTAATAATCCGGATGGTTTCTGATATTCCGCCTTGACTTTTGCGCAAGTTAAACATTTTCCCACATAATTTGCTATATCACCCTTAAGATTAGGCCACCAATAGTATCCCTTTACATCTTTATACATTTTATCTGCACCGGGGTGCACGGAATACTTCGTCTTGTGGGCTTCATCAAGTATTCTTTCACGTAATCCTCCCTTGAGAGGAACCCATATTCGGTTGACAAAGTACAGGGTACCGTCTTCTTTGGATTCTAAGTTGTCAACCATACCACGGAGACCCTCGTCTTTGATATTATCAGGTTTCAAAGCTTCTTGTTGGGCTTCGTGGATAAGGGTGGTGAGGTTCGTACTTATAGTTAGCCCTAAGACTTTAACACGTGGTGTCTTCACCCTTTCTTTCCTGCTTAAAGCGTCTGCTACAACGTTCGCCTTTCCAGGGTGGTACTTGATTACACAATCATAATCATTCAATAATTCAACCCACCGTCGTTGCCTCATGTTTAATTCTTTTTGATCAAATATATGTTGTAGGCTTTTATGATCGGTGTAGATTGTGCAATGGGTGCCGTATAAGTAATGACGCCATATCTTAAGTGCAAACACCACTGCGCCCAATTCTAAATCGTGAGTGGTGTAATTTTTCTCGTGCACTTTGAGTTGTCGTGACGCGTACGCAATGACTTGATTTCTTTGCATAAGGACACAACCAAGTCCTTGATGCGAAGCATCGCAATAAACTACGAAGTCATCCGTCCCTTCAGGTAGAGCTAGGATAGGCGCACTACAAAGCTTCTGTTTTAGCAACTGGAACGCCTTTTCTTGTTTATCTCCCCAATTAAAAGGTTTATCCTTCTGTGTGAGCGCAGTAAGGGGTTGTGCTATCTTCGAGAAATTTTCAATAAATCGCCGATAGTAGCCTGCTAGCCCTAGAAATTGTCGTATTTCCGTCGGTGTCTTCGGCACTTCCCAGTTTTTAATGGCCTCTACTTTTGAAGGGTCAACATGAATTCCCTTCTTATTGACGACATGGCCTAAAAAGTGTACTTCTCTTAGCCAAAAATCACACTTTGAAAACTTTGCATACAACTTCTCCTTTCTCAACAATTCTAAAATCAATCGAAGGTGTTGCTCGTGCTCCTCTTCCGTTCGGGAATAAATTAATATGTCATCTATAAACACTATCACGAACTTGTCTAGGTAAGGTTTGCACACTCGGTTCATTAAGTCCATGAACACGGCAGGTGCGTTCGTTAGCCCAAAAGGCATGACTAGAAATTCATAATGACCATACCTCGTTCGAAACGCAGTCTTTGTGTGACACCCGGTAAATTCCCAATCCCTTAAACTAAGTAATCAACCTAATAATTAGGTGATTGTAAATATTAAGCGCGCCATGTTAGTCAGCGCGTGCATTTGTTATGTGCGCCCTGCGCGAGCGCGCCATGTTAGTCAGCGCGTGCATTTGTTATGTGCGCCCTGCGCGAGCGCGCCATGTTAGTCAGCGCGTGCATTTGTTATGTGCGCCCTGCGCGAGCGCGCCATGATAGTCAGCGCGTGCATATGTTATATGCGCCATGCGTGAATGTTTTGACTTTATGTTTTCATGCAACTTAAACGTTATGTTGTCTATGGGTTGACCATCCTACATCGTTTATGCGCGTGCGGAAGGGAACTAACCTCCCCGCATGGCGGGAACATTGAGAGCTAGTTTGTCTGAAGCTCCAAGATGGAATTGACTTCAACATGACTGATCACTATGTTGAAATACCAAGACCACCTGGAGAATCTACAAATGAAACTCAATATCCCCAACTGCGAGAAGGTTACGCACCTACCCGCAGCAAAGAAATGTCCTACACGCAGAAAGCTATGCGCACAAAGTGATGCGCACAGAACACTTAGTCTATTCTCCAGACATAAGGAGATTACTCCCGCCCAAAAGGAAACAGTAGCGTGTTTCAGAGATTTTCCACTTTTTTTTTACTGTACACTGACAAAAGTACCTGAAAAAGCACACTGTAACATGAAAAGTCAACTGTCAGCCACCCTATTCTCACCAACCCCAGACCTGCATGTCCTGTCCAAATCAAATCAAGATCTTTTGTTCACTCCTCCACTTTTAAGTAAACAATAAACAATAATAATTTCCATACTTTATCATCATTACACCTAGATATGAAAAGATTTCAATCCCCTAAAGCAAGGGATTGTGTTCCCTTGAGTTTGCCTATAAATATGTAACCTAAATTATCACTCAAAACACACTCCAAAGAACTGCAAACTTGCACTAATCATCTCCCGAGCATCCGTTATTTTCGATTCCGTTCCAGTTACTAGGTAAGCCGAGGTTATAAACTTGAGATCTACTTTCCAAACCTCATATTCTCCTATTTCTTGATCTTAATATATATACATCTTGTTACTTAATCGTATTCTAGACCTTCGATTCCGAGGCCAACACCAAGAAAACCCGAATCTCGATTAATCCCTTAACAAGAACCACAGGTGAGTCTCACAGCCCCTATTTTCACTGTTTTCACTATTTTTAAACTGTTTTCGGGGCGAGGGACACGTACTTAAATAATGTTTTGTCATGGTATACTTACAAGCTATGCAAGCGATTATGTGTTTAAGTTATGTTTCATGATGAGTAATGCAAACGGTTATCTAAGGTTTTCGATGTATGTGCGCTAGAACTCGAGTAAGTGATCACTTTACCATTGGAACTCTAAGGGTAGGGACTGCTGGTTTGATCCACCCACTCGTAGGGGTCGCACCTCTTTGCATGGACGAGTGCCTAGTATGGTCATGGGGCAGTACTATGGGTTTGAACCCGCTCGTAGGGGTCGCGCCTCTTTGCATGGACGAGCGCCTTGTTTTCCGGCACAACGTCCGCGCGTAACCCGCGGGACGGTATTATTATTTTAGCTCGTAGTGGCAGCGCCACTTTGCATGGACGAGCACATGTTCCTGAAACGTTCGCGCGTAACCCGCGGGACGGTATTACTTATTTTAGCTCGTAGTGGCAGCGCCACTTTGCATAGACGAGCACAGTTTCCAGAAATGTTCGCGCGTAACCCGCGGAACGATTTTATCAGAATATGTTGATATAACTGTTACCAAGCATGTGTTTTAATGATGCTATCAGAATTATGTTTCAGAATGATTTGTATCAAGATTATGATGCAATACGATTTATCAAGTTACTAAGACTTGTGAACTCACTCAGTTTATACTGATTCAAATGTTTTTACGTGTCTTTCAGGAGATAACTAGGTAGCGCATGGAGTCACACTTAGAGCACCTCACGCTGAACATCTAAACTAGCTTTTTGGAAGATTTTAGTTCTATCCCTTCTATGCGCGTGGTTGTTCCCGCCGCGCATGGGGATATGGCGTGGAAATCTTCAACAATTTTTATACTTGGATGTTTTTATGTAATTCTTAAACAATGTAATGTATTTGTATTAAACTTTTCATGCGCAATGAAAATCTTACTTTGAATGTTTGCAATGGCCCGTGCTTAAGTATCAATTCCCACTCGCGCGCGCCCGGCT
The DNA here is from genome assembly GCF_021521415.1 of Bidens hawaiensis. Taxonomy (NCBI): domain Eukaryota; kingdom Viridiplantae; phylum Streptophyta; class Magnoliopsida; order Asterales; family Asteraceae; genus Bidens; species Bidens hawaiensis. The sequence goes on from NW_027491224.1 coordinate 2,096,822, forward strand.
GTTTCCGCCGCTCAGGGCCGGGTGTGACAGATTGGTATCAGAGCACTGGTTATAGCGAACTAGGAAAAGAAGTTTCAACCTAGACTATAACCGTTGGGGAATCGCATGAAATATTTTTCAAAGAAAATATTTTCAAAAGAAACTATACACACACTTAGGAACACGGGTCACACTGTCTAGTAAATAATGATAACATTATGTGCTCAGAGTACATGCGCTAAGTCTGATATTTTCATTCTTTTAAAGCGAGAATGCCTCCAACTAAAGCCAAAGGAATTACCATGACACCCGAGGAACTCGCGGAAATAATCGCGCAGGCGATCGCGACGCATGAGGCCAGCAAGGCCGAATCTAGTCAGGGTCGTCAGAATGAGACCCCAGAACCCGAATCAGGAGCCTTGGATAAAGGATGCTCCTATAAGACATTCATGGCCTGTAAGCCTTGGCCATTCAAGGGAACCGAAGGGGCCATTGGGCTCTACAACTGGATTGACAAGATGGAGACAGTTCTCTCCATTAGCGGATGTAGTGAGAACCAGAAGGTCCTTTACGCGACCTGCATGTTCCAAGAGGTAGCTTCGTCTTGGTGGAAGCTTCAAACGAAAACATTGGGGCGAGAAGTTGCTCTCCACAAGACCTGGGAGGAACTGAAGGAGATGATGATGAGAAAGTTCTGCTCTCGCGCAGAAATCCAGAATCTACAACAGGAATTCTGGAACCACACCATGGTAGGAACGGATATCGACGCCTACAACAACCGGTTCAACGAACTTTGCCAGTTGGTGCCAGACATGGCAAACACGGAGGAAAAGAAGATCGAGAGGTATATTTTTGGGTTACCTCCTGTTGTTAGGGTTCCGCTCAACGCCGCAGCACCTCCAACCTTTGATGAGGCGGTAGCGCGGGCCATTACCCTTACAAGGGATACGATCCGTGCGGGTATGTTGACTACGCGCGGAATCGAGCAGCGAACCTCTGATCCCAAGAGGAAATGGAACTCTCACCACCGAGGGTCCGACACCAAGCAGCCACCGTTCAAGAAGCAGGAAAGCGCAAGGGTTTACGCGATTCAGGCCGCGGAGCCACCACGAAAAGGATACAGCGGGCCTCGCCCATGGTGCAACAAATGCAAGTATCACCACGAGGGTGAATGCGCAAGAATCGAATGTGCCAAATGTGGCAGACCAGGGCACAAGACGATGAATTGCCGTATCAGAGAAGCTGGAGCAAGCGACAACTGCTACGCATGCGGGAAGCCAGGGCATTTTAGTCGGGATTGCCCGCAAAAGGGGAACCAAGCTCGCGGGAGAGCTTTTGTGATCGGCGCAGGCGAAGCTAAAGAAGAGCCGAATGTGGTAACCGGTACGTTTTTGCTTAACGGACATTTTGCATCTGTCTTATTTAATACTGGCGCTGACCTAAGTTTTATATCCGCCGAGTTTAAAGACTCCCTAGGCCTAGCAACCAGTAGACTAGACACGCCTTATACTATAGAACTAGCCAATGGTAGGCAGTTATGCGCGAACGAAAGAACTGAACAATGTGTTATAGTCATGGGAGGTCACGGGTTCAATATTAACTTGTTGCCAATAGACTTGGGAAGTTTTGACATTGTGGTAGGTATGGATTGGTTAGTTGAGAACCGCGCGGGAGTTATTTGCCATGAGAAGCAGGTTCGGATCCCACTATTGAACGGAGAAACCTTGGTAATTCAAGGGGAAAGAAGGGGAGTTGCGACGAAACTGATTTCGTGCCTAAAGGCGCGTAAGTGCCTAAGGAAAGGGTGCTACGCCTTCCTGGCGCATGTCGTAGAGAAGAAAGGAGATGAGCGAAGAATTGAAGACTTACCAGTAGTGCGCGAATTTCCAGAAGTTTTTCCTGAAGATTTGCCCGGATTACCGCCGCCGCGACAAGTCGAGTTTCGTATTGATTTAGTCCCAGGAGCTGCGCCAGTAGCTCGAGCGCCTTATCGACTAGCTCCATCTGAGATGCAAGAGCTATCCAATCAGTTACAGGAACTATTGGATAAGGGTTTCATACGCCCAAGCTTTTCACCCTGGGGAGCTCCAGTACTGTTTGTTAAGAAGAAGGATGGTTCGTTCAGAATGTGTATTGACTACAGGGAACTGAACAAGCTGACAGTCAAAAATCGGTACCCCTTACCGAGGATTGACGACTTATTTGACCAGTTGCAGGGATCCAGTTATTATTCGAAGATAGATCTACGGTCAGGATACCACCAACTTAGGGTCCATGAGGAAGATGTGCCGAAAACAGCCTTCCGAACTAGATACGGCCATTATGAGTTCTTAGTAATGCCTTTCGGGCTAACTAATGCGCCGGCTGTATTCATGGATCTGATGAACCGCGTGTGCAAACCATACTTGGACAAGTTTGTGATTGTGTTTATAGATGATATTCTGATTTACTCACGGACCAAGGCCGAGCATGAGCAACACCTGAGATTGATTTTGGAATTGTTGAAGAAAGAAAAGTTGTATGCGAAGTTTTCCAAGTGCGAGTTTTGGCTTAGAGAAGTTCACTTTCTCGGTCACGTTGTAAACGAGAAAGGAATTCACGTTGATCCTTCCAAAGTCAAGGCCATTGAAAACTGGGAAGCGCCAAAAACCCCAACTGAGGTGAGGCAATTCCTAGGACTAGCTGGCTACTATCGACGCTTCATTGAGAACTTCTCCAAAATAGCTCTACCTCTGACCGCGCTAACTCAGAAAGACAAGAAGTTTGTTTGGGGCGAAAATCAGGAAACAGCATTTCAAATGTTGAAACAGAAGTTATGTAGTGCGCCAATTTTGTCCTTGCCCGAGGGGATGGATGACATTGTTGTTTACTGCGACGCTTCACATCAGGGACTTGGATGTGTCCTTATGCAACGAGACAAAGTCATAGCGTATGCCTCACGCCAACTCAAGACCAATGAAAAGAACTACACAACGCATGATTTAGAACTTGGAGCGGTTGTCTTCGCGCTAAAGATTTGGCGCCATTACCTCTATGGTACAAAGTGTATAATCTTTACGGATCACAAGAGCCTTCAACATATATTTGATCAAAAGGATTTAAACATGAGGCAACGAAGATGGGTGGAGTTGTTGAACGATTATGATTGTGAGATTAAGTACCACCCTGGAAAGGCGAATGTGGTAGCAGACGCGCTAAGTAGGAAGGAGCGAATAAAAACGCTACGAGTCAAGGCTCTAAGGTTGACCATTCACGCAGATCTCTCTACCCGCATCCGAGACGCTCAGCAAGAAGCTTTGAAATCAGAGTTTGTTAAAAACGAATGCCTTGGGGGTATGGTTAAGAATTTGGAACTTAAAGAGAACGGCAATCTATATTTCGCTAACCGCATATGGGTCCCTCTCAAGGGAGGATTGCGCGAGCAGGTATTGAACGAAGCTCACAAGACGCGGTATTCCGTACATCCTGGCGCAGACAAGATGTACCAAGATGTTAAAACGCTGTATTGGTGGCCCAATCTTAAAGGCGCCATCGCAACGTATGTCAGTAAGTGCCTGACGTGTTCGAAGGTAAAGGCTGAATACCAGAAACCATCAGGGTTGCTTCAACAGCCAGAAATTCCCATGTGGAAGTGGGAACAAATCTCTATGGACTTCATCACCAAACTGCCAAGGACACCTGGGGGTTATGACACAATATGGGTTATTGTGGATCGGCTAACTAAGTCAGCGCACTTCCTGCCGATCAAGGAAACCGATAAGATGGAAAAGTTAGCCCGACTGTATATTCGAGAAGTAGTTTCAAAACATGGAGTCCCAGTGTCCATCATTTCTGATAGAGATAGTCGGTTCACATCAAGGTTTTGGAGATCGTTACAAGGGGCTTTAGGTACTCGTCTTGACATGAGTACGGCATATCATCCTCAAACGGATGGGCAAAGCGAGCGAACAATCCAGACATTGGAAGATATGCTGCGCGCGTGCGCAATCGATTTCGAAGGTAGCTGGGATACTCATCTCCCATTGGTTGAATTTTCTTACAACAACAGCTATCACACAAGCATTAAGGCTGCGCCGTTCGAAGCTTTGTATGGGCGCAAGTGTAGATCCCCACTGTGCTGGGCTGAAGTGGGTGACAAGCAAATGACTGGTCCAGAATTGATCCAAGAAACAACAGACAAGATTTTTCAGATAAGGGATCGCCTGAAGACAGCGCGCGACAGACAGAAGAGCTACGCAGATGTGCGAAGGAAACCATTGGAGTTTCAAGTAGGGGATAAAGTACTTTTGAAAGTCTCTCCATGGAAAGGAGTCCCCCGTTTCGGCAAGCGAGGAAAGTTGAATCCGCGCTTCATTGGACCATTCGAGATCCTGGAGAGGATCGGTCCGGTTGCTTATAAACTCCGTTTACCCGCCGAACTCAGTGGAGTTCATGATACGTTTCATGTGTCCAACCTCAAAAAGTGCTTATCTGACGAAACGTTGATTTTGCCGATGGAAGAGATTCACATCGACAAACAGCTGCACTTCATAGAAGAACCTATAGCAGTAACCGATTGGAAAGAACAAAAGTTACGCAGAAGCAAAATCAAGTTAGTAAAGGTTCAATGGAACTCGAGGCGTGGGCCTGAATTCACTTGGGAAAGAGAAGATCAAATGCGCAAGAAATACCCACACCTCTTTCAGAACATGGCTTCTGCCAGCAACGTCTCCTAAATTTCGGGACGAAATTCGTTTAACGAGGGGAGAATGTGACACCCGGTAAATTCCCAATCCCTTAAACTAAGTAATCAACCTAATAATTAGGTGATTGTAAATATTAAGCGCGCCATGTTAGTCAGCGCGTGCATTTGTTATGTGCGCCCTGCGCGAGCGCGCCATGTTAGTCAGCGCGTGCATTTGTTATGTGCGCCCTGCGCGAGCGCGCCATGTTAGTCAGCGCGTGCATTTGTTATGTGCGCCCTGCGCGAGCGCGCCATGATAGTCAGCGCGTGCATATGTTATATGCGCCATGCGTGAATGTTTTGACTTTATGTTTTCATGCAACTTAAACGTTATGTTGTCTATGGGTTGACCATCCTACATCGTTTATGCGCGTGCGGAAGGGAACTAACCTCCCCGCATGGCGGGAACATTGAGAGCTAGTTTGTCTGAAGCTCCAAGATGGAATTGACTTCAACATGACTGATCACTATGTTGAAATACCAAGACCACCTGGAGAATCTACAAATGAAACTCAATATCCCCAACTGCGAGAAGGTTACGCACCTACCCGCAGCAAAGAAATGTCCTACACGCAGAAAGCTATGCGCACAAAGTGATGCGCACAGAACACTTAGTCTATTCTCCAGACATAAGGAGATTACTCCCGCCCAAAAGGAAACAGTAGCGTGTTTCAGAGATTTTCCACTTTTTTTTTTACTGTACACTGACAAAAGTACCTGAAAAAGCACACTGTAACATGAAAAGTCAACTGTCAGCCACCCTATTCTCACCAACCCCAGACCTGCATGTCCTGTCCAAATCAAATCAAGATCTTTTGTTCACTCCTCCACTTTTAAGTAAACAATAAACAATAATAATTTCCATACTTTATCATCATTACACCTAGATATGAAAAGATTTCAATCCCCTAAAGCAAGGGATTGTGTTCCCTTGAGTTTGCCTATAAATATGTAACCTAAATTATCACTCAAAACACACTCCAAAGAACTGCAAACTTGCACTAATCATCTCCCGAGCATCCGTTATTTTCGATTCCGTTCCAGTTACTAGGTAAGCCGAGGTTATAAACTTGAGATCTACTTTCCAAACCTCATATTCTCCTATTTCTTGATCTTAATATATATACATCTTGTTACTTAATCGTATTCTAGACCTTCGATTCCGAGGCCAACACCAAGAAAACCCGAATCTCGATTAATCCCTTAACAAGAACCACAGGTGAGTCTCACAGCCCCTATTTTCACTGTTTTCACTATTTTTAAACTGTTTTCGGGGCGAGGGACACGTACTTAAATAATGTTTTGTCATGGTATACTTACAAGTTATGCAAGCGATTATGTGTTTAAGTTATGTTTCATGATGAGTAATGCAAACGGTTATCTAAGGTTTTCGATGTATGTGCGCTAGAACTCGAGTAAGTGATCACTTTACCATTGGAACTCTAAGGGTAGGGACTGCTGGTTTGATCCACCCACTCGTAGGGGTCGCACCTCTTTGCATGGACGAGTGCCTAGTATGGTCATGGGGCAGTACTATGGGTTTGAACCCGCTCGTAGGGGTCGCGCCTCTTTGCATGGACGAGCGCCTTGTTTTCCGGCACAACGTCCGCGCGTAACCCGCGGGACGGTATTATTATTTTAGCTCGTAGTGGCAGCGCCACTTTGCATGGACGAGCACATGTTCCTGAAACGTTCGCGCGTAACCCGCGGGACGGTATTACTTATTTTAGCTCGTAGTGGCAGCGCCACTTTGCATAGACGAGCACAGTTTCCAGAAATGTTCGCGCGTAACCCGCGGAACGATTTTATCAGAATATGTTGATATAACTGTTACCAAGCATGTGTTTTAATGATGCTATCAGAATTATGTTTCAGAATGATTTGTATCAAGATTATGATGCAATACGATTTATCAAGTTACTAAGACTTGTGAACTCACTCAGTTTATACTGATTCAAATGTTTTTACGTGTCTTTCAGGAGATAACTAGGTAGCGCATGGAGTCACACTTAGAGCACCTCACGCTGAACATCTAAACTAGCTTTTTGGAAGATTTTAGTTCTATCCCTTCTATGCGCGTGGTTGTTCCCGCCGCGCATGGGGATATGGCGTGGAAATCTTCAACAATTTTTATACTTGGATGTTTTTATGTAATTCTTAAACAATGTAATGTATTTGTATTAAACTTTTCATGCGCAATGAAAATCTTACTTTGAATGTTTGCAATGGCCCGTGCTTAAGTATCAATTCTCACTCGCGCGCGCCCGGCTGTTTCCGCCGCTCAGGGCCGGGTGTGACACTTTGGTACATCATCCTCGTGTATCTTCAGCTGATGGTACCCGGATCGTTGATCTATCTTGGAATAGAAACTAGATCCCTGTAATTGGTCAAACAAATCATCAATCCTCGGTAAAGGGTACCGATTTTTGATGGTCAGTTTGTTAAGTTCCCTGTAATCAATACACATACGGAACGAACCGTCTTTCTTCTTGACAAATAGTACCGGGGCTCCCCAAGGTGAGTAGCTCGGGCGTATGAAACCCTTGTCTAGTAGCTCCTGTAATTGATTCGATAGTTCTCGCATTTCCGAGGGAGCTAATCGATAAGGTGCTCGCGCTACTGGTGCAGCTCCTGGTACTAGATCGATTCGAAACTCCACTTGTCTTTGAGGTGGTAACCCTGGTAGATCTTCTGGAAAGATTTCGGGGAAATCTCTCACTATAGGTATACTTTCTATATTCCTTTCTTCATCCTTCTTCTCCACCACGTGGGCTAAGAAAGCTTGACACTTCTTTCGCAAGCACTTTCGTGCTTTCATACACGAAATTAACTTCATCACAGTGCCACGTCTTTCCCCTTGAATAGTCAGCGTTTCACCACTTGCCAAGGGTACGCGGATTTGCTTGTCATAACAAATAATTTCAGCATGGTTCTTTGCTAACCAATCCATGCCTATAACGACATCAAAACTTCCTAAATCTATCGGCAATAGATCTACGTTAAATTCATGTTCTCCCATCACTAGTACGCAACTTTCCACTATATCGTCTGATCGTAACTGTTTGCCATTAGCTAATTCTATAGTATAGGGCGCTGCTAATTTACTAGGTGCTAAACCAAGTAGGTCCTTAAATTCAGTGGATATAAAACTTAAATCCGCACCAGTATCAAATAACACAGACGCATAGTGGTTGTTAAGTAGGAACGTACCAGTGACGACATTTGGGTCTTCCTTAGCTTCACCCGCCCCGATAACAAAAGCCCTATCTTGAGCTGTATTCTTCATATGTGGACAGTCCTTGATAAAATGACCCGTATTTCCGCACCCATAACAAGCTCGTGGTGTCGTTTTCCCCGGTTCTTGCTTCACAACTACTGCACCATTCTTAATTCTACACTTAGCTTCCACATGCCCTCTCTTGTGACAATGCTTACACACAATACTTGAGTAGTCACCAACATGATAATACTTGCATTTGTCACACCACGGGTTTAACCCGCTATACGTCTTCCGTGGTTGATCCGTGGTCTGGGCGGCATACACTTTCACAGTTTCTTGTTTCTTGACAGGGGGTTCTTTGGAACTTGACCCTTGATTACGAGAGGCCCAGCTCCTCTTGTGATTGTTATGGCGGCTGTTGCTGCGTTGGGAGAATGGTTGGCTTGCTTCCTTCTGAGTTGGCTTTCCTAGGGTGCCAGCTCGTACTGCATCTTCTGTCAGACTCAGACCTAGTTCAACAGCCTCGGCCATGGTCGCAGGCCTAGTGGCCGTGATTGGTCCCCTAATAACTGTTGCTAATCCCCAGATGTACCTTTCAACTCTCTTTTCTTCAGTGGTGGCCATATGAGGAACTATTCGGCATAGCTCGTGAAATCGCGTGTTATATGCTGTGATGTCGGCTCCCTTCATGGTGAGCGTCCAGAACTCATTTTCCAACTTCTGCATCTCAGTCCTTGGGCAATATTTCTTTTCCATCATCTCCTTTAACTCTTTCCAGGTCTTACCATAGGCCACGTCTCGGCCTAGGGTTTGTACTTGTAAATTCCACCACGATAGGGCTTCATCTTGAAACATACATGTCACGTACAACACTTTCTGTTTTTCTGTGCATCCACTGATTGCTATCACAGATTCTGTCTTCTCGATCCAACGGATAACTCCTATGGCTCCTTCCGTTCCCTTAAAGGACCACGGTTTGCATGTCATGAAAGTTTTGTAGGAACATCCTCATTCCTCACCGCCAGTCTCTGGAGCTACATTTTCAGTGTTTGCGAAATTCCTTCGTTCTTGACTTGAGTCGCCCCTACTGGCTTCGTAGGCGGCTATCGCTTGCGCTATGACTTCTTGTAATTGCGTAGGTGTATTAGGTAAACTGTCGTTCCTTCTCCTTGGCATTTTCCTTCAAGTTGAGAATAAGAAGGATCGGTTAGTATTGGCATCACGCTTGTATGTAAGTAGTTGTAGGGTTCGATACTTATTACATTCACACCCATATATTTGCTTATAGTCATACTTATCAATCATATACTCGCATACATAGATTTTATTATTACATCTCATTATACCACATCGTATACTCATACTCATATATCATAAACATAACTTCATTACATCAAAAGATTTGATTACATAAGTTTATGTTTAAGTCTACTACACACTCCTACAACATACAAGCGTTTTGCCAAAAGATCAGGTCGTAGCCCGTAATATATTACTTCCCATACATATGATTACTACCCGCTAATACTAGTCTATAGTCGCTTCATGGCATCGGTGGTGGCGGTGGTGGAAACATGTCTCCCAAAAAGGCTTGAATCGTCTTAACCTCATTTTCCAATCTCATCACTCTTTGTTCGGCGGCAGCGGCCCGCCTCGCTCCCACATCAGCTAAGTGCAATGCATCCCCTACCATATGCTCCAACTTCAGTATCCTCATCCTTGCATCGGAGATCAAGTCATAGTGATTATCAAGGCGGAGACTAGTCTCACAGGCCTTGCCTTTCACGCTCTCCATAAACACCTCGACCCTCTGCTCCCAATCCATGAGCCATTCCTCAAGGGCCTTTCTCTCAGCCTCGGCGGCTGCTGCGGTCGGTGGTACGGGGACCTCTGTATCATCGGAGGTAGCGCGCCCTTGGAGGCGTGAGGACTCGCCTACCTCATGTATAGTCCGGGGCACCTCGTCGTCGGAGTCCGTGGCATACCTTTTCAGCCCGGCGGCTCGTATCTCCTCGGAGGGCACTGCAGCCAGCTCCTCCATCTCCTCAAGGTCGTCGTCGTCATAAGTTACCTTGTCGTCCTCATCGAGCCTGATTACCTCGGTAGGCTCGTCATCGGAGATCTCTATAGGATCATCAGGAATTGGAACAACGTTGCTCATATGGACACTGCTGCTATCAGTGTTAGAGTCAGAGCCGGAGTCGGAGTCAGTGATGGCTAGGCCATGATATGGATCATTGTTCGGGAAGGCAATCGCTGAAAGGATTAAGGTTTAATTAGTGATAATATCGCTTTTTTTTTTTTTTTTTTTTTTTTTTTTTTTTTCCTATCCCTTATTTTGGTCATTCCTATACTAGACCATTAGTTGCGATAAAGGTGTCGTGAAGACACGTGCACTCTCGTGTAATGCAAGTTTTGAAAACATGTCATGCATGAAAAACGTTTTCACGAGGGAATCTAAGGGGTTATAGTCTAGACTCATGGTTGAATCCTAGTTCGCTATAACCTTGGCTCTGATACAAGTCTGTCACACCCGGTCCATAGGCGGAAACAACCGGTGTGCGACTCATGAAAGGTTTTCGAGAGCGCGGTTAAGCAACAACTATATGATTAAATACATGAGGATTTCATTCATAATATAAGTTTTACAAAAATATCCATAAAAAGGTTTACATATAACATATTGAGATTTCACAGTTATGTCCTGCCTAAGGGAGATATAACCGTGAAAACTCCAAAATATAAAATCCTCATACATGAAATTTCCATAGTTAAACATAAAACCGTAGTGAGACACCGTGACCTCTCCACGTGGCTAAATACCTGAAAGACACGTAAAATAATTTAATCAGTATAAACTGAGTGAGTTCACAAGTTTTGTGACTCGATAAAATGCTTTCTAATATAATTCTCATAACGTCATGAATGCAATATCCATGACTTGCAGTGTAACGTGAATACATGAGTTCGTAACCATTCCTTGACTATATATATACACCATAAAGCCCCACATAACATCCCATGAGTCCACGAGGGAATAAATAAATCGGAAAACTAAGCACCCGTCTTATAAAGTGGCGCGACCACTTACGAGTGGGTTGGTCAGACCAGTAGTACTACCCGTAGAGTTCCTCGGCTATAGTTGCCTATAGTTTATGGTTACAATATATACCGGGGACTTTATGTACCATGAGCGCGCCAAATATCTCATGTACACGCACATTGTAAATCAAGATATACACCATGATAAAACATATTTAAACACGTGTCCCTCGCCCCGAAAACAGTTTAAAACATAGTGAAAATAGTGAAAATAGGGGCTGTGAGACTCACCTTAAATCAAGGAATAATGTTCCGTTATTCCTGGTGAGTTTCCTGTATTATATCGTATACGTACATTCTTCAGTACATAATACTTATACTACTATTAATACTTAGCCCGATACATACTTATGAGGTGACGGTATATATGTATTTTTATACCTTAGCGATATGGACGTTAGACAACGTCTTATACTTGTTATATATATGCCCGTTATATTCTCTTTATATATATATCCTCCGAGTATTAGGGAATGCTCGATACAAATTATTAGTCGGTAATCATGACGTTCGTGACATGCTTTGGCCTAATAGGTTTTGGAGCTCTCATCGTTAGTCCCCAGGTAGGTAACGGGCCCATCTATGATATATTCAGTTACCAGCCTAGACAGGACGTCCCGACTACCGGCACCTCCACCCTTCCAGTTACTCGCAATGTCCATCACAAAAACCCGTATTTTATATTTATTGCACATATATAGGAATATATGTGTATGACTTGTATACTTATTTTGTTATGTATATATTATAAGTATTATTAATATCCTTTTTAAATCTTATAAGCATATATTATATATATCTTACTAGTACTCATATTTTATCATTATTATTATTATTATTACTATTATTATTACTATTATTATTTTTACTTTTATGACAAACCCGATACGGTTTTTAATACGTTAGTTATATCCTTTGTAAAGTTTAACATAACCAAAATTCCATTTTTACATTTAGATCATCTTGTTTATTCATTAATGGGTTTTACTACTGAAGATCATTTTTACCTTAACCTTCCTTAAACACCCCTTTAAATCCTTTATATCTTTTACTTAACATGATTTATCCTTACTTATATGTCACACTTCAAGTTTATATTCATGATTTATCACCTCATTAAATATATGTATCTTAGGCTTAATCCATGTTTTTCTATTAAACATAATATGATTTTATTACCTTGGAAATGTCGGTTTTTCGAGACGTTCTTGAGCGTGTTTAGGCTCTTGGATGATGGTCTTGTAGTGTAGGCTCTAGAATATGTTTATTAAACATGAACACAAGTGTTAAAATCAAAGGAAACGAGTGTGTGTTGGCTGGACAGAAAAGAACCATTTTCCAGCAAGTATTTTATGAAGAACAATTAGACTTTTAGGCTTACCAAGTGCTGAAATTAAGCCGGAAATGGATATTCGAAAGATGGTTCGTGATCCTTACGAGTTTCCTTGGATTTCTAAACAAGAATCACCGAAAAATACCAAGTAGTTTGTGAGATATGAACAAAAGAAGAGAGGTGGGTACTGCTGGAAAATGCAGTTTCCCAGCAGTGACCTTCGAAGGTTCAAAGCTTCTTACCGAGTTTTCCGGGCAGAGATCCGTTCAAGGCTTTCCACTACGGTTTAAGGATTTCTTCTAGCTTTCCAACGATATATAGGGTTCAGAGGGTTCAGGGCAGAATTATAGAGAAATTGGGTTGCAAAGAGGCGGTTGCTTGGTGTTGCGCTGCTGCTGTTCTTCAGCCATGAAAAGAGAGAAATTTGGAGTGTGTTTAAGGGTTTGTATGAGTTTGTGTGTGGTGTTTTTCATCAAAATAATTGGTCTTATTTATAGGCAAACCCAAGGGAACACATCCCTTGATTTGGGGGATCCAAAAGATTACAATCCCTTGATTTAAGGGTGTCAAATCTTACACCATAAAGTGAAATAGTTGGTCAAAGCATGGTTTTTATTGTTGTTTATTTGATGGAATGGGGGTAGGCGGCCATAGGGAATGGTTAGGAAGATTTTGCTTGATCTTGTAGTACTTTCAATATTGTGCCCATACCTTGGTAGGTAAAAGATAAGATCTTCCAGAAGCATAGACTGGCTCATTTTGGGCGGAAGTATTCCCTTCCCGCAGGTCTTCCCGCAGGACTTCCCGCAGGTCTTCCCGCAGGGTCTTCCCGCAGGTCTTCCCGCAGGTCTTCCCGCAGGGTCTGAGCACAGGGTCTTTGAGCACAGGGTCTTTGAGCACTTTGAGCACAGGGTCTTTGAAAAGGATTTTTGGTTTTTAGGGTTTTTCGCAAGGATTCTTCCCACGGGTTTCCCAATGTCACGCAGAGTTTTTCCACTCTTCTGTTTGAAATTTGGGTATATTATAGATGATATGGAACCCGTATTTATTTTGGTTCCCGGTATGATGTATATTTAAATTTAGCCCGGAGTTATATTTGGTTAAATAGTGCTCCATATTGTAATCCTTTATGGATTGTTTAAATTATTAACTTCATATTATTTTTGACTAGTATACCTTTAATTCCTTCATAGTTTCATATCTTGGTCGTCTCACTGTATAATGTATCATTGGTTTGGCCGGTTCGGCGACTATATTCCATTATTTAAACGTTTATGGCGTTTTGGTCCTAATTAGAGTATTAGAACATTACTGGGCATGGTCTTACCATTACCCCTTATATTGGATCATAGGTATATATTTAGCTTGATATGTTTGTCACCTCTGACTATTACTGGGCTGTCTTTATCATATAGTCGTTCTCATCGGCACTTTATACAATCCTATAGGCATTACGACTGTTCTCGTTCACATTTCAAGTATACTATGGTTTATACGTCATATAACTTATATAATCAACACATAATTTAAATCAAGTATATAGATTAGAGTGTGAAATAATTACCGGGTGTCACAGTGTTATAGGTTGGGAACGAGTAGTTTAAAGATCAAGTTAATCAAATTAATTGTGGGGTAAAGGTTGGCGACGGCTGAGGGGTGCTAGTGGATGCATCAATTGTATATAACATGCTCATTTATATAGAAATCCTAAATTAGGGTTTCGGCTTGGGATATTAGGAAATACGAATCAAGATTGGTTGACTGAACGTGATTATGATTGTCGGCAGGTCACATATGGCATGAATAACAAATCCTTTGTTCTGATTTCCATGTATACTACGTGAATTAAGGTTTAAGCTAACGATTGGGTATTCGGGTTCACTAAATGAGTGACAGATATGGATTCAATTGATGGGTAAACGGGTATTTGGATCTGGTAAGGTATAATAATATAATAATAAAATAGATCTTGCAGTTTGGTCTCTACAGTTTGAGGATGGAAGCATAATAAGATAATAATTTAAGTTTGGGTCAAAACTGCCAAAATGTTAAAGTTATGTAATATATAATTAATAAAGTAATAATATAATAATAGTTAATTTACTCGATAAATACGAAAAAATTTCCCGAACATCTAAATGGGTCGGGTTTATAAATTTTGAAAAGTCCGTGTTATTACACTACAGTTGTGGTCAAACGGGTTGGCATGTTATAAGTGGGTGGTTAGGTTGGAAGCGGGTTAATAGTAGTGTGTTTAAAAAGTTGCAACTTTATTAAAAACAAGAATTTCTACAAGTGAGTACGAACGAGTAAATATGAACAACAAACATGAACTCTACTATTCTTAATGGAAAATTTCCAGACAAGCGAAAACACTTTCAAAAGTAATGATTATAATTTACTAATAAATAAATCAATTATGGTAAATCAAACGGTAAATAAAGAGTTTTGAGAAAGAAAAAAAATTAACATCTTAGAAATAACTAAATTTATATTTTTTTGTAAATTGATGCATATTTATGCTAACAAAAATTAGTTTATGAAAAGGTTTCAAGCAGACTCATTTCTGTACAGGTGCTTAGTTAGTTACGAACCTATGATATATTTTTGTAGTTCTTTAAAAATAGTTTTTGAGGATCGGTGTTTCTATTCTAGATGCTGATGTATGTGCATATGCTACAATTGTGGTCAAACGGGTTGGCAAGTTATAAGTGGGTGGTTAGGTTGGAAGCGGGTTAATAGTAATGTGTTTAAAAAGTTACAACTTTATTAAAAACAAGAAATTCTACAAGTGAATACGAACGAGTAAATATGAACAACAAACACTATGCAAACGGTGGGGACTAGAGCCAAATTATTTCCCGATCTTAGCCCCTTAATCATATTAACTTCCGCTTTGACCTTGCAAAACCAGTACTCGCACCAAAGACCATGAATCTCAAATTTCATCAAGCATCACCAAAATCATTCATGCTAGACATTTCTCAACTCTTTGTACTTTCATACATACTGACACCTTTATTGTCAATAAACTTTTAATATTGTTTCAAATTTTCATAATTAAAAATTTCGGGACGAAATTTCATTCAACAAAGGGATGATGTGACAACCGTAAACTTTTTTTTTAAACATTTGCAACAATGCCCAAACATTTGTGGTACTAACTAATATACGGGATGTCTACTTAATTCATTTTGATCTTTAAAGGGACAGGAAGTCTACTGAATTCATTTGATCATACTTATAGATTACAGTCTACTTATTTACTTAGCGGCACATATTAATTTTCGGGATGAAAATTCTTTCAACAAGGAGATAATGTGACACCCTACATTTTTACATTAACTTTGTTAACCCAAACTTTGTTATCTTACACGTCATGTATAACATTTACATGAATCAATAACAAGTCACACACATGAGTCCGTCAGTACGCTTTGGTGATTAATGTCGAATCATATATGTTAAAATAATACGTATATAATTGCTACGTGCTAGATGATTTTACGTGTTTCACGATCAGTACATTATGATCGCTTAACATGCAATTAGTTATTATATGAAAATAACATCTCGAGCATATGTAATCATATGTCTAAAATTAAATGCTAAATGATAATATGTTTAGTTCATATCTTGTTTCATGAAATTGTGAACGATTGCGCATAAGTTATATGATTCATATTTTACAAGAAAAATATTTTACGAAATAACGAGGCTTGGTTTTATAGACTTTGGATATAGTTTAAGTTATAATGATTCGTTATAAACCGGTTTGGTGTTATAAGGCTATTTTAAAGCCAAAGCTCATTCTAAAAGGGCCATTCGTTATAATTGATGAATTAGAACCCTTGAGATGTCATAAAAATGTTAGGGTTTGAGTTTTGATGACAATAGTTTGCTGACATAATCGTTCTAGTTTATTTATTGGTCTGTAACTTGATTTTAAATAATTATTATTGATCGATTCTTAATTCTAGTGGAGCATATTTTTATTTCATGTCTGTTCGCGCAAGATGTTTGGCAAGTTATCTCATCTTGGTGTGGGAAATCTTCGGTATACGCTTTTTGCGTTCGAGATTTATAGGAGTTGTACAAGTATTCGGGCTTCGCAAAGGTAAAAAGGAAAGTATGGCATGCAATCTGCCTTGTATCGATATGGAGCATTTGGAAAGCTAGAAACAAGTTGATTTATAACGCGAGACCGGTTCATCTTGCAAGTGTGGTGGGGGGTATAAAGACGCTTGGTTATTTATGGGTGAAGAATCGGTCTAGGTTGTCTAGCTTATCCTGGGAGGGTTGGTGTAGGTTTAATATGTAACCATAAAAGCTAGGTGTTTTGTGGTGTTGGGTTCTTTTTCGGTGGATGTAAAGTTGGTCATGTTAACTAGTTATACTTATATAAATGAAATATTTCGTTGGCCGTTCAAAAAAAAAGTACAATGAGTCTAGTTTCCATAAAGGTAATGTTTGTAATTGTTGGATGAGTTTGAATAGTGTTTATAATTTTACAAAAACATATGTCAAAGCTTATTCGGGGAGTTATATTCTGGTCTGTATTTCCTACTCCATAACTCCCTAATGACAACACCAAATTGGTTGGTTCCACTTATGGAACTTAGTATTATGAGTGTAGAAGACAATCCAATTAGCCTGCACAATTTGGATAAATTAATTGAGAGAACCATGAAAATACTTTTGATGCGCAATGTGCTGAACTGTTGGTACCTATATGCAATGATTGAATTATTGTGAGTTTTGTATGCATGAGAAAAATATTATAAAAATTGTTTGAGAAACCAAATTCATATATTTTCATTGTGGTAAATTTTGTTGAATTTATTTCTTAGCTTTGCTATAATATGTTTTGTAAACTATGATAATTTGAATTATATGACAATTGCTTGATAGTTTAATCATGATGTGACATATAATGCATGTTAGAACAACCTATAACTATTGACCTTAATCACAATCACCAACGAGTTGTCGGGTTAAGTTTGTGTTTGTGTGTGAGTCCATACGTGGGTATTATAGTCATGTGTTGTTAAACACACTCTCATCACTTAAACACTTGTACTAAGTAATAGTTAACGACCAAGTGCATTCATTTGGTTTCAGAATAGTCTATTACACGCGACACCAGGTGACTTGAAGCTTTTTCCAATTTGTTTTCTAGAGTGAAAGCACAAAATTATTTTTCTATACTTGTTTTCTGGAGAAAAAACACCTAACATTTCCATACTTGTTTTCTGGATTGAAAACACTAAATTATTTTAGTATACTTGTTTTCTAGATTGAAAACACTAATCTATTTTCGTATACCTGTTTTCTAGGATTGAAAACACTAACTTGTGTCGACACCCCGATGACCATCAAGTGGACAAAAATTCAACACTTTCTTTACCAAATTCCAATCATTATCTATAAAATGAGCGGCAAGAGACATGTAACTTTTTTTCTTTATGAATGTCCAAGTATCAGTTGTAACACAAATCCTACTAATGTTTCTTCCAATTAAATCACAAATTTTAGTTTTCTCCTCCGTATACAATTTGAAACACTCTTGTGTGATTGTGGTTCGACTTGGAACACGAAATAGCGGTTGATTAATTTTAGAATAGTGTCTAAATCCTTCACCCTCGACAAAACTAAAAGGAAGTTCATCAACAATAATCATGTGCGCTAAAGCTCTTGTACTTTTCTTTTGATAAAACTTCCATGCCACCATTTTGGTTGTGTCACCATGTTCAAAAGTAATATTAGTTTGACTGGCACTAGTTTTTGCCAAATAAGATTTGCACTTGGTAAGATGATTTGTGAGATTTCTATTACCATACTTTTTCGGCTCACATAAATATTTTAAACCGCAATGCAGACATCTAGCCTTTTAATCATCTTCTTTTTTCATCCCCTTCTCTAACTCTTCTATTACAAAATCATTCCAAATTGCCGATATTTTGATTGAGTTTCTTGTTTGTTTCACTAGCTCTTGAGAGTCTTCACTTTATTTTGATCGTTTCTTTGAATTCCTTGGTCGTTTCACATGCTCTTGATTGTCTTGACTTTCTTTTGAGCGTTTTTTTTTAATTCCTTGCCCGTTTCACACCCTCTTGAGAATCTTGACTTTTGTTATTATTGTTTTTTCCATCATATTCCATTGAGTCAGATATCTACAAGTATATAAAGCAACATTATTCAATCAAACTAAACTAATGAATGTAGTAGGATACATATAATTCTTTAACTATAATAAAGATAACCGATTATTAAAGAAAGTTATTTTGGTGGGGTGTTATAAACAGAAGCTTATGTATCTACACATTTATATAAATATATTTATGTCATAATGCCCAATAATTACTATGCATGAGTAAGCGTTGTTAACGGTTTTTTTTAATGAAATCGTACCATAATTTAAAATACTTAAATGGTGGACATATGAGCACGAAACTGGTTAGATTAATAATCTATATGTATCATAATTAAAAATACTTCAATTTATTATAATTGTTAGATATACACTCTTAAAACGGCTGAACCCGTCAATGACGGTTAAACAAATTTAATCATAAACACGTTTACAACTTGACACAACGCATTTACAACCTGCTTGACTGGTTTAGATAAATTTCTTATATATATATATATATATATATATATATATATATATATATATATATATATAAGAAATTTGTAAAAACGATAAATGATGAGAAAAGTCAATAATGATGTTCGGGTTTTAATAGAGTAAAATTCAATTTATTATTAATATATATTTGTAATGCATATATATATATATATATACACACACACAATAAAAAAACCTTGTAACGTGATTAGTTGACACAAAACGTTAACTTTATGATTTCGGTTTAATAAGACAATGCTTATTTTATATTTAATATTAATTCTAATTATTTATAAATAATTTAATTAATTAAAACACTAAAAAGAAGAAACAAACAGATCTCGCAGGGACTCAAACCTGCGAGGATGACTGACACAATCTAACAACTACACACACATAACCAACTGCTCTAACAAATCAGTTGGTTATAATTTGTAAATGATAAAATATAATCAGACAACAATATAACTCTATTATGAACAAAACCCTAGAATCAATCAATCGTTTTATACCGTTTGTGTTAAGTTAATTAATCATAGGGTTATTGAAGTTGACATTACAACTAATTATAATCATATAACGAATTACCTTGTATAATGATCAAACGAGGGTTAATCAGGGTCGCACAGTCGATGACACAACAAGGTCAAGAACTGACATGTGAAGCTAGTTAAAACGTAATTGAATATGGGGGTTTTATTGGCGATCTTGGTATCATGGTGCAGCCGTGTCTAATTAGGTTATAATGATCATTAGATAGTATATTGATAAACGAGTTAGACACTGTTCACAAATATAAATCATTCCTAAATGATCATGTTTTCTTAATTGAATACGTAGTTAAAGCCGAATAAGGAATGAATGTCATACATATTGTTTCAATTTTCATGTTGGTGATGAGAATTAAGGTGCAAGATACGATCTGGTAAACGGGTATGCGATATGGGTCGTGGGTTTGGGTAATGGATCTTGGGTTTACGTATCATTGGATTATACAGTTTAGACCCTGAGATATGAGGAGGAAACAAATGTAGGTAATAGTTTTAGTCTGGGTAATTTTTGCCAATATATATATATTAAATAAGTAAATAAACAATAATATTTTAATAATTTGTTTACTCGATAAATGCGATAATGTTGTTGATAAAATTTCCTGAATATAAAATGGGTCAGGTAACGAATATAAATCATAAGTTTGAAAACCCGAATTGTTACATTAGGCACATAATTGATAGCACAAAAGGCTAACAGTTGCTAGTGTGAACACTAATAGTAAGTAAATAGTGTAAATACGCATATGTCCTCAAAAGTTTGGAAAAAAAGTAAAAATGAGGGAGCGATTACTCATCTTAACAATAAGCAAAGCGGGAATGATTTGATAAGAAAAGGATAGATCACGCTATTCGGGAATTACCGACGAAAAATCTTAAGTGACAATAAGTGCTGAAATAAATATGAATTGAATAACGAATCGAAAACTAGAAAGAGATTGGGAAATATGATGATCGGGTGTGTTATTTTTAAAGTTAGTTATTACTTTAATTTATTATTAACTTTATTATTTTGTATCATTACTTTCATATATCAAGTTTATAATATATAGTATGTTTTCAATTATTAAAATTATAATTATAAATAAAGTACTTAAATAAACAAATATTTATAATTTTTGATAGATTATATAAAGAGATTTGTTTAAAATATTTATTTTAAACTACATATATATTTAATGTATTTATATAAATTTTTATTTGTTCAAAATCTTTAACTTATAAACCAATTACACACACACACATACATATATTTACAACTACATATACTGATGTGTGTCTAATGAATCTCTTTCTAAGTAACTCACAACTAAGCTTTAAATTTATAAAACAAGACTCCTAAAGAAACCAAACAAAACTAGCAAGGGTACCGATCACTAATAGTATAGAACTAAGGAAGTCCAAGTATCGAACACAAGGACACAAGAGAACGTTTTTAAAACTTAACCCTAACCAAGACTCACCTAAGAATAATATTTTTTAAATGATTTTTAATTATTAACTATTTGACCTAACTTAGACGAAACTTTGAGAATGAGACTTATCAATGGAGAAAACGTCTACCTAGGTAAGAATCCTATTGAAGGTATAATAAGCTAATGGATTGAAGAATCTCACGACACTGGTTTCTAAGGATGACACAACTAAGGCTCACTCAAGAAAGCTAGATCACCTCTCGGTCTCACCAACAAACTCTAACTTACACTTAGTTGATTTTAAGAACAAACCGAGGAATGAATTGTTAAAGTGTTCTACTGTCGACCCTCCTCTCGGTCTCACCGACACCCTACCCTAGTGGAGACGGATACTACGCAACCAAGGATAGAGGAACCATTTAGTTTAACTTAAACTAGGTCAACTAATCGCTAACAAACCCAAACCCGACAAGAACCGAACCCGCTCCCGCGTGATCTTAATCCTAACAAGTAAAAGCTATGAGATGACCCTACTTCCTATCACCTCTCGGTCTCTAAGAAGGTGTCTACCCGCTGATTTTAACTAATGAACATGCCCAACTAAACCCTATGGTTGTACACCCCGTAAACAATCTCTAAACACAAAGTAAGGAGTTCAAACAAGCTAAAATCAACCAAAACCGATTCAATCAATCAAAGAAAGAGGTAACTGAGTATAATTAATCAAAACACAGCCACTAAACACAACCTAATTCAATGTTAAACCAAACTTTTCATTAACAAAACAAGTCATGATAATCAACAATCCATATTACTCATTAAAACCTAACAATGTTCATTTAACCTAGGTAGAACTAACTACTTTAGCCTAACATTAGTTTTGGACAACAACATATACTTAAGTTAAACATCATAAACATCAACATAAACATAATTAAACTCATTCAAGATATCAAACACAAGTCAATCTTCACTTTACTTGCAAAACAATTCAAAGTAAAAGATCAAAACAACTAGTTATGAAACTTGGACACAAGAAAAAAGTTTGTGAGAGTTGTACTTAAGTATATGGCTGAGTTTATGGTTGATTAAGATCCCTAGCTGCTGTATACAACCGTCCTTGGTCTTCTTTCTCTTCTTCCAGCCGCCACAAAGCTTTTTCTCTTCTTCTCCCTTGCTGCTCGATCCGATCACAACTGCTGCTGATGTTAGGGTTCTTTTTTTATTTTACTTAATATAACATGCATGTAAGGCTTGCAACTTGTGGGCTTGGGTCGGACCATGACTTGTAGTATTCAAAGTTGATCATTAAAGCCCCTAGAGTCTTCAATTTTTGACACCTTTTCTCCATTAAAACTCAAAACCTACAATCAATTATAAATCTTTGTAAAATTTAGCAAAAACAATCCAAAACTCTTATTTATTGAAAGATTAAGCAATTAAAACATAATAAAAAGGTACGGAAAGTAAGTTTGTTTTACAAAACATTAAACATCCCCACACTTAAGACTTTTTCGTCCCTGAAAAAGAAGTCTACACAGGATCATAACCACGTGAAAAACAACAATCACTCAGATTATTATCATTTTCAAAGCACAAGAAACAGCCTGACATATTGAACGCGATTGCCGATATTGTTGTCCACTTAAACCCAACCACCAGCCAATCAAGCCCCCCTTTTGCATTAAATGTTTTAAGTTCAAAAATTAAGGCTACACCTACCCCATCTCAGATAAAGAGAGCTAGAAGACTAGAGTCAAAGCAAACTGGTTCGACAAATCACCATAAGCCAAGGACTTATTGATAGTATTAATTAGACGCACTCGGTGAAATTTGGATGGATGAATGGTCATGTGGAAGTCGTACGAGCTATTCCTAAATATTATTGGACTTTGTCCTATAAATTCCTAATTTGATATTTATTGACTAAGAACCTTCGAGCCCCAATAGTGTATCCTCGGAGTCATTATCCCCAAGGTAACACGTAAACTCTAAGTCCCGTCTAATATGTGCATCTTTGGCCTCTTTTACTAACTTTAAACAATGCTTCTTTGGCATTTTACAATACATAACTTTTACACAAGCATTTGCTTTTCTTGAACAACTTTTGAGAATACACATAACTTTCAAAACATATTTCTCTTTTTTTTTCTTTTTTTTTCAATCTTTTATATCACCTTAAATTATAACTATTTCTAAGCTCGTAAAAAGATGGATATGTGGTGTGAGCTGGTTTGAGTGCATTTAATTCTTACCATCTCAAAGTTTTCAGATTATGGTAATCCTCCCTAAGCATCGAAATTCGGTTTCACCGTTTTCAAATTATTATATATATAAAAACTTCTAAAGAGGACTATCAAAGCTAGTTGGGCCTACCGACACATCCCAAATCAGACCATCCCTTATTTTATTATTATATTATATATTTTTTCAAAAGTTCTGAGAGTTTGTTAGCACACTGGTAATAATATCATTTCCTGCTTAACGTAGAACAAAAACAATTTTTAAGGGACATTTTTCCTTTTTTTTATATTTTATTATTATTTTTTTAACTTTTTTTTCTACAACTAAGTAAAATAAATTCCCATCCCCACACTTAAAACGAAATCGTCCTCGATGAGAACAAGGAAAATAAATAAAATAAAATAAAAATAAGACTTAAAGCAAAAAGTAAAACAGAGAATGGGTTACTCCCCTGGTTTATATGCAGAATTTTCATCAGCTGTGTATCAATCGAGCGACCGTATAGAATTTCATTCGCGGCCGCAACCTCGGGATTACCAGTTCCAAAACGCCATCAGAGCTACCATGCGCAAAATAATACCTGCAATAACTCAAACTTGCTCGCATGTAGCGGCGTACAACACAAAAAACAAAAACATAAGAAATAAACATATTTTTGTGTTTTTGATTTTTTTTATTTTCTTTTATTTTTATTCATTTTTTTAATTTTTTTGTATTTTTTTATAAATTAAAAAATAAAACAGATAATAAAGAAAATCACAATACACACTCTACAAATCGGGCCGTCTCCCGAGTGATGCATCCAACACGTCTACGCCTCGGTGAATGAGTCAAGGTAGAATGCCTCGACTGTCTGATCAGCAACCGGCTCGCCTATGTAATGCTTCAACCTATGACCGTTCACCTTAAACTTCCCTCTTTGATCTTGTATCTCAAGAGTGCCATACGGGAATACCTCAGTGACCGTGAACGGTCCCGACCATTAGGATTTCAACTTTCCCGGGAATAACCTCAACCAGGAGTTATACAATAAGACCTTATCCCCACACTTGAACTGATTATTACCCTTCGGCTTCCTATCATGTAGTTCTTTCGTCAGCTCCATATACCTAAATGACTGTGCATACGCATGATCCCGGAGCTCCTCTAACTTTCTGCGGCGGATAAATCAAGATTAACCCCTCTGAAGGGCCCATGAAGCGCGATTCTCCAACTCAACAGGAAGATGACAAGCTTTCCCATAAATCATCCAGAATGGTGTGAAACCAGAAGGAGTCTTGTAGGCTGTATGGAAGGCCCACAAAGCGTCATCTAATTTGTCGGACCAATCCCGACGATTCGAACTAATAGTTTTCTCGAGAATACGTTTGATTCCCCGATTACTCACTTCCACCTTCCCACTAGTCTGTGGGTGGTAGGCGGTAACAAGCCGATGGGTGACCCCATAGTACTGCAACGCCTTATCCATCTGCACATTGCAGAAGTGAGTACCTCGATAACTGATCAAGGCTTTCGGGACTCCAAAACGAGAGAAGAGAGTCTTCAAAAATCTCACTACAACTCGGGCGTCGTTAGTGGGCGAGGCTTTGGCCTCCACCCACTTTGAAACGTAATCAACAGCCACAAGGATGTACTTCTTCCCTCTAGACGACAGGAACGGGCCCATAAAATCAATACCCCAAATATCAAAAACCACGCATACCTGAATCGCATTTTGTGGCATCTCATTCCGAGATGAGATAATACCGACACGTTGGCATCGGTCACAGCTTTTAACGAACAAATGAGGATCTTTAAAAATCGATGGCCAATAGAATCCAGAATCAAACACCTTCTTCGCCGTCGAACTTGCACCGTGGTGACCTCCTGTCGGTCCCACATGACAATGGCTCAGAATCTGTCATCCCTCCTTAACATCTACACACCGCCTATTCAACTGATCAGCATCGATACGGAAAAGATATGGGTCGTCCCACAAGTAGAACTTAAAATCAGCAAAGAATTTCTTCTTTTGCTGGTAAGGCATCTTCGGGAGGTACCCGTCAGCAAGATAGTTCATGAAGTCAGCGAACCATGGAAAACCCTCCTCTTGTGCCGTAACAAACATGAGACTCTCTGTCGGAAAACGATCGTCGATCCTGACCCCAAATCTCCTAACTCAACTCCCTCAAGACGTGAAAGATGATCGGCCGCCACATTCTCAGCCCCCTTTTTATCACGGATATCTATATCAAACTCTGGAAGCAAAAGGATCCATCGGATAAGACGAGGCTTAGCATCCTGCTTGCTGAAGAGATATCGAATAGCAGCATGATCCGTGTAAACAATCGTTTTAGACAGAACTAGATAAGACCTAAATTTGTCGAAAGCAAACACCATAGCTAAAAGCTCTTTCTCGGTGTTGGTATAGCTCTCCTGTGCGCCATTTAAGGTCCGGCTAGCGTAGTAGATCGGATGGAAGTGTTTATCCTTCCGCTGTCCAAGAACCGCTCCGACTGCGAAGTCGCCGCGTCACACATCAACTCGAATGGTAACGACCAGTCGGGAGCAACCATGATCGGGGCGTTGACGAGTTTGTCTTTTAAAAGATAAAACACCTCGATACACTGCTCAGAAAAAACAAATGGAGCATCCTTCTCCAGAAGTTTGGTTATGGGTCTCGCGATCTTAGAAAAATATTTGATGAATCGGCGGTAGAACCCGGCATGACCTAGAAAACTACGAATGAATCTCACAGAAGTTGGCGGGGGAAGGTTAGAAATGGTCTCGACCTTCGAGCGGTCAACCTCTATCCCCGCACTCGAAATCTGATGCCCTAGAAAAATGCCCTCGTGAACCATGAAGTGACACTTATCCCAGTTAAGGACTAGGTTGGTGTCGATACAGCGAGACATCATCCTCTCAATATTAGACAAACAATGATCGAAGGAACTCCCAAATACGCAAAAATCGTCCATGAACACCTCCATGGAGTCCTCGATCATATCATGGAAAATGGCCACCATACACTTCTGTATTGTGGCCGGAGCGTTACACAGTCCAAACGACAAATGTTTATAGGAAAACGTTCCATAAGGGCAAGTGAAAGTGGTTTTCTCATGGTCGTCGGGAGCTTCGGAACCTGGAAGTACCCGGAGAAACCATCTAAGAAGCAATAATACTGCTGACCTGCTAAACGCTCTAACATCTGATCAATGAAGGGTAAAGGAAAGTGGTCTTTCTGAGTGGCATCATTGAGTCTGCGATAGTCGATGCAGACTCGCCATCCAGTCACAGTCCTAGTGGGAATAAGCTCGTTCCTCTAATTGGTGATGACAGTCATGCCACCCTTTTTAGGAACCACTTGAACTGGACTTACCCAAGCATTATCAGAAATGGGGAAAATGATCCCCGCATAAAGGAGTTTGATGATATCCTTCTTCACAACCTCTTACATTTTCGAATTAATCCGCCGTTGCGGCTGAACGACAGTTTTGAAATTTTCCTCCATGTGGATTTTATGAGTGCAAAACGAAGGTTTGATACCCTTAATGTCAATAATCTTCCATGCAATCGCCTCTTTGTGCTCTCGTAGCTTCTTCAAAAACTTCTCCTTCTCGACCTCCGTCAAAGCAGATGCAATGAAAACCGACAGTTTCCTCTTTTCATCTAAAAACGCATACTCAAGGTGGGCGGGCAAATCCTTATGCTCTAAGGAAGAAGGAATCTCAACAGAAGGTCGGTCCATCAGATCGTTTCGTATGATCTCAACTAACACGCCAGATTCAGGGATACGCGACTCGGTGTCGTCATCTAAGGATTTATTAGTCATGGCAACCATCTCAATCTCTGAAATCTCCCTATCGAGAATCTGGGTGTCTGAGGCAGATCCTCCACTGATTTCGCTGAAAAACTCCTTAACATGTTCCATGATGGTATCAATGAAGTACAAGGAGTCATTGGAAGACTTAGGGTATTTTAGTGATTGTCGAACGTCAAAGGTGACGTTCTCATCCGCAACACTTAAGGTCATCTTACCCTCGCAGACGTCGATCAACGCCTGTGCAGTGGCAAGGAATGGTCGGCCCAAGATAAGTGGGACACTATCATCATCGTTCATGTCCAAGATGACGAAGTCCACCGGGAAGATGAACTTGTCGACACGAACAAGCATATTCGCGACCACCCCTCGGGGGTATTTCACAGAACAATAAGCAATCTGGATACTCATACGGGTAGGCCTCGGTTCGGCTAGACCCAACTTGCGATACACGGAATATAGCTTGAGATTAATACTGGTACCAAGATCCGCCAGCGCATGAACAACCGTATTATCACTCAAGATGCAAAGAATCGTGAAACTCCCAGGATCAGACATCTTCTCTGGTAACTTTCTCTGCAAGACTGCAGAGCAACCAACACTCAAAGGAATGGAAGATACTTCAGCTAACTTCTCTTTATTCGAAAGAATATCCTTATGGAACTTTGCATATTTTGGCATTTGAGTGAGTGCCTCAAGGAATGGAATGTTATGATGAAGATGCTTCAAAAGTTCAAGAAATTTGGAGTACTGCTCCTCTTCTCTATCCCTACGGACTCTCCCGGGATATGGAAGTTAAGGTTTGTAGACTCTCGCTGGTGAGATGGGTAATGGCTGGTTCTCGGCCTGTGTTGTACTTCCTGGGCTGTGCCTCTGATGCACCTTGGCCGGTGGAGACTCCAACTGAATCTCCACATCCACCCGCTCCTCTCCATCGACTGCAGGCTCCTCCTGAATAACGGGCTCGCTACGTGCCCCTGCACCGCTCCTCGTCATCACAGCCTTTGCGAACACCTTCGGATTTTGTTCAGTATTACTTGGAAGTGTTCCTGGCGGCCTCTCATTCAGACGACTTGCTATTTCTCCCATCTGACGCTCAAGATTTTGAATTGACGCTCCCTGATTCCTCATGAATGACTAGTGCTCCCGAAATTTCTCTTGAGTCTCTTTGTGACGGGAATCCTCTCGAGTCATAAGCTGCGACAGCATCTGTGTCTGCTGTGCCATCATCTCCTCAAACGTGGGCTTCTTCTCCCCACTACTTGCTCCCTCACCGGAATCCTAGAATAGACTCTGACGCGGCTGGAAGCTGGAATGATTTCCGTTCCTCCAATTGGAATTTTGGTTACCTCTCCAAACTAAATTATAAGAATTGAAGGAATTTTGATTTCGGATTACTGACAAATTCTACAGCCTCCTCATGGAAACCTCTGGGCGCTGAACGGTATCATTCCCCCCTCTACAGATCTCGCACAACTTAATCTTCACCTGCAAGTCCTTCTCAATCTTCGCCAACGCCTCAACCTGTGCCGCAAGTGCGGTGCTCGTGTCGACCGGATGCATGCCGTGTGATAAGGAGTCGACGGTTTTGATGCTCTTAGCGGGTGGTCTCTGGTATCCACTCATGGCTAAACCGTTAAACAAGGCAATGCACTCATCGGTATTCTTTGTCGTCAATAAGTTTCCTCCGGCAGCAGTGTCAAGCATACTTTGAGTCGCGTACGTCACTCCGTTATAGAACTTTTCAACAACTGCCCTGTCCTGCAGGTCGTGGTTCGGACATAAAGCAAGTATATTTTTGAATCTCTCCCACGCCTCGTAGAAACTCTCGGTGTCCTCCATCTGGAAATAATGAATCTGGTTATTTCCAGAATGAATCTGGTTACGCAAACGAGCGGCCTTAGCCGGAGGATCGTATTTCTCAAGAAACTGGGTCTGCATGGCGGCCCAAGTAGCACTGGATCCCTGTGGAAGGGACTCAATCCACAGACTCGCATGATCAACGAGTGAGAACGGAAAAATGCGGAGTTTGATGGCGTCTTCGGATACGCCAGCAAGATGAAACGTGTCGCAAATACGTGTAATGCGAGTAAGATGAGAATGCGGGTTCTCGTGGAGCAACCCGTGAAATTGAGCAGAATGA
This sequence comes from Bidens hawaiensis, assembly GCF_021521415.1. Classification (NCBI taxonomy): domain Eukaryota; kingdom Viridiplantae; phylum Streptophyta; class Magnoliopsida; order Asterales; family Asteraceae; genus Bidens; species Bidens hawaiensis. The sequence continues at coordinate 2,125,962 of NW_027491224.1, forward strand.
GAGATGGTGTTCAGAATGTTCGATGGAATTTGCCAATTCGTGTTACCTGCGATAGCTGGTGGAGCAATGCTGGATCTCGCACCAGCGTCGACTGGACAGGCCCGGTTTGCAACAGTCCTCCTCTATGGTGTTGCGTCGCCCATGATCCTATCCCTAATGGGGGTTTCAGAAAAAGTAGGGGTAGAGGATGTAATACCAACAGACGATGAAGAAGAACTGGAAGACGGCTTGGTACGACGTCTCTCTCGCAACTCTCTCTCTGGTTCGGAAAATCCTTCTGCTTCTGGTGGACCTAGATATCGAGTACGTCGCATATAACTATTAAAATAAACAAAATAAACTAACACTAGCTAAACTATTTTAAGCTAACAAACAAAGCAAAAATGAAAAACAAGTAGCAAACAAGGTAAGTCCAAAGTCGAGTGGTTCTCAATACGCCTGTAACCGTGTCCCCGGAAACAACGCCAAAAACTTGATGTGTGTCTAATGAAACTCTTTCTAAGTAACTCACAACTAAGCTTTAAATTTATAAAACAAGACTCCTAAAGAAACCACACAAAACCGGCAAGTGTACCGATCACTAATAGTATAGAACTAAGGAATTCCGAGAATCGAACACAAGGACATGAGAGAACGTTTTTAATACTTAACCCTAACCAAGACTCACCTATGAATAATAATTTTTAAATGATTTTTAATTATTAACTATTTGACCTAACTTACTTTAACTAACTTAAAAGACTTAACCTAACAAGACTAGACGAAACTTTGAGAATGAGACTTATCAATGGAGAAACGTCTACCTAGGTAAGAATCCTATTGAAGGTATAATAAGCTAATGGATTGAAGAATCTCACGACACTGATTTCTAAGGATGACACAACTAAGGCTCACTTAAGAAAACTAGATCACCTCTCGGTCTCACCAACAAACTCTAACTTACATATAGTTGATTTTAAGAACAAACCGGGGAATGAATTGTTAAAGTGTTCTACTGTCGACCCTCCTCTCGGTCTCACCGACACCCTACCCTAGTGGAGACGGATACTACGCAACCAAGGATAGAGGAACCATTTAGTTTAACTTAAACTAGGTCAACTAATCGCTCACAAACCCAAACCCGACAAGAACCGAACCCGCTCTCTCGCGATCCTAATCTTAACAAGTAAAAGCTATGAGACGACCCTACTTCCTATCACCACTCGGTCTCTAAGAAGGTGTCTACCCGCTGATTTTAACTAATGAACATACCCAACTAAACCCTATGGTTGTACACCCTGCAAACAATCTCTAAACACAAAGTAAAGAGTTCAAACAAGCTAAAATCAACCAAAACCGATTAAATCAATCAAAGCGAGAGGTAATTATGTATAATTAATCAAACACAGCCACTAAACACAACCTAATTCAATGTTAAACCAAACTTTTCATTAACAAAACAAGTCATGATAATCAACAATCCATATTACTCATTAAAACCTAACAATATTCATCTAGCCTAGGTAGAACTAACTACTTTAGCCTAACATTAGTTTTGGAAAGCAGCATATACTTAAGTTAAACATCATAAACATCAACATAAACATAATTAAACTCATTCAATATTCAATAGCAATCAAACACAAGTAAATCTTCACTTTACTTGCAAAAAATTCAAAGTAAAAGATCAAAACAACTAGTTATGAAACTTGGACACAAGAACAAAGTTTATGAGAGTTGTACTTAAGTATATGGCTGAGTTTATGGTTGATTAAGATCCCTAGCTGTTGTATACAACCATCCTTGGTCTTCTTTCTCTTCTTCCAGCTGCCAAACAGCCGCCACAAAGCTTTTTCTCTTCTTCTCCCTTGCTTCCTGGTCCAGTCGCAACTGCTGCTGATGCTAGGGTTTTTTTTTTTCATTTTACTTAATATAATATGCATGTAAGGCTTGTAACTTGTGGGCTTGGGTCGGGCCATGACTTGTAGTATTCAAAGTTGGTCATTAAAGCCCCTAGAGTCTTCAAATTTGACACTTTTTCTCCATTAAAATTCAAAACCTACAATCAATTATAAATCTTTGTATAATTAAGCAAAAACAATCCAAAACTCTTATTTATTGAAAGATTAAGCAATTAAAACATAATAAAAAGGTACGGAAAGTAAGTGTGTTTTACAACACATCATATACATATATATGGGATTACAAAAGAACCGAAAAACGTCGACTTCACGATGTCGGTTTAGTAAAATAATGTTTATTTAAAATTTAATATTAATTATAATAATTAAATAATCATTTGCAAACTATTAAAAACAAGTAAATAAAAAATCAATAAACTGGGCTAGCTGGAACTCAAACCCGCGTGGACGGCCGGCTCAGTGAAGGAGCACACACACCCAAGCCAGCTGGGCTAGGGTGTTAGTTGGTTTGGGGATTAAAACACTAATTGAAATACCATATCTGATTAGAACCAAGTTTGATCATAAACCCTAGATATCAATATCGATCAATCCGTTCATTGATCGTTCATTAATGTTTGGGCTTTTGATCTCGTATCAAAGACGACCAAAAAGAACATATTAATTACCTTTAAGGATAATGGATTGAGGGATAACGAAAACGGAACCCCGACGACCAACACGAAAAAGAATAGAAGGGTTACGGTGTATCTTAATGAAATTAAGGTTAGGGCTATGCGTTGCTGGGTTGCCTAGATGGTGTAGACTCGTTTAATTGGATTATTACGATGTTTATATAACGAACTGAGATACGGGTATATGACGGTTTGTTTGTTTTAGAAATACAATCAACCTATGATTCTATTTCCTAATTATATTAGGGATTAAGACGGTTATCATCACATAAACGATTTGGTAAAATCAATTTTGATTATACTACAAAGATTAAGATGCAAGAAATTAAACGGGTTAGGATTAAAAATTTGGATATGGGTTTGGGTTAAAGAATATGGGCTTAGGTTAAAAGAATATAATAAAATCTTTAAATTAATTGCAAATTGGTTCTTGAAGTTTATGTGTGGATTCAAAAAGAGGTTAAAGCTAAGTTTAGGGCTACTTTTTGTATATAAACCATACTTTTTAATGGATAAAGAAAAAGAAAAATATAACATAAATAGTTTTAAATATTTTATTGATTAAACTACCTGAAAATGAAAATGGGTCGGGTAATATGTATGTATATTTTAATCGAAAAATCCAAGTTGTTACAGCTGGAAATTCAAGTAGTACTACTGGGTTTGACAAACCCCACCTGCTAAAACTCTACTTGAGGTCACACGTGCCAGTGTATTGTGATAGACCTGGTAAGATTGCATACAGACAGTCAGCTTCGTTTCAAACGTCTTGTAGCTTGTAAATGGGTTAGCTACCCTTATATATTTGAAAAGTGCTAAATCTACTTATACATACACATACATTACTTATGCTACGTATACTGCATATAATACATATACTACTTTTTAACTACAACTTATGAGTTCACCAACCTTGTGTTAACCCTTGAGTATTTATACTTGCCCAGGTTGCTGGCTGTGCTAAGGAGGGGGTTGCATTGCATATGTCAGGAGTCACACTTGTCTCATAGGCTTATGTTTCACAGTGTTTACATTAATTGATGGGTTGTGCGTGTTTCAACACATGGTTTATTGTTTTTAAACAATTACTTTTAACGCTTCCGCAACACTTTTATCTTGTTTGGTTTGGATTTTGTTTTCTTATGTTTGAATGAGACTTATATAATGTTTTGAATATTTTAAGGTTGGTTGTTTGGTATAACGAATGAGCTAGATCCTGGTATGGCACACGCCTCGTGGTAAAACTCCGTTAGTCTATATTTGAGGGCGTGACACCGTCCGAGTGGACATGTCTGTAATTTAGTGGCATGATTGAAAAGACACTTATACTTGGTTTATTTTAATTGATCTTATTCATATACGCAAGGAATTGTTTATTTCTCAATATTATTATTATATTTACAGCAATCTGTGAGTTACTCGCTCAACATTTGTTTATGACAAATTATTTTTACGCATATTGCAAGTTGTTATTTCAGATGATTTGAAGTGGAGAACTTAGATCATACTTTATGCTAAAAATTATAAAAGTTGAAATATTGCTGTAATTTCTTTTGTTTTAGAAACTTTGTGTACTTTAATATGAATGAAATAAATTAGATATTGACACTAATTATTATTTTAGTATCTTCGAGATATGACACAAATATTTTCGCGCCCGACATGTTTTGCTGTTTGGTTGGGGTGTGACAGATTGGTATCGGATCTGAAGGTTATAAGATATGTGGTTAGACTTAATGACCTAGTAGCATGCTTAGGGTCCCTATACGTTTACCCTATTTGTTTAAATTTATTTGTTCATAGCTTAACTATATTTAAATGTTTTGTTCCTATTATTGTACACAAAAAGCGCATACAACTCCGAGGCTATGCCTCACTCTCAAAATCATTTTCAAAACCCTAGATATTGTTTTATATTGGGATATTCCTTAAGAATTTCCATAAATTTTTTGTTACTCCCCTCTCCTTGAGGATGATTCATGTGGCGGATATCTCTTAACTGTAAGGGGATCACACTGTTCTCCGAACCCTTAACACCAAGGCTTGCGAGCCTAAGGAAATTCAATGTGTGTAAATCTCAATCACCCGGTAGGCCCAGTTGCTTTCATGGAGGGTTTAGTGAGGGTGTTAAAATTATTAAGCCAAAGCATATCACACTAAACGTCCATGAATATACTATCCTCATTGTATCAAACGTGGTCATGTTACGACCACATTCTTTCAGTTATAACTGAATTCACGGTGATACGTGGCTAAACTCGTTTCTTCCATATGTTTTTTTAGTTGAATGAAGAGGTGTGAAAAGTCATGGTGGTTCATGGATACCCCGACCATTCACATCAACGTACCATATCTCGATTTAAATAGATTTTCAATCATTTGGTTGAAATAAAGCCATGGTGATACATGAATAATTAATTTTTTATTATTGATTATTTTTATGAATACCAATGGTGATTTCATGAACTCCTAACCACTAAATGAATTGTATTGATTCATTTCATACAACCAAAATGTTGAATGTTTCATATTTCAAATTATTTTCATAAATGATAAAATTTTCAATCTCAACATCCAATTATTTAACGATTTCTCGGACTTTACACATGTTTCAATTTACATTACGTGACCTCACATAATTACAATACTTACCTGAAACTTATGAAATTTTATAATAAAAACCCATACACCTAAGACTTAAGAAATTTTACACATTTTCCCCCACAACACGTCTTCTCACCTTATCAACCGCAACCGTCGCACCAGTAACTTTAAACGCAACTGTCGCACCGGTACCTCCGGCCGTAGTATGTCATACCGCATTGCTAAAGGAATTGTGGTAGCTCTTCCAACCCTCATCAACCAACTTGAAGCCATAAATGCCGCCACCTCACCCGTAACTACCAACCCATTCGCTTGTTCCTTCAAGCAATTCACCAACGCAAACCCGACTGAATACGTTGGAGTCGAGGGTGCTACCACTCCCCTCCAATGGTTCAAACTTATGGAGAGTGTCTTTCTTCATTGTGTATACCCAGAAGATAAGAAAACCACCTATGCCTCAAGTGTCTTTTTCTTGGGCGCCAATACCTGGGAAATAGTGAGAAACACTTTCAAGGGGTGGAAGTGGCCATGGCCTGGCAATGGGACAACCTTAAGAATATTATGCTTAAAAATTTTGCCCAAAATATGAGCTACAAATTTGAAACAAGAAGGTGGTGATAATGTGGCGTATAATAACTGTTTCCACGAACTTACCCTACTCATCCCACATATGGTCTCCCTTTTCGATCGAGCCATAGACAAGTACATCTTTGACCTACCTATGCAAATTCAATACTCCGTCTTGAGTCGTGACCCAAAGATCCTCCACGATGCCATAACTCTTGCTGGTACCCTCACCGAAAACCACAGCAAGGACGGAATCCTAACACGTAAAAGTACTAAAAAGCCTACCGAAAAATCCACAACCGAACCTCCCAATGAAGTCAATATTGAAACCTCACCAAAAACCCACTTACACCAACACCCATTACACCACCACCACCAACAACAACAACAACTACAACAACAAAACTCAAACACCGAAACTACGCCTTAACCAACTCGAACCCATCACAACTCATGATATCCAAAGTCAACCAAAAAAAATCCTGCACTAGAACATATCCTTTGTTTGACACGTGTAAATTTCACCACCCTACTACCGCACATTGCCGAATTTGTTTCAATTATGGCTGCTTCGGTCACTTAATCAACTCTAGCTGGGAAGCTATACAAGCTCAGCACAACTCATCTCCCCCACAACCTGTTATTCAACCATATCACCAATCTAATGCACTACCTTTTACACCTACACTCCCAACTATGCGAGTCTTCTATCAATGTGGTAGCCCATGCCATCTTCGCAACACATGTCCAAAACTCATTTATCATATCCAAACCTACCTAAACCAAACCAACCAACTCCAAATATATCAAGTCCAAACCTTCCAACCGAAAGCCCAAGCTGATCAAGCCTAACCAATGCAGGTCCAACCCATTCAAGTTCAACCAAACCAATCCGAGCAAACTCAAGTGAAACAAGTCAACCAGGGTACGCAAGGACGCGTGTACATCGGCACCAATGAATTCCAAGTTTGAAATCATGGCATCACTTCACGCTAGTCCTTATGTCCAAGACACACCAACACCCTCGAGAAGACTAGCATTGCGGGCAACATATTTTTCCTTTTCATATTTATTACATTTGTATTTGTTCTTTTTATTTGAATAATGTCTCATTGTACTCAAATTTTAATATTATTAATGAAATCATTTTTGCATTAGATATATCTATCTTCATTTACTCTCCTCACAAAGCACGACACACATTACTTATACTATTTATAAATTATATTTGTTTACTCATGCTCAACTCAATCTAAAGGCATATGACCGGTGACCCCAAACGTAATCGTTAATAGAAACCGGGACCATGCCCATGGCTATGTGCATGGTTATTGACGGAGGCCCAAGTATTGAAGAACGTGCCATGTTGTATTTGGAGGCCCATGATCGTGCTTCCAAAGGTGGCCCACGAAAATGGGCATAACTTGGCCCACGAAGTTCCGTTTCCAGCCCATTTCTAGTCAAATCGAAGCTTGAAACGAGGAACACATTGTGGCCCAAGCCCGAAGCCCAAAAACGCCTCCTAAATAAAGTTATGGGCGATTTTATGTTTTTTGTTGGTTTTTGCATTTTTTTTTGGGTTTGTGTTTGGCCCATGGCCTTTTGGGCCCATTTCATATTAGAATGTCTATTTATATCTTTCTTATGTAATTGGAAAAGACAGACTTGAATTTTATTAATAATCATTTTTCTCTTCATTTTTCCTTGACCTTTGGGTGGGATTTGAGGGTTTTAGAAGTTCATCACGGGTATTCACTGAATCAACGTGATTCGATCTTCGTTTTCGTTTTACCGCTGCATCAGTTATCTAATAGGAACCGTAATCTTAGCTACATATGACCGGTTACTTTTGAACCGGGGTTGTGTACTTGGATAAGGCTTGGCTATCTATTAGGCGCCTTATGTATTTATATTATTTTTTTGATTTATATTCTCATTTATGATTTATCATTATCTCAATGCGAGCATCTCAAACTTTAACCCTTCCCATGACGATTAAACTTCACCGAGAATAACATTGCTACCAACCTCGCGTCATTATTTCATTGGTTTTTGACAACTACTTATGGTTATCATATGTTTACACAAATTTTAGTTTTTCATGACCCCAATGTTTCTTGTTTTCACTTAACTATTATGATGATTACTATCAAGGGTTTATTTTGACTTTAATATTCCTTTAATTTAATTAATCTTTCAACATTAATTTAGTTAATTTATTTATTTCATTTTCAATAACCGTTATTTTTGTTCCGTTATTATTCAAAGTTTTAACATGATGTTCACACGATTTTCTTACACGTTTTGTGTATAATTTTAACCCACCCTACGTAACGGGCCATTCGAACCATGTGACGAAATAGGTAATTATGAGTGCATGCGTAATTACTAAAATCCTCACATGAAAGTCATGGTGGGTACGTTGGTGTGCGGACAACTTCGAACCGATGGACTATGGGACAACGCTACAAATGTTACATAATGTGACTAGATAATGGTGGATACGATGTTGGTACATCCTATATAAAAATGGACTTGTCATATTAACCATTTGTAGCGTTTTTCGAAGCACCTTGGTTGTTATATTTTAACACGGAGATGATTTCGTATCGTTGTTTATTTTTTTTCGTATTTTACTTATATATTAATTTCAGGACTAAATTTCCAAAAGTTGTGAATACTGTTATATTCATCAAATTTCGAACCCGACACCCGACACATTTTTGGCTTTTGATGCAACCCGAATTATTTTGAATCATTAAAATAATTAATATTTTGTGTCAGTTACCTATATATGATGTTTATCTTTCGTTATTTATAATGTTTTGTGTGTTATAATCCATATCCATTTTCTTTTTACGTACATATACATATTTTTAATTATACATGTCTACCCTCACTTTCTAAAGCCTAAGACTTAATTTATATATGAGTGTTTAATGCTTATAATTGTTACTCGATGAAGAAACACGGATTCGTTCCCCAGGTATGGGTCCTGGATCCAATGAGTCCACAGGGTAAAATACGATAATTACTAACATAGTATGAGCACAGCTTCCCGAAGTCCAATGACAGGAACCTGCAAAATAGACCGTGAGTCTCGTTACAGGAAGGACAAGAGGGGGGTCTTCCTGTAACCACCCTCCGGCGTGAGAATCAGTAACGTTCGTAAAGGAGAAAGTACTGAAAACTAAGCAGACTAAGTGTAGTCAGGATATAAGTGAGTCAGAATGATTGTGAGTGAATGAATACCTCATGCAGGTTGAAAAAGTATTTATAGCCGAAGGATGTGGGAAGGTGATTGGGCCAACTGTCCTCTTCTAGAAGATCTTGATAACTGCCTAGACGCGTGTCCTCTTGCGATAGGTTGAGCTATACATCCCATGTGCATGGGTATAACAACCTAGACACGCGTCGCCCAATGATAGGACGAATTGCACCCTGGCCATGTGCACGGTTATAACAACCTGGCTGAGTGTGTTTGCTCATTGGCTGGTGAGTCGTATATTCTTCAAGTAACAATCGTGGACATTCTTCTAGAGGGTAGTTAATTGGTGATAGCTGCCCCGTTGGCATTGCCTTCCGGTCATTTTGGCGGACAGATGTATTGTCCTGCGGATGACTTCTGAGGGTGTCAGAATGCTTCCGCGCGTGGTACAAGGACCTTCTTCCTCAACCGTGATATGCGGGTGATCCATATGTCCTGCGGGTGGTATATGAGAGGCTCCTCTATGACCCGCGGGTGATACTTAAGGGTATCTGGGTCTTTTTGGTACCCTACCTCTATAAGTCCCCCCAGTCCAGTGTTTCTTCCGTGTGAAGTCTTTATGCGGGTGAAATTTTGGACTTAATGTATGTTGGGGGTTTTTGAATTTGGAAGTTAGGTAGAAAATATCTTCTATTGGTGTAGATAATCATGAAAAAAGGACAAGTTGACCACTCGCAGGCGCGTGAACATATGATGGAACGTTTATGACGGCTATCACTGTACCCGACTGTGCAACTTTTTCTCTTTTTCGAATTTCCCGTGTGACATGGCAGTTACTGATTAGGCGATGGTTTTCTCTTTCCACTGTTCATATCCCATCGCATTACTTGCGATGGGTATAAATAGTGAGAGATATCTTTTAATCGAAATATTTATCGCCTATGATTCTTGATTATCTTCTTTCTTTCTCTTTGATACAATAATGACCTTTTCGTATATCATCACCAAAACTTATTATAATGTCGAACGTTCAAACTGAGGTTGATGAGATAGAGGTTTCGTGGGATCGTGCTGAATATGAGAAGTTATTGGAAACTTACGGCATACCACCGGAATGGGGACCGGAATTCCCTTCCCCTGGTTCTATAGCCAGTTTGCCACCACCTGGCAAAATGGCTGTCTATTCTGACAGTTTCGCTTATGGGAACTTCCGTTTTCCCATAACGAATTTTTTCATGAAGGTGCTAACTGCTTATGGGATCCATCTATCCCAACTGCACCCGCGTGCTGTAATGTGAATTCGTCATTATGAATTCGTATGTACAACACGTGACATGGTCCCACATGTCGACCGATTTCCGGTTTTCTACCGACTTGCCAATCGTGGCGGTTGGTTTACTTGCCAATAGGAGTCTTGGTTATGAAGTAGAGAAGGGATCGCCAACTGGCGTAATAAGTTTTTCTGGATCTCTGAGGACGTGGTACCTATTGCCATGGTCCGTCGTCCGGTTTTTTTGCGCTACCGGACTTTGTCACGGCCGCTCACGAGGATCGTGACTGGTATCGTGTTCTTATGTCGGAGCCGATGCCGATGAGAGCACTGCCTGAGGAAGCATTGGTGTGGGCGGGCATGAGCCGCTTGTGCCCACCAGAGTTTCTGGAGCCCATCTTTGTCGATTTAAATGAATGTAAGTTGTCTGTTTTGTCTTTTCTCTTCCTCGAGGCTGTTTATGATTGATTTTCTATTTTTTCAGGTCGGAGCTCTATGCTTAACGCCCTCTTTGAGGATAGGGGTTGTGTCCGCAAGAGCATCCGTGATGCGGGGGACCAACCTATCCTTGAGAAGACCAAGGCCCGATTTCTTTTTCCTACCAAAGTGTAGGCTGAACCTGTAATTTTGGATGCCACCTTTGAAACAGGTGCGTATGTTCTAAACCCTCCTCCGTTTAATGCCTTTACTTCGGATGGGATGATCGCCATTCTATCATCAAGCGATGATGATGGCGATGCCTCTTAGTTTTCTGCTTCTCAAGAGGAGAGGGACTCTGATGACGATGCCCCTGAATTTGCGTCTATCTCATCTTTATTGGCAGAGTTGGAAAAAAAGAGAGCTTTCTTGGCTTTTCAAGCAAGTCAAGCGGGCGCAAAGACTACGGACACTGAGGCGGGACCTTCGAAGAAAAAACGAAAAACTCATCGTCCCAAAAAGCCACAGTACAGTCTTGCTAAACGCATTGATATAGTGGAAGGTATGTATCTGCTTTTATATGTTTTACTATTTTGAGATGTTAGCTGGGTATAGCTTTTCTTTTTTGTAGATCCATTGATCTTTGGGGATGATATATCCGAGAGGATACCCACACCAACTCCCCAATCTGAGAAGCAACCGTCTCCTCCTTCGGAGAAAACTATGGAAAATCGGCCGCCATCTCCTATGATTGAGACGACAACAAAAGGAAGGCCACCGACTCCCCCAGTTGATATTACTTTGGAGGAACCTAACATCCAGTCTGGTATTGATAACCTTTATGACTATCTTTTCCATACTGGAAGTGCTACCGGTTTCTAGGAGGACAACCCTGCTGTGAATGCGGAGGGTTTTAGGATTAACGAGTCTCCTCCTCGTCTTCCTCCACAACAATCATCCTCAATCCCAGTTCGCCTTGAAACTTCAGGTTCCCATTATTTTGGGGACGCGAACTTGGGAGATAAGTTTGATTTGTTTGTCCCTCCATGGGATATTACTAATGGGTCTCAGTTTTCTGACCCCAAGACTTGTATAAGCTTTGTTAAGCATTGTACACCGCTAGCTGAAATGGCGTATCAGCGTGACCGCTCCCGCCATGAACTCCACACGGATCTTTCATTTTCCTTGGCTAATTCTTTAGCCTGTATTGCGCGAATGGCGTACTATGGGCGAGAAGCTGGGTGAAGCTTATCGGGCCGCTGAGGCTGCGAAAAAAGAAGCTGAGGAGCATCGTGTAGCGGCCAATACTGCTAAGTGGAAGCTGACGGATGTTGAGATCGTCCTTAGGGTGAGCAGGATCAGAATGCTACCGCTGCTCGCCAATTGAAGGAGGCCTGCGAAAAGCAAAACTCCCTTCTTGAGGCTGCCCGGGCAGAGGCTCAGAAAGAGAAAGATGATTTGGCACGGGCTCAAGAAACAAATTCGGCTTTGGAAAATCAAGTGACTCTTCAAGGCACTCGAACCCAAGAGCTTGAGGCGGAGCTGAAGTTGCAGAGGGAGCAAGTTGAGCTTAGAGACAAAAGTGCTGATGAAATTCAAGCTGCTTATTACTCCCTCTTGCAAGCTTGAGAAGAAACAACTGCGGAATCTCAAGCGCTCCGGATGCGAGCTGAACGCGCGGAGCAAGACCGTCAGTGGTTCCTCACTCGAGGACTTGATTCTGTAAGTTTTTCTTTATTTGTTGTTCATCTCATGTTTTGATGTCAAATACTTATGTTTTTATCTTGTCAGGTCATCTGCCATATCAAGGGGAGTCCTGAGATGGTTGACAGTTTTGCCAACCTAATGACTGCCTCTTCCCAACTTGGTCGTGTGAGAGGCTTCAATGAAGGGGTGACCTGTACTCAAAGTAATCGTTCATTTAAAGATCATCCGCTTCATGGCCTTGATGTCAAGCAGGAGCGGGAAATACGGATTAAGGAGCATATAATCTCGTCTTCCCACTTCAGAATATGCTCCCGGAATTTGCTTCCGCCAGTGACGAGGTGCAGCAGTTGAGGAGCTATTTAGGTGATGAGTCTAAGGACGACTCTTCTGAGGACACTTCATCAAAAGCTCCGGAAGATACAACAGCATTAAATCCATAGAACAGGATAGGCTAGATTTTTAAGCTTTGTAATTGTTCTTCCATCTTTTTGTAACTAACGTTTAATTCATTAATGAGAAGAAAGTTTTTTATCTTTGTGAATATTCGACTGTTTTGAAGTAAATATCCTTAGAAGATATTTTTCAAATTTGAAACTTTTGAGGGTTTGGTAATCATAATGACGTGGCGGAGAGAGAGACTTCTTAGAGGCAACTGACAAGACGTGTATGATGCCCTTGACAGCCTGTTTGCACATTCTTGAATCTCCCGCCTGACGTGTCGATCATCTGGCGGTCCTCGGTTTCTCTATCTTCTGGCACTCCATCAGTCGCATTAATTGCGATGAGTATAAATAGATCACTTGTGATTCCATTTAACTTTTATTACTTTCGAATTCTCCTTCTTTCAAACATTCAAACCTTAAAACTTTCTGAAATTTCTTTCTTTTTCTTACATAGATGGCTGGAGAGAAAAAAAGGTACCCCTGCCATTAATGAAGTCGTCGTGGCTCTTAAGGAGAAAGACTTTGACGAAGTCGTTAACATATATGGATTGGTGACGGAATGGGAGCCGGAGCGTCCGATGAGGGGTTCTATTGCCACTAGTTCACCTCCGAAGAAGATGGCTGTGTATGTGGACCATTTTACGACCGGGAACTTCCGGATACCGGTGACGAAGTTCCTTCAGTCGATTTTGATGACTTATGGGATTCACGTATCTCAGATCCATCCTTTTGGGATGCTGAGAATTCAACATTTTGAATTCTGTTGTCAAGCTCGCGACTTCGAGCCATCTGTCAGCATGTTTTCCGTGTTCTATAAGATGACCTTCCGCGACGGGTAGTACAGTTTTGCTTCCGTTGTGAAGAACGGTATAGGTACGGAGTGGATCCGTAGCCTTCATGGTTGGAAGTCTAAATTCTTCTGGATCAGGGAGGAAGTTTTCATGTTCCCTATGACTTATCGCAAGGTGGAAGAGGCCATGCCTGTGGTAGTGGCTGCTGCTCATGAGGGTCTGTCGTGGTTTACGACTTTGACCGCCACGCCAACTCCCATGCGCCATATTCATGAGCGGGCGATGGTAAGTGCAAAGATGAGCCGGCTGTGGCCATTTCCTTCGTTGGAACCTTACTACGAGAGGACCAACAAGAGTAAGTCTGATTGTACTCCTATTCTTCCTTTAATTAAATGTCTGATCTCTGAATTTTATAGTCATTTGTACAGGTGAGGGTTCCGCGTTCGATACTCTGTTAGATCGTGAGGGGGGATGATGGTGCATCGTCCAATTGATCCGAGGGACGTGCCCTTTTTAGAACGCACCAGTGTCAACTTCTTATTTCCCACCGCATTCCGCCCGAAACCAGTTGTTTCCTAGGAGATGTATGCCAAAGGTGAGGATTATGTTCAGGAGTCTATCCAGAAAGGTGAGGGCATTCTACAACCCCGACCTGTGACTGCTATTACTTCCAGCGTAGTGATTGTACTCTTTTCGTCCAGCGAAGAGTCGTCACTCTGCGAAGGAAATTTTCCAGTTGATGTTTTTAAAGCTGTGGACTCAACTACAGGTCTCACCCGCCAGAGAACCACTACCAACCAGGCGGCGGGTCAGGAGGATGTTGAGACTGTTGCTGAAAGAAATCATCCCGCACCTGATGATGTCATCCCAGAAGATACTCATCAAGCTGGTGGTGCGGGTGTCTCCAAAGTAGCTGGTAAGTGCAAGGCTAACCCATCCAAGGTTGCTTCGAAGAAGAAATTCAAGAAGGCAAAGTCTGCTGCCTTGGAGGTACGTCTGAACCAACTTGACGCAGAAGACGCTTCATTGGGTAAGTTAACTATTTCTCACATTTGTTAACTGTTATAAGTTAAATATATTTCGGACCAACTGTTAACGTTATTCAGTGGACCTGGATGACCTTACTGAAGGTGTATCAGGTTTGAAGAGTTCGACTCCTCTTCCGCCACCACCATCTCCGCCTCCCAACACTGCCAAAGATTCAATCTTTGTGGCGGATGATTCCCCTATGAAGAATAAGGAGGTTGACAATACTAAACATGTTAGTATGTCATCGTCTTAGAACGTTCATCACTTTAGGGATCAAGGAGGTGAGAGTATGTTTACCTATGGTCCCCAGGCCTCTCCGGCTCCCCAAGAGAAAGATCCCACCCCGCATCATCCACCTTGGTCCCTTCGTAGAGACTCGATGTTTCGCGACGTGGACCTATGTTTTGAATACCTGCGGGAAAGTCTTCCTCCTACAGAGAGGGAGCGACGTCACCGTAGTATTCGCCAAGAGTTATTAAACTCCAACTCTTATTATTTGGCGAATACTATATCCACTAGTCAGGAGATAACCCGGGACTGGTTGGCGATGAATGAAGAATGGTATGAGTTGGCGGCCGCAGTGTCCAATGCGAAGGAGGAAGCTCTTAAGGCCATCAATGATGCCCAAGAGAGCAGTCAAGCGCTGGAGGTGGAGAAGACCGCTTGTACCAATGCTGAGGAAGCCAAAGCCGTTCTCCACAGGCAACTGGATGAACAAGCTGAGCTGGTAAAGACCTTACAGGCTGAATCAGTGGCTAAGGAGAAGCGCTTGACTGATCTTTTTGCTAAAAGCCGAGATCAAGCCTTGGAGTGTGCCAGCCACAAAATGGAACTTGTCCGGGCCAAGGCGGACAAAAAATGGTTGCTAGCGAAGGGA
The DNA here is from genome assembly GCF_021521415.1 of Bidens hawaiensis. Classification (NCBI taxonomy): domain Eukaryota; kingdom Viridiplantae; phylum Streptophyta; class Magnoliopsida; order Asterales; family Asteraceae; genus Bidens; species Bidens hawaiensis. Next base: position 2,141,450 of record NW_027491224.1, read on the forward strand.
ATTCCCAAGGTAAAGATCTTTTCTTTGTTGTAAATAACCTAAGTGTTTGAAGTTACTTATATATAACTATTTCAACAGGTCATCGCTGATGTCCGAGCGAGTGATGAACTTGGGAACTGCGTTGCTGTCCTCCTGAAAGCCTTTAAGCAAGCTAGCTGCCAGCTAGGCTTCCAGGAAGGCTATAAGTTTGGTTCAACTTCCAAGCTTCCTGAAGAGTATATTTTGGCTGGCCATGATACTGCTGTCGTCCTCATCTAAAAGACAAAGGATTTTGATTCTTTAAAATTTTCTTTGGCGGAGCAAATATCTGAGCTTGCAGATAAGGACGACAGCATCGAGCAATTAAAAGACCTTCTTGATCTTGGTGAATAAGATGAAGAAGATGCTGATGATGCGGAAGGCAAGGACGCGGGACATGATGACGTCATGCCATAGATAGATTTTGTCTTGTAATTAAACTTTCCTTCTTGTAATTCCTTTTGTATAAATAAAGAAGTTTCTTTTTGTATCTGATGCACTTTGTTTTTTTTTAATAATATATGTGTTTGGAGGATCTTCTTTGTATTCCAATAAAGGATTACATAACCATATATGTCATAAATGACTGAAATAAAATTTCCATAGATGAGGCATAAGCCGGATTACAAAGGATGAAATTACATACTTTATGAATATCTAATTAGGAACGCAGGCCAAAAAAACATACTATATGTAACACTTTTTCAGTTGGGCCTCGTTCCAAGTTCTAGGAATCTCAGTCCCGTCCAACTTTTCTAACTTGTAAGCACCTTTAGACAATACTTTCTGAATTCTATAAGGTCCTTCCCAAGTTGGGACCAACTTGCCCGGAGGCTCTTGCCCAGAAGCTTCATTGTTGTGGAAGACAAAGTCTCCCGCATCGAACGCACACCTTTGGACCTGCGAGTTATAGTATTTTTGTTAATGGCGTTTGTAATTGTGCTCGAGGATCGATGCTAGTTCTCTCCTCTCCTCGAAGAGATCAAGATTCATCCGGAGTTCTTGATCATTATCGTCGATAAAAAGAACTCTGGCAGATGGAATCCCTATCTCGGCCAGAATCATCGCCTCTGTGCTATAGGTTAGACTAAAGGGGGTTTCAGAAGTACTGGAATTCTTTTGGGTGCGGAAGGCCCATAGCACATGGGGAAATTCGTCGACCCAGCCTGTCCGTTTAGTTCCTAACGTTGCTTTGATTCCTTTCTTGATCGTTCGGTTGGTTATCTCAACCAGACCGTTCGACTGCGGGTGGGCTACAGATGTGAAAATTTGAGATATCTGAAATTCTTTCATCCATTCCAGTAGCCCACCATCCGCAAATTGAGTGCCGTTATCGCTAACGAGTTCCAGCGAAAGACCAAACTGGCATATGATGAATTCCCAAAGGAATTTCTTAACGCTTGTCGTTGTTATAGAAGCAACCGGTTTTGCTTCAACCCACTTCGTGAAGTAGTCGATGGCCACTATTAAGAATTTGACACGTCCCGGGGCTTCAGGGAAGGGTCCCATTATGTCGATAGCCTATTTCTGGAACGGCCAAGCTGAAGTGACTGGAACGAGCTCGTTCTTTAGTCGCAGCGTGTTAGGAGCATGACGTTGGCATGAATCACACTTTCTGATTTCATGCACAGCGTCCAGATGCATCCCCGGCCAATAATATCCAGCATTCATCAATTTCCCTACGACCATGCGCGGGACAACGTGAAGACCACAGATGCCTTCATGAACATCTCTGATTAAATAGTTCGCGTCCTCGGCATCCACACATCGAATTAGTGGTCCGAGGAAGGAACGTCGTTATAAAACACCGTCATGCATCTGATAGTTCAAGGCTTTGTGTTTTATCTTCCGGGCTGCGGATTTTCCTTCAGGGAAAGCTTCAGATGACAAGTATGTTATAATGGGTGTCATCCAGGATTCCACTCCCGTTTGGATCACCAAAACTTGGTGCTGTGGAACAGACGGACGGTCCAATATTTTGATGCGGATATCTTTAGCAAAGTGTTCAAAGTTCGTGGAAGCCAATTTGCTGAGAGCATCTGCTGAGTTATTCTCGCTTCTTTTTATGTGAATGAATTTACATGAGGAGAACTGAAGAATCAAATCTTTCTCCTGTGACACATGAAGCCATTATGTCATTCTTTGCTTCATATGTTCTGTTGATCTGTCCCGCAATCAACATGGAATCCACGCGGGCTTCCAAATGTTTAACCCCAAGCTTTTTGGCTATTCGTAAGACTGCCAAGAAGGCCTCATACTCCGACTCATTGTTAATGCTCTAGAGGTCTAACTTTATGGCGTATGTGAACTCACGGCCTTCGGTATTGACTAGCCTGAGGCCTGCACCAGATCCTTCACTGCTTGAAGCCCCATCCGTGAACAAAGACCAAATCTGTCCTAGTTCAGGAGGTGCTTGGGGTTGTTGCTCAATCAAACATTCTTTCTCTTTGTGACAAAGTCCGCTAACACCTGTCCCTTAATTGTTGTCCTAGGTTTGTATTCTATCGCATGTTCGCCTAGCTCGATGGCGCACTTTGCCAATCATCCAGACAATTCTAGCTTGCTGAGGAAATTCTTGGGCTTATATCCGGTCCAAACGTTGATGGGATGCCCCTGGAAGTACCCGCGGAGGCGTCGGGCAGCATAGACCAATGCTAGGACAAGTTTTTCTAACATTTAATATCTTGTCTCTAGGTCTGACAATGTTCTTCTGACGTAGTAAATTGGTGTTTCAACATTTTTTCTATCCGTCAGGAGAACATCCCCGATAGCAATGTCTGATGCTGACAAGTACATTGTTAAAGGTTCCCTCGCATAAGGTGCTATCAACGTGGGTAGCTGCATCAAACATTTTTTAACATCCAAGAAATCTTGTTCCGCTTCCACGGTCCATCTGAATTGTGATTTCTATAGGCAGTTCCTTAGTGTTGAAACAAAAGGATAGGATTTGGCTGCATGATTCACCAAAAAGTGATTCAAAGCAATCAAACGACCATTGAGCGTCTGAACTTCCTTAAGGAAGGAGGGAGAGGGCATGCGGGCTCCAGCTTGGACTTTATCCGGATTAGCTTTATAACCTGCACCCATGACAATTACTCCTAGGAACTTTCCTTTTTCCATCCCAAATGAACATTTAGCTGGGTTCAGCTTCATGTTGATACTTTTCAGGGTCTCAAACGTCTCTTCTATGTCCCTCAACATCTGGTCTTCCTCCACACTCTTAATCACAAGATCGTCCATATAGACTTCCAAATTCCTACCAATTTGGCCTTATGAACGCTATGTCCATTAAACGTTGATACTTAGCCCCTGCATTCTTTAATCCGAAAGGCATCATTTTGTAACAAAAAGTGCCTTGATCGGTACGAAAAGCTATTTTGTCTTCATCACCGGAAGCCATGCGGATCTGGTGATAGCCTTTGTAGGCGTCCAGGAAGCATTTGAATTTGAATGGTGCCACAGCATCGACTTTGAGGTCTATTTTAGGCAATGGATAACAGTCCTTGGGTCACGCCTTGTTTAGATCCTTGAAATCTATACACATCCGCCATGTCCCGTTGCTTTTGGGAACAATAACCGGATTGGCGACCCATGTCTGATATTGAATTGGTCGTATGATTCCAGCCTGTAAGAGGTCCTGAACTTGCTCATTCATTTCTTTTCTCCGGACCCATCTTACGTTGTTTATGAACAATCAGTGTAAACTTAGGGTTTACCCTCAATTTGTGCTCCGCAATGCTCCGCGGGACACCAGTCATGTCCACGGGTTGCCATGCGAAGACATCAATATTCTTTGATAACAACTGTTTCAGAAAAGTCCTTACTATCTTAGAGATAGCAGGTCCAATTGTTACTGTTTGATCAGGAAACCTCTTGTTCAAAACCTATTTTTCTGGTTCGGTCCTTAGAGATTGTTTTGGAATCTTGCTAGGTTTTGAGCTTTCTGTGGTGAAGCAATGTAGGTTGACATGAATTATTGCTACTCCTGTGCTGGTTGGGAATCCGACCGTGCCGTGAGTTATGGACGGGTGAGCATTGAAATCTCCAATTGCTTCTCGCCCCAAAATGATGTCATGTTTTGACGTTGCAGGTAAAACTATAAACTCGACCTCCTCGGTCCTTGAATGGATTCCATCACTTTAGGTGACTGGGAAGGATATCAACCCTCGTGGGTGCATTATCTCTCCTCCAAATCCTGACACAGGGGCATGGATGGGTTTCAGTCTTTCTTTATCCTCCTCATCCAGTTGTTCAAAGCACTGTTCGTACATGATGTCCGATGTACTACTAGTGTCAAAGAAAACATATTGGGAGCGATAATGACCTAAAACGGCAGTGATAATTAGGGGGTTCTTGTTATTGGGACCTTCCTTGATTCGTGGAGATATCACTGGTTCGTTTTTCCATTCATCTTCGTCAGACTCTCTTCTCTTTCCTCCTACCTTATGTCTGCCCTGAAGCATATGGACGTTCAAGTCCTTGACTTGCTTTTTAAATAGGACCTGGTTGTCCCGCATGGGAGCTTTACAAGTGCCAGGCTTTCCATCTTTCACCAGGTGTCCAAGTTTCCCGGACTTCACAACCACCTCAATTTCGCTTTTTAAAGCGTTACACTCATTCGTATTATGACCAATGTCATTATGATACGAACAATGTTTTTTAGTATCAAGGAGTTCCGAAAATTCACGTTCTCTGTGGTGAGAATTTCAGCGGGAGTTTTTGAAAGAGGAGTCCATCTATGAGGACCCCGATTCGAGGGTCCTGTTTTGTTCTAGTTGCCGACGAGAGACCTTGAATCAAATGGCTTTGATGCTTCCGTATTCGGCTGAAGTCTTGGCCAGATTGGCCCTTTTGCCTGTTTATTGGGTCTCGGAGTTTGAAATTCAACTTTGAGTTTTTGTTTTGAATTATTATTCCCCGACATTTTTTCAGTGTTTGCAAACAACTTTGCCGCAGTCATGATATCGTCCCATTCTTTTGGCATTCCATCCCTACCAGTGAGTGTGCGGATCAGTTCATCACACATGACATTCTTGCGGAAGGCACCGCGGAGCATTTGTTTGCTGATCCCACCAATGTTCAGACTTTCGTCGTTGAACTGGTCACGTGTGTGAATTTTCTGCTGACTGAACTGTTGTGAGAACTTCTTCACCAGATCATCCCAGCTAGATATTTGACCGGCAGTTAATTTTTCGAACCATTCCCTTGCTGCCCCTGTCAGTGTTAATGCGTACATGTGACACCAATAGGGGAGCGTCCATCCGCTCACCCCACCTAACGCCATGAAGTTCTGCAGATGATCACTTGGATCAGTCATGCCATTGTATCTACCTACCGTTGTGGGTATCTTAGCATTGACAGGAAAGGGTGTTGTCGCAATGCTAGCTATGAATTTCGACTTCTTGGCAAAGGCTGCCGGACGGTATGGCTTGGTGAATCTTCCTCAGCATCGCTGTGATACTCGGTATGGCGAACGACATCACGCGGACGACTACTTCTTGCCCTCGAACTCATCCTGCTATCACCCGTGTAGAAACTGTAGTCTCCAGGGTGATAAGTTGAGTCATAACTATCATACTCATCAAAGTAAGAAGGCATCCGCATGTCTATGTGAGGACGAGGGCGTAACCTTCGTGGTTCAATAAATTCTTTTTCGGTTTGCTGACTGTAGCGGATTTGACTTCCCCTCATCGTTGGAGGAGGAGAAAGAGATCTTCGAGGAGATTCTTCGTTAGTCAGAGCTCGAGGGTGAAGATATGCATTCCTCACTCTACGCTCGTATTCCGCTTTCCGGCTCTCTTGTTGGGCATGATGCCATTCCTCCGGGGACAGTAGTCCGCCGGATCTGGAATTATGACTGTGAGACCTCGCCATATCAGAATCACCAGAATCATTTTCCAGATCTAATACTAAACGAGTTTGGCGAGTCTCTCTGATGATTCGTCCAAGGTCACCCAGATTAGAACCTTCTGGAGCCGTAACATGCCCTAAACTAGTAGGAGTCGGTCCTGTTTGCACAGTGACAGGCTCAAGGATACGACCACCAAGTGTTGTATCAGTGGCTCGTGAGCCTGTAGCTGTACCACGTGCAAACATACTGGAAGCAAAACCCTCAGGTGCTTCAGTATTAATGACGCGTGATGTTTGTGCAGGAGTTCTCGTCGGCCCCTCATGAAGTTTACTCATAACGAAAATTTGTGTTGTTCTAACACCAAAACGGATGGCGCCAATGAAGAAACACGGATCCGTTCCCCAGGTATGGGTCCTGGATCCAATGAGTCTACAGGGTAAAATACGATAATTACTAACAGAGTATGAGCACAACTTCCCAAAGTCCAATGAACGGAACCTGCAAAACAGACACCGTGAGTTTTATTACCGGAAGGACAAGAGGGGGGGGGGGGTCTTTCGGTAACCTCCCTCCGACGTGAGAATCAGTAACGTTCGTAAAGGAGAAAGTACTGAAAACTAAGCAGACTAAGTGTAGTCAGGATATAAGTGAGTCAGAATGATTCTGAGTGAACGAATACCTCATGCAGGTTGACAAGGTATTTATAGCAGAAGGATGTGGGATGGTGATTGGGCCAGCTGTCCTCTTCTAGAAGATCTTGATAACTGCATGGACGCGTGTCCTCTTGCGATAGGTTGAGCTATACGTCCCATGTGCATGGGTATAACAACCTGGACACGCGTCGCCCAATGATAGGACGGATTGCACCCTGGCCATGTGCACGGTTATAACAACCTGGCCGGGTGTCCTTTGCTCATTGGCTGGTGAGTCGTGTATTCTTCAAGTAACAATCGTGGGCATTCTTCTAAAGGGTAGTTAATTGGTGACAGCTGCCCTGTTGGCATTGTCTTTCGGTCATTTTGGCGGACAGATATCCTGTCCTGTGGATGACTTCTGAGGGTGCTAGAATGTTTCCGCGCGTGGTACGAGGACGTTCTTCCTCTACCGTGATATGCGGGTGATCCATATGTCCCACGGGTGGTATATGAGAGGCTCCTCTATGACCCGAGGGTGGTACTTAAGGGTATTTGGGTCTTTTTGGTACCCTACCTCTGTACTCGGAATTTTCAAATTTACGTGTTGAATTAATTATAGATTTATAAAATCGTTTAAAATAAGATAGTTTTATAAAACTAGAAGGGTTATTTTGTAAATTATAGAGTGAATTTTGAATTATAGATGGAGGGCCAACAACGTACATTTTTGTAAATTTGACTTGATGTCCACCTCGTTTTCATGGCGATAAATATAGCATCCTTCCTCTTTTTCCGGAGACGCGTTTAAGAACCCATTAACTACCGAAAAGTTAATTTGTTAACTCCGTTGGACTCGTAATCTTTCACCGAGAATCAGGCAATATATATTACGTTTATAGTTTTCAATTGTTTCCTATTTGATTCCAATCCCGACCGATAAATACGGAATTTTTAAAACCAAATATGCGTAATTTTACAAAAAAACACGGAATTTTAAAAACCAAATATGCGTCGTTTGACCTATATAAACCGAACCTCATACTGTTTTACAAAGAACGCCTCACATCACCTTTCGTTACCTCACTCAAATCAGCCCTGCTCTGTTGAATCTCGTTCGTTGCCACCACCGCAGCTCCGACCAAGTTTCTACAGATTGGGGAATTGAGCACTGTTCGAAGTATGTTTTGTATAAATATACTCCTACCAAATGTCGATCAAAAGCCAAGTTATCTTATTTGTCAATTGTTATGGTCGATATTAAAATTGAGATTTAAAATCAGAACGGGTTAGTAAACATTTGAAATAGGAAAAGAAGATTATTGTTCTTGATCACAGCAAAGAAATTCAACTTAAAACCCCTTTTTATTATTATTATTATTATTATTATTATTATTATTATTATTTACCCATTTTTAAATATGTAATAAAAATTGTTTGTAAATAATGGTAGTGAACATATCTCCACTCAACTCTTAAAAGTAACAGTTTATAATAATAATAATAATAATAATAATAATTATTATTATTATTATTATTAGGAAAATTCTCTAAATAATCTAAATGAAGAGAGAGAAAAAGAAAATGATTCAAAAAGTCTCAAGTTTTCCAATATGACCCAACTAATTTGTACTGTGATGACGCATAAGAAATATAACCGACGAGATTCAAGAACCATTTAAAAGCTGACACGTGGTAAGATTCTGACATGTCCGACCATATTTTTGAAGATCTTGGGGTTCCGTCGAAATTTTTTCATTAAATCTTTTTGTAAAAAGCAGTCTCCCCAAACGGTTTTTTTATGTTTCTTATCTGGTCAGTTCAAATTTTGATTATCCTTAGTATCTTCTTCTTCATCTTCATCTACATCTTCATCTTCATCTTCTTCATCTTCATCTTCATCATCATCATCATCATCATCATCATCATCATCATCATCATCTTCAACTACTAATAAAAATAAAAATATAAGAGGAGTATGAACTCAATGACGTCGGATCATAGTGGAAAAGTGGGAGTTGGAATGGCGGCTAATCCGTTGCCGTTTCTTATGCCTAGACCAGAACGTAGGCGGCCAGATTCAAGAGGTTTAGTTTGGAATTAGACTAAAAGCGACAAGGATCGCGGTGAAGTTCTTTTCTTTTTTCAAATGTGAAATTCTTTTTTTTTCCTAAAATCTTTAAATTGATTAATTGATCGAAGAAACTAACATGGTCATCGAAGATGAAAATGAAGATGAAGATGAAGATAAAGAAGGTGAAGATGTAGATGAAGTTGAAGAAGAAGTTAGGGATAATCAAAATTTGAACGGACCAGATAAGAAACATAAAAAAACCGTCTGGGGAGACTGCTTTTTACAAAAAAGATTTAAAGAAAAAATTTGGACGGAATCCACAAGATTTTCAAAATATGGTCGGACATGTCAGAATCTTGTCACGTGTCAGCTTTTAAATGGTTCTTGAATCTCGTCGGTTATATTTCCTTGCGTCGTCTTAGTACAAATTAGTTGGGTTATACTGGGAAACTTGGGACGTTTTCGATCATTTTTTTTCTCTCTCTTCATTTGGGTTATTTAGGGAATTTTCCTTCTTTATTATTATTATTATTATTATTATTATTATTATTATTAAGTTTGTTTTGACACAAAATAAATATATTATTTGGAAGTAAACTATTAACAATATATATATGCGCTAGTTTTTATCCCCCGTATTACGGGGGTTGTTTTACATTACTCGTTTTGAATATTTACATACTTTTTTGGGTTTAATTTTATTTATTGTAATTAAACTTATAATATACTTAGATTTTGATGATAAAAAGGTTTCACAAATCACAAAAATGTTATAACCTGGTTTAAAAGCTATCTGAATTTGGTAAGTCCCAAGACCCGCCTATTTTTTTTACTACAAATTGTTTATTAATTAATAATAATATTTTTTAAAAAAAATACATATATTAATTTTTAATATATCCTATTTTATTGGATTTTCACATAAATAATTTGGTGAGAATAATTTTTAATTTAATGAGATGTTATAACATGTTTAAGATATATCTGGGTTTGGTAAGACCCATACCCGTGAATTCTGGTCAAATGCATGAGAAGCTGTAAGGTACAAGACGGATCTTTCAATTATGATATCAACGAATCTAGATGTTGGTGCGGAAATCCAACACTAGATGATTCAAGAACAAAGAACACAAACACGTAGAATACAAGGAATTGCTTCAAAACACACGTTATATTCAACGTCGGGTGCTTAAACACTATGATCACAACCTCGTCCAAGAAACCTTAGATGGCCAAACTACCAAATGAATGAACAACCAAAACTCTATACAATAAGTAAACTCTATATAAAGTAGCCAACATGCTAGCCCAACCATAGCCCAAAGCCCACCAAGATCCATAAGGATCTCGGTTTACATACACAATCCAAAGCCAAACAAACTAAGTACAAACCATCTAATCTAGGCCCAACAATCTCCCCCTTGGTTTGTAGCTTGGTTCTCAGTCATGCTCCATGTAATCAATGTCAGCGTCTTTCAAAGCACATGCCCAAAACTTGGTCCTGATAATGGAAGCTGCCATGCTCGTGTATTCTTTTGCAGCCGCTTCAAAAATCGGGTCAGCTATTATCTGAAATGTACTAAGGGTCTTAATATCTTTCTCCCCAAACTTTAGCAAATCCCTTGGATCAACAAATCTGAATTGCCCTTTTCCCTTCTGTAATTGACAACAACAGTGGCAGTTTCACTATCGAACATCCAGAATCTTATATTATACAATGTACCATCTGGAATGGCGTCATGCACAGGAATATGGGTGGCTTTCTTCGTTGCAGGCCACATGATGTTCACCATTGTCTTTCCAGTCCGTGGATCTTTAACCCCTTTAGCCTTCTTCAAAAAAGATTCAGCAGTCTTCATATTGGGAAATCCAGTGTCAACTTGATGACGTAGGAAGTTCCATAAGTCTTTTTCTCATTTTTCATGAGTTGGGTTGTGGAATGGAGCATTAATAAGGTCAGTGAGATCCACCTTGGTCCAGGACTCGAAGTCCTTCATCTTTTTGTAGTATTCTGTTCTTCCAGATTTTCGTTTAACCCACCACATATCTTTGTCAGCATCAAAACCCCAAGATACAATTCTGGAGCGATCACCATATTTATCTGAGAATCATTTAGTAAAGGTGACAATGAACCTGTCTGGATGATCGGATGACTCAACATTATTATTGGATTTTTTCATCACCAGCAGCTTCTTCTAAATTCTATCTGATTTCTCTTTGGTAATTGGAGGTTCAGACATATACTGCTTCAGTGTCACAGATTCATCTATGTTTACAATTGGACGAACAGTAGAGTTACCACCTTCATCAACTTGAGGTGTCCTAGACGATACATCATCGCTATTATTGAACTCGTCTCCAAACTTGTGAATGAGTTTTTGTTGGAGGTCTAGATACATAGCAGTTAATCCTCCCATGTTGGATTGAAGCTCTTTAATCTTGGAATCTTTATTGGAGTTACCAGCTTCCAGTTCTTGAATGCGTAAATATTTGATAACAGCGTCTTGTTCGAGTTCAAAGACTCGACGTTGGAGAGCTTGTACATCAACGGAAGCATCTTCAAGCACAACTTCCTTACCTTTGTTCTGCAGATATTTTTCTTGCATGGCAAGAATCGGAGCAATCTTATCAGAAACACCAGAACTTGACTGACCCTGATTGGTTGGGTCAAATGATCCGTAAGGAGCGTCGACATGTTGAAAATCAGCCTCAAGTTCAAACTCATGAGAAATATCGTCAAAAATCTGATCTTGAGTTTGAGGCTCAGCAGTGAATGGGCTTGGATCAACGTGAGTCTTAGGAACATTCGACTCAGGTTGAAGTTGTGGTTGTTGTTGGCTTGTTGTGGTTGTTGGTGCATCTTTAGATGCCAGCACACCAATTCTCGAATCTTTCTTCCTTCGTTTTCGTGGAATGAGATCGGTGGCTGGTTCTTCAACAAAATCTTCATCAAAATTTTCAGCAACTGTCTTAGGAGGCTTCAGATCAGTTGACTGAAGTAACTCTTTAAACCTTTCAAATTCTTATAACTGTTCAGTAGTCGGAGCATTCTCCGAGTCACGGTGTTCATCTTCCAAATGTGGCACATTATGTTCCTCGTCTTCATCATCAGAACTTATTTCATGTGCAGTAGAGGGCCTTGAAACCGGTGCCATGTGCTCCTCAGCAACTTGAGCAATAACTGGTACGGTCTTTGTTTCAGCAAATCGGCCAAATTTAACCAAAGCATGGAGGCCTTGATAAACGATTTTTGATCCTTTCCTGGATTGCTTCATCAACCCAAACGTGTTGGGTCCCATCGACTTCATATTTAATGTTTCAACAGATTTGACAAGGTCAGTGTAATGTGAGTCAAAAATCATCCGTAAAAATCGAGGATACATGAGAAACATCTCCTTCTTCTTCCCTTTCAAGTTGCTCATCATCACATCAAAAACAAACTTGGAATAGTTGAAATTCCAATCCATGATCAGAGCAACCACAGCCGAGATATGCGTGTGGCTAATCCCATCGGAACCTCCCTTTCGTCTCGACACACATGTAAAGAACGTGTGTATCAAGAATCTCTAGTATGGGTAATACAGTTTCTTTATTGCTGGAGAATAGGTTCCCTCGTAACCCATTTTGTAAGCACCTCGGAGACAGCAGTAGTCGAGTATTCCGTTGGGTAATCAGGGTGATCCCCAAACAGAAGCACCTCTCTTATGATGGCCTCTGTGATGCCGACCGGCTTCTTTTGCACTTTGGAGTCTATCGACACAACTCCACCTGGTCCTCTTTGATTGATTGAGGCATTGTTCCAAAAATCAGTCATCATTTTCTTGCAAATGACTGGATTTTCTCGTAAGGCGTGAGAAATCTTGCAAGTTTTGAGACCGACAACCATGGATTTGAACTCCTTGTGAATCAGTGGTGGATCAAATAGGTGTCCAACTATATTATGTGTGTCCAGAAACTTTAAGGGATCCTGATCAGCCATTACTGCACCAAACGAGTCAAATCAGAAAATATGTATTTGACTAGCGTGACAATTAAAAATGTAGAGTTACAATCATAAAATTTTTAAAAATGAGGAGCCAATGATGACAAAATCACATTAGGTGGACCATAAAAGAAAAATAATAACAATATTATAATGGATTTCGGTCCATCAATGTGTTCTCTGTCCAAAGGGGAGATCTAGATCAACCAGAGTGGTTTTCGGTCAAGGATAGTGTTCTCTGTCAAGATTAACCGAGAACATGAATTCTCGGTCAAAGGCCAGGAGATCTCATTCAATAAAGTCAACCGAGAACCCTTTGATTGGCCATGGGTTTTCGGCTAACAGCTGGAGACAGAGAACCCTTTGTATTCCTTCTTGAAATATGTGCCATCTTCTCAGAGAAAGCCGAAATCCCCATTAAACCTGAAAAAAAAAACTTTTGAGTCTTTTACATTTAGCCCTAACACTCTCCAATTTAAGTCCCAATCAATAAACTAACAACTCATTATCCCTGTTCATCAATGAGATTCATCTATCCATCTATTTGTCAATCCATGCGAACACAGCTCATTAGGCCTCACAAAAACACTCAATTTGGCCTTGTGTTCATTACCTGTGAATCAAACAAGAGAGCGAACATTGATTAAAGCTTGTGATTAGTATAGCAGGAGAAGGTCCTCGGCCGGATGATTTGTGGGACAGAGACAGATGAAATTGATTTTGAAAATAATAACAATAATTGAGTTTGAGAGACCTTTTATATCTCATTTCTGGTGGAGCGAGAACCCTCATGGCCCAGAATGAACCAACCAAACTAGGCCCAAACAAAAGCCTTATTACGTTCCAACAGTTGGGCCGATAACCCCTAATGACTAGCCAGATGGTCCCAAATTTCCATTTTAGCCCAAACCAAGTTTTAATGTGTCCAGTAGACAAAATCAAAACCCAACAACAATATCTAATCAATCCAGTAGATAAATTCTAAGCCCAAAACACAATTTAATCACATTGAAGACAGCCCAGTTAGAACACACGTTTCGAGGAGAGTGGTTTTGAGATAAAACAAATAAAACATAAATAAACAGAAATAATAATAACAATAAAAATAACACAAAATATCAGTCCTTTAGAATTTCGCAAATTTTGGATCAAATTTCAGTTCTTTGATAAAACTGCCGCCTTTATGAAAAGATCCGAACATGGAATTATATTGTTTAAGATGCTGTCACAAGGATTCATGTTCAACGTTATTACGACATAAAGAGACAGGTTGATAGCAGGTATAAAGACTTAGCATGATTTTCATTGCGTCAGTGATATTGATTAGGTTCAGTTAGGCAAAAAGCTTAGATGGACATCACTTATGGACCTATGATGCCTCCTATCTCTTCACAAAGCGTATTTGGCTTTCCCCATATCACCCCAAATTGACTCCAACCCCCTAGTGCTTGATTAAAAATTTTAGGAAGCAACAAAACTTTGAACTTTAAGCTTTTGGAAAGACACCAGCACAAATTATATACAAACTTGGATTTTTTAATGACATAATAATAACAACGAATGCCTGTAAGTCCCGAATCTGGATCACTACAGTAAGATAACATAATATTTTTGGTGATAAAGACACTAACGGGCTCGTATATGACTGGGTAATTGCTTTTCTGCCTATCATTCGGAGAGATGTATCTGGAGACATGAACATTTCTTCAAAATGACTCTCCACAGTAAGTTTAGCATATTTAGTTTATATCACTTCAACTTTTACGCATCATGGAAAGCTACCATACAAATCAATAACTGTTCTAGAGCCTTTTAAGCTTAATAACTTCACCCGTTAGGCACACAAAAACAATTTTTTCTATCATTTTTCAAAGGTTGGATCACTTTTCATTTGAAAATATTTTGAAACTTCTAAAAAGCTGTTAACTAAATAATTGTATCACTTCCCAGAAATTTACATAAGGCACATATGTTAAGAACTCAGTCACCCCGGCCACTCTTCAGTTTTAAGGTAAATGGCTATCCCGTATGACCACTAGTGGTTAACAGATACAAACACATATGAGAATACGTGTCCCTCCAACTTGGAATTACCGACATAATTTTAATTGAAAGAATTCAAAACACGAAAACATATCACAATCGCCCTGGATGCTTTTAGTCTTTAGATAAATGGCTATCCTGTGAATCTACAAGTAGATCACCGGACCAAACATATACAAGTATATGTTCTTCAAACTTGAGCAACCAACATAATTTTAAGCGAGAGTGAATCTTGAAAAACGTAATCAAAAGTTTTTAATTTTTAATTAATTTTTATAAATAAAAATAATCACAAATAAACACGCACACACACACACTCTTTTTGAATATTTAATTTTTTCTCCCCTTAAATTTGTGCAAATTTATAAAATATGTACAAATTTATTCTAAAAAAACTCAATCCTCGAAACGGAGAATTTCAAAATAACTCATATGCATAGTAAATTTGGCTGTTCTGACCGGTTTTGTAAATAAATCCGCCACATTGTTATCAGTGTGAACTTGTTCAAGGTGAATCAATTTTCGGTTGTAACAGTCACGAATAAAATGAATTTTAATATCGATATGCTTGGTTTTAGAGTGTTGAATCAGATTCTTAACAATTGCAATAGCAACATCATTATCACAAAAGATAGGGGTATCAAGAAATTCCAAACCGTAATCCAGCAGTTGGTTTTGAATCTATATCACCTGAGAGCAGCAAGCTGATGCAGCAACGTACTCCGCCTTACGGTCGAAGTGGACACCGTTTCTTGTTTCTTACACTGCCATGAAATGAGACGATCTCCTAAAAACTGGCATCCGGCAGATGTGGATTTCCTGTCAATTTGATCTCCACCATAATTTCTATCAGCAAAAGCATAAAGATTAAATTTTGAGTGTTTGGGATACCAAAGACCTAACTTCGCTTGTCCCTTCAGATATCTAAAAATACGTTTAACAACAATTAAATGAGAGAGTTTAGGGTTAGCCTGGAAATGAGCGCATTGACAGACTGCAAACATGGTGTCAGGACGACTGGTAGTGAGATACATCAGAGACCCGATCATTGATCGATAGTACGTTTGATCTACGGGACTTCCTTCCGGATCAGATGACAGCAGAGGCCTTTCCACCATGGGAGTGTTAGCACTCTTAGAATCTTGAAACTCAAACTATGCGAGCATATCCTCAACATACTTCCCTTGATGCAGTAAAATTCCCGCCGAGCTTTGGAAAACCTGTAACCCCAAAAATGTAGTCATTTCACCCAACGAACTCATCTCAAACCTTTTCTTCATTAATCCTTCAAATTACGCACACAACTAAGCATTGGTGGATCCAAAAATATTATCATCCACATAGATCTGGACTATAATCAAATCTCTTCCGAGAGTTTTACGGAACAAGGTTTGGATAACTGTTTATGTACCCTGTCTGACTTCTGGTGGACACGCCCGTTTCAAGAGGACCTATGACATTCTCAATTGGATGACTTTTCTAAATCCTCGATGGAACTAAATGATCGGAAACATCACCGGTTGAATGCAAGTTTGACACATTTACATCCATATCAGCAAGAGGGTTTTTCCATCCAGAGGTCGCTTTACTATGTGAGTAAGAGGTGCTGGCGACATATTCATTTGGAATGGCATCAAGAAATAGTGTGCTCCCAAAAATCTGATGAATAGGACTCTCTCCTCAACTGTTGTAGCATCTTCAGACGAGTTTTGCGAGTATTCAGTTTCTGGAACTTCTTTAGGCTGAGTGACAGACGCGGGTGTGTCGTCATTAAGTGGTTCTGTGACGACGTCATCCAGAAGTGGAGAGATGTGAGATACTGCATGTGGGTCATCTTTTTCAGCATCCACTGTAGCACCACCTGAAGGTTCTGTGTTGTTGACCGGAAGCACATTGAACGGTTTGAAGAGTTCATTGTAATCGATTAACCAGTCCGGACCAACACGAGCATCAGTCTCGTTTTCTTCCAACAAACGAACATCATAGGACTCTAGAATTTGCTTGGTTGACTAATTGTAGACCCTGTAGGCTGTATGGCCCGTATAACCAACAAAGTAACAATCATCAGCTTTGGCCCCAAATTTTGGAGTAGACTCGAGATTCAGTATTGCACGGACAACCAAATGCTCTGAAATGTGTAACAGTAGGCTTATGACCATAACAATATCATATGGAGTTTTCATTTGTGATTTGTTGATTATCACCCGATTTTGAACATAACAGGCTGTATTAATAGCTTTTGCCCAGAAGAACAATGGCAGCTTAGAATCACACAGCATAGTCCTTGCCGCTTTGATAACAGTTCTGTTTCTCCTTTCAGCCACACCATTCTGCTGTGGTGTCCTTGATGAACTGTACTGACGGAGCACCCCCCCCTTTCTGAAAAGAAATAATTCAATGATGCATTCTTGAATTCCGTACAATTATCACATCGTATTCCCTTCAGCTTCAAATTTAGTTGGTTCTCCATAAGCACTATAAACTTCTTGATCAAATCTTCAGTTTCACTCTTATTTGACAAGAAAACACCCAAGTAAAACGTGAGTAGTCATCAGTAATAACAAGACAATAAGAACTGCGAGAAAGACTCAAGACATGAATCGGACCAAAAAGATCCATGTGTAGCAATTGAAAAACTGATGAAATGGTGTTAAATCAATTTTGGCTTATGAGTTTTTCGATGATGTTTACCCAAAGCACATGCCACACATTTTTCAATGGTCACAAAATCTTTAATAGGTAGGCCACGTACCAAATCATTTTTAGCAAGACGATTCAAATTTTTAGTATTAGCATGACCAAGACGACGATGCCATAGCATGGCATTATGTTCTGACACTTTTAAAAACAAACAAGTTATTTCATCAGGAACATTTTTGTTCATGTCGATCACATAAGCATTATCTTTTCGTTGTGATCGAACAAGAATCCAGTCTTCAGGTATAATAATACCAGGTTTCAAACAACCACTCCTTCTTAGTAAAATGAGTTGAAAAATCTTTATCACGGATTTGTGACACGCTCAACAGGCTGTGCTTCAATTCCGGAACAAAATTAACATTTTCGAATCGTAGAACACCGTTACTTACAGTACCCTTCTGAGTAATCTTCCCCTTTTCTCCCCCGCAAAGGACACATACCCACCATTAAATGTTTGAATTTCGTGTAGTTGGGAAATGTTTCATGTCATGTGCCTGGAACAGCCACTATCAACATACCAAGGTTTGATGATATTCCTCCATAGATGTCCCTGCACAAAGCGCAACATTAATTAGACTTTGGTACCCAGTCCATAGTTACACTGGGTGCCCCTGACTCATCTAAAGTTGTCACGGGTTGCCATGACATGTCCCTTTGATCATCAAACGTTTGGTTTGCAGACTCTTTTACCGAAGATTTAGGCAACCATTTACGTCTACCATTGTAACATTTGGCATTATATGTACGAATGGTTGACTTCATCTACGGTGTTTTTGGGTTAGAAGGACACGATTTGATGATCTTCTCCTTTTATCCTCCACAAAGGACACATACCCACCATTAAATGTTTGAATGTCGTGTAGTTGGGAAATGTCTCCTGTCATGTGCCTGGAACAGCCACTATCAACATACCAAGGTCTGATGATATTCCTCCATAGCTGTCCCTGCACAAAGCGCGGGATTAATTAGACTTTGGTACCCAGTCCTTAGTTACACTGGGTGACCCGGACTCATCTAAAGTTGTCACGGGTTGCCATGACATGTCACTTTGATCATCAAACGTTTGATTTGTAAACTCTTTTACCGGAGATTTAGGCAACCATTTATGTCTACCATTGTAAGATTTGGCATTATATGTATGAATGGTTGACTTCATCTCCGGTGTTTTTGGGTTAGAAGGACACGATTTTGTATTTTCTACCTGTTTCGGTTTAGAGTACATGTTTGTTTTTGAAACCGAAGCACCTTTTCTAACTCTATTGTGAAACATGTTAGGCTTGGTCTGATGAGGACTAAACCTACCAGATTTTTTTCGGTTCCAATCATCGTCAGAGAGATTAGCCTGATTATGCCTGAATATTTTCATGTACGAATTATGAGACATATAAGGCATATTCCCCTGATAAAATCTATAATAGGGAACGTATGAACGATGTGGACAATTTCTGGCAATATGACTAGGAGTGCCACAATTAAAACAAGTTTGACGTTTTACGTAGAAATCATTTGGGGCAACTCATCGTCTGGACTGGTTGTGTGGACCAGTTTGCTTAAAATTCCGAGGACCATCTTTCACAATATTGAACTTATCACCTTGTTTGTCATTAGAGCATCCCACTTTAACAAATTTAGATAATGAGTATTTGTTGGATTTTTTTGATTTTTTATCAGAATTTAAAGTTTTAACAGAATCAACCACACAAGAATCCTTGCTCTATAAAACAGAGCCCACAAAAACAGTCGAAATAACAAAATTCAAACCAGGTAGTTTTAAAGAAACAAAAGAAACAATGTCATTATTAAATTCAAAACAAGGGTCGTCGTCGTCATCAGTCCATTCCTTCACAATTACTTTTTCTACACATGAAGCAAACACGTTCAAATCGTTCACTCCTGAAGTGGACGCACTTGCATTCACAGATTAGCTCCATCACATTTATCTTATTTGCCATACTTCATGCCCTTGACCTTTTCTTCATGTTCTTTGGTAACATGAGTAGTAACATAATTGTGGTTGTAGGGTGGGGGGAACTAGACTATATCCTATGCCCTCACCTTCATTTTCTTTCCACCAGAGTTGATTTTCAATCATTGAGTTAACTACGTCACTAGAACCATCAAATTTTTTAAAATCTAGTTCAGCCCTTTCATATTTACTAGTTAGATTCAAAATTTCCATCTTAGAGGCTTCCAGTTTAGCAGTTAATTCAACAATTTCCTGTTTGGCATCGAGGTAGTAACAACATTTTATACTGAATTCATACTTAAGTTTAGATAAATCCTTTAGAGTTGCTTCTATCTTATCTAGAAAGTTCTTTTCGTTTTTCTTAAGTTTAAAATTTTCAGATTTTACTCTTTCCATGACTCTAATTAAATTATCATTGTGGAGCCTATATAATTCTATCTAATCAACACAATCTTGAGAACATGGTTGAAAACTTACCTCAGATGAGTTGGGAGAAGTGAAAGCCATATATGCGAATTGAAGTTCCTTGACTTGCTCCTCGGCATCATTTTCTTCTTCAATGTCTTCAACATTTGCGAAGTTTGCGGTCTGATTTCCAATGTTGAGAGCAGCCATTTGATCCTCCCAAGACAACTGTTGAGCAACCAATCCCCTTTCACAATTTCTCGAGCTACCCCCAACCTCTCCTCTAGCACTTCCACTGGAACCAGCGCCCTTTCGGTGTTTCCTTCCTTCGCTGGGTTAGTACATTCACGAACAAAATGACCCGGCTCGTGACAGTTATAGCATCTCAGAGTGTCCTTGTTAAAACCCACTTTCTGATTATTAGGAATATTCCAATTGTTTTTGACCGCCCTCTTAGTGAATTTCTTGGCCCGAAATACTGCCATGGCGATTTGCCAAGAAATATCCATCTTTTCAACATCGTCAGGATGGATTTGATCGAGCTCAGCAGCAACCACAGTTTGGACCAAATCTCCAACTAGAAATACATTATAATAGTTCATGAATCCTGCCATTAGAGCTATGTTCTCCTGAGTCTCTTTCGGAATGGAGGGAATCTGACTGGATTTCTGACCATAAGCAACACCAAAAGATGAAGATTTTCCATTATCAGTTGAAGATTGAGCAGACTTAGTGAAGAATATTGGAGCTGGTTGAGGTGGAATGGAAGATGAGTGGATTTGAACATTGAGAAACTGTCTTGAGAAATGAGGGCATTGTTGGAAGCAACGCTGTACCCAGCTGCACTATAGGAGTTTGTATGATTTATTGCACGTTGCTTGTCATCCATATCACATGCCTTGATAGTAGCCATCATTTCAGAGATAGACATTCTGTTGAGATCTTTAGTTTTCTTGATAACAGCAACATTCATATCCCAACTCTTTGGCAAAGAGTTCATCAGCTTGTTGTTTATCTCAGAGGTTGCCAGATAAATACTTGCAGATCTCATTTCTGTCACCAGGGCTATGAACCTTTGGAGTTGAGTCTCCAACGACTCTCCCAGAACATGGTTAAACATATTGAACTTTTGTCGCAGCAAGTCTTGGCGACTTCTTTTCATGTATTAATTTCCTTCATATGCCTCAAATAACGCCTCCCATAATTCCTTAGCAGATTGTAGTTCTCTAAAACCAAGAGCAATCTCAGGTGAAAGTGCCATGGTTAAAGTTGAAATTTCATTTTCATCCTCCTCAACTTTAGCAAAATCATCATCATTATACATGGAAACGAGCTTCACAACATTTTCAGTTGAGTTATCACGTTGATAAGTAATTCTCTGAGGTCCCCTAACAATACTTCTCCAAACTTTGACATCCTTCATCTTAACGTATTTCTCAAAGCGAATCTTCCATTCACTAAACCCCTCATGAGACAAGAGACGGGGTATACGAGTGGTGGTCCCCATTATATAGTCCAGTTCTTGATGGAGTGAAGTGTTGGTTGAACCGTTTCCATTAGTTAACTGTTCCATGTTTAATCAAATTAGTTCACGAGTAATTTAAGTCCAGAAAGTTGTAACCGAGAACAAGATTCTTTGACCGAGAACTAAGATTAACCGAGAACTGATACCGAGAACTACAGCAAGTTGGCCGAGAAATCAAATCTTTGACCGAAAACTCAAAACGTGGACCAAGAACTCAAAAATTGAGTCGAGAACACTTGTTTGATGCCGAGAGCCCTGTTTTTAAGCCGGAAACCAAAGTTAATCGTAAATAACTGAATATTTTCAAACCCAAAACCCAAAACCAAAAACCAATCTTGGGATTTGAATAAATTTTGAATTCCAATCTCTTGTAACCCTCTTGAATCGAGACAGGCGTAGAGAGAGAAAGATACAAATATGGCTACACACTGGTGAAGAAGATCTCTTGAATTAGCTGAGAAGATGCGGAACAGTAGCTCTTCATCCACTAGGTATAAGTTTTGATTCCAGAAGGCACTATATATAAACCGGTCAAATGGTGTTCTGAGATCAATTTGATGATCGTTATCAGTAACAATCCCGATAATGGCACCACTAGGTATAAGTTTTCTTACTTTAAGCCCTGATTTCATTTAAATACGTATGTGATTAGATTTATAAATGTTGACATGTATTAATATAATTGATTTTAATTAAAAAAAATTCTTCTTTAGTTGCTTTCTGTTATTAACTTGTAATCTTATAAAACAGTCATATAAATCTGTAAACTTGAATTATTTTGTCTTGGTGAATTAACAACCACCCTAATATTGATTTACATATGTTATGTGATTTGGTTTGTATCCGTTAATGTATATTAACTATCATTGAATCAGATTTGTATTCTTTTTACTTTTATTTTATTATGTTATCATCCTAGAAATGCATATTGTGTATCAATTTTGTTAATCTTGATTAGGTTTCACTATTTTATAATTCAAATTGATCATATAGTTTTTGGAAGAGAGAACAAATGCTTACAAAGAAAGTTATAAAGGTTGAGAAAGTTGAAGACCAAAGAAACACCAAGGTACATGCTTCATTAGGATAATCAAATAAGTGTTATGTATATATAATGAGTCGTGCCCGAGCTCATTTAGACTCGAGTTCGTTTGTTTCAAGTTTTTTAACAAAAGCTTGAGCTTTACTTGGCGTCATTTAGCTATAATCAGGTGATGTGAACCCGTCATCTGATTCAAATTAGATGGAATTAATCATTCCAACCGTATATAATTGCACTAATCGTAAAAGTTATGTATGTGGCTCATCTTCTTTAAGTTTAAGTGATCAGTTGACTTTTGGTATTATATGATATTTCTCAAAACTGGACAGGTCGTGTTAAAAGTTCCCTATCTTGATCGTTCTCATCCTATGTTCAGGAAATAAAAATGTATTTCATGTTTTAGATTATGTATTTTGGGTAACTAATTAATTGTTTGTTCTTTGTTTTTTTGTTGAATGATGTAGGGCTTCCGACCGTCCAGGAGGTCACTGCAAAAGACATGTAGGCGATTTTTACATAATGGTGAGTATTGACTTTGGCTTTGACTTTATGAACACTCATTTTGTTTCGTACTCTCATCGAAAATTAAATCTGCTAACTTTAAATGTGCATGTGGTATAAAAATTGAACCGAAATAAAAAATTTTAAAATATGATATAAAAAGAAACCAGAAATAGAAATTCTAAACCGACCCGAAACCAAAACCAAAAATCCAATAAACTAAAATAGAACTGAAACTAAACTAAAAATAGAATAAACTTAGAAATCAAAAACTTAAAAATCTGAAATCAAAATGAAACCAAAAACTGAAAAAATCTAAACCGACCTGAAACCGAAACCAAACCTCCGAAAGATGCCAAAGTATTTGTTCAAGGTGATGCCATGTTAACATAATATGGGGTTGTAGCTTCAATGTATTCATATGAGGTAACCGATTTCTTTCATTTTACACGTGTTTACTATAAACATGAAACTACTTTTTTTCCCTTTCATATAAACGCTAAAGAATGTGGTGACGTTTATTCAGTGCGGTGGCTTAAGGTGGTGCTTGTTAAGGCTCATACCATCAAATCTTCTAAAAGCTAGATTTCACTGGCCCTTGTTTCTGACCTGCGGTGGTGTCTTACCGGTCTTGTATTATTTCCCTTAACACGGTATAACAAATTGTTGCTTTTTAATCTATTTTTCTAAATGTTTTCTGTTTAAAATCCCATGTTAGAACATATGTATGTGATTATAGGTCATTTAGTCATTAGTTGTTTGGTTGTTTCATGTATTTTATGCAGATTATTAGTACATTAAGCATAATGTTGAAGGAAAACGGTTCTATCTTGTTTGCGGCTTCTGGTGGACCAGAGAACCTACGGGCTAGATCAAGACCTGAAGACTCCACACCTTAAAAAAGGTTTTAGTCTATTCTCTAGCTAGGGGTGTTAATTATTCAGTTTGCAACCAATTAAATCTAAAACTGAACCAAATTACAAATTCAGTTTTTGGTTAGGTTTTATATAGCAATTGAATTGGTAATTCGGTTTAAACCTCAATTGTATTAGTAATTTGGTTTTAAACTAAAACCGAATATGTTATTTGATTCTCGGTTACAAATTCAGTTTTGATTGTTTATTTATTTACTAACCATTTACACACACATATTTATGTATTTATTTTAAGTGATTTGTTTAAGAATTTTAGTTTGCAGGGTGGGACTAAGGACTGTTGGAAGCATGTGTTGGGGATAAGTATATGCTGAAGATACTCGCCAAAATGGGATTAGGAGAGCCAGGCTCATCACCTAAAATTCCAGGTAACACGTTCTTCCGAGTCGGGCTGGCCAGGCTAAGTGACCCATTTTAACACTCCTAACATTCATGGTTTTGCAGCCTCATTGGATTTGATAGTTTTCTAAACAAATATTATTGTAGTTGCTACACAGGTGGGGCAACACTTATGTTCTACACTAAGCTTTCTACAGTTATTGGAAAGAGGCGGTTGGAGGATAGTTGGACTAATTATTGCTCGCACGGTACATAAACTAAATGGTATGATTTTTCATTAGTAATGATTGATGGGCGCATTGGGTAATAGTTGTTAACTGCGTTCTTTATCGGGTTATCATTCAATTGGAATCTTAAATAAGTATTTGATTATCTAAATAGGTGCCTAGAATTTGATTTCATTGGAGAGAGCTTTAAAGAAGAGATTGCCTTTAATATTGCTTAGTTAATCATGTTCATAAGAATGAAGAAATGGGAGAAGTTTGTATGTGAGTTTTTGACAAACATTGCTTCCTGCTTTTAGAATGCATATCAGAGTCTACCATCATATGAGTCAAGTTCAAGGAGGATAAATGCACCGAAGAGTCAAAGACAATGTGCAATTAGCTCAGACAAACCAATTTACCATGGTTGGATACAATATGAATACTTTTTGTTGTTTTGTAAGTGTTAACTATCAAATATTCGTAAACAACCTGTAACAAGTGGGATTTGAATGCTTATAAAGTTTGGGTTTTTTCTTTACCATTAGGAAGATTTTAGTTTGTATATATTTGTCCATTCGTCTGTATTTTTCTGGATTATTAATAACATCTTCTCTAGACAATTTATTCATGCAAATTGGATATTATTAATATTTTGGTTATATTGTTGTAAAGCAAGTCGTTTTTGGATCCTGCCGCATTGCGCGGGTTTCCTACTAGTATATATATATAATTGATTTCTTTTGAAAACTACTTTGAGCTTTAAAAACTCGAAAGAACTCAACGTAACAAAAAAAAATGTTTGAATTTTTTTTACACATGTGTAACTAAAGTTTAAACTTGTGTAATTATCAAAAATACTCATTCTCTCTCCTCGGCTAAGCATTTTCATTTCAAATTGATGATTTTTTGTTTTCAATTTCATTATTTCGATTGATACCCAGATTAAAATTTATGTATCTTTAGCAAGCACACTTTTAGATCAACCGTCAACTACTAGGGTAAGCATTTGCTTCCGTGTGATCTCAAATTGATGATTTTTTTTAATTGTTGGTTATGTTTTCTTTACCATCATGATGTTCAGCATTATTCAAGAAAAATCAACAACTCTGTAATAGTTGTATGGAGGACATCAAAGCTTTATTTATTTAAGATTCGACTACCAGCAAAGTAATGTAAGTGGCATTGCACTCAAAAGTTTATTTATTTTAGATGCTTCAGTTGAATTGATGTTTCTTGAAAGTATGATTAATAGGTTATAATGTGTGATTAGCATGAAACAATTATGTTTGTGTTTAGGGATCTCAATATCTCATATGATTCTTGGAATGCTATACATTTACTATAATACTATCTTTGATATTATGAGTCAAGAGTTTAAATTTCGTTTAGGGATCTCATACGTTTATTTCTTTAGTATCCACGGCTCGAATTTTCTGTGTTGTTATACAACCTTTGACAAGAGAATTATGAAATGTTGGAACAAATGGAACTCATGAGGTACTTCTAGGTAATTTTAAAATACATATATAAATTTTTCTAATTTTATACGAAACCGCTAAATAGAACTTCAGAAACATATATATGAATAATTTATAAATCATGTTAGTATGCTCCTTTTGAGAATACAAGAATTAGTATGCTCTTTCTGTGAATGTAAGAACAGGGATGAGCAAATTTGGTATTGGTACCGGTAGGGTACCGGTATTACACTTTCAATTTGGTACGGTTGGTACCGAATCAGTATCAAAGTTTTGAGTTTTCGGTATCTGTATGGTACCGGTATTTCCTTAATTTTATCTTAAATATCGGCACCATCCCGGTACCATTTTCGGGATTGGGGTTTAGTAACGGTACCAATCTCATCCCTATGTAAGAATGTATTAAAGTGGTTATAAAAGAACCAAAACAAATTAAAACTACAAATAAAGCAAAATGATCATCATGATTTATGATTTACACGGTACCGTTCCTATTGATTTTCTGCAACATGGACAACCTTCTAAGCATAACCTTTTTTTTTTATATATATATATTTTTTTATAAAATATGTAATTTATTAAAACTATAAATATCCTTAAAATAAGGTGGTTTTGTTTTATAATCCAATGTTGAAATCTTCCAGGCATGGACGCATCCATAGGTATTGATCAAGGGTCCTTAAAATAATAATAACCATATGTCCAAAGCTCATGCAACTTTTTCTCAAAACATTTTGGAAGGCCAAAAACATTGCATTAAACAATTTGGGTGGAAAAGGAAACTGCATTAGAGGAGGAATCACTATTCTTTTACATTAGTGCTTGAAAAGAAGACAGGTCAGTGTTTGTCAACAGCGGATTACCAGCCAATTATACAGCCATACAACCAGGAACAACTAAATTGGCAATAACAAATCTGTTTGGCAACAGAGCTAACACCCGACCCCATAACAGCAAGCCTAAGAAGACAGAATCTGGATAAACCAGGTACTTCTCATATGCTTTTTTTAATATAAAGTACATGCTAGCATCTATTAATAATCTATTCTAACAAAAAATATTAATCAGCACATGTTGAGATGATGATAACACAACCGTAAAACGCCACATGACTTTCTACTGAAGAAGGCGGAAAAACTCTTTTGGTGATAAGAAGATATGCCATGATACAAAGACTTTTTGTAAATCACCACAACAGACAACTAAAGAAACTGAAGCCCATCAAAGGCAAGCACTAACCTTTTGTAAATCAATTGAGAGCTTCTGATATTCTAATGTTTAGCTAGGTCATAACTCTTTTTGTTCCAACAGCTAACACTATGTCTTATAATGAAGTTCTACAACTGCTATATGATGTGCCCATACAAAACACTTCTCAAAGCTCAGCGCAATGTGCGGGTACCAACAACTACCTTATAAGGTGTTTGAATCTGACGATGTTGATTACCTTGAATTTGAGTGATCGTAGTCAGATTTCAGTGTTCGATATCGTTGATGGAACATTGGTAATGTCTTTACCATGTCAATGGAACATTGGTAATGTCTTTACTATGTCTGGGAGTTTTAAGGTTAAAGCAAATGTGTCAACATTCCTCGTATATCATTTTTCTAACTGTTGCGGTGGGTCAAAACACTAGTTTTAATAAGTTTTAACATTAAAAACGATAACGACCTCATACTTTCACTTTTATTACGAAAGAGCTGTAAAATATTAATCGTTATAAATTGTGATGAGGCACCAAGTGTCTACCTATTTAAGCCCAATGATAATTATAGAGTTTCGCAACGTTACTACTAGCAACAAGGAATTGCTTTCAGTCTTTGCCTTTCGTCATTTTTTGCCTTCACGTAGACGACTTTACAACCTTAGGAACTTTCGTGAGACTCATTATAACATCTTATCGGGTGGGTAATTACATCCCTTCTTTCCTATTTTTGTTTTGGGGGGCATTATGTGCATTAGAAATTATTATTATTGTACTATTATACTCAAACCAATTCCATTACTTGTGTGGTTGTGATATTGTTCGATTAATTATTGACTGCTATATGAATTTTATGTTTACTGCTTTTATGGTAGGTTGGTATTTCATCCTCATAGTATGATCATATGTCGTCCGAGTAGACGTGTCTAAATCAAGTAGCATGTTCGAAAAGACACATTTTTTTACTTGTATTTTATGTTTTTTTATTGGTTGGGAGTTCGTCCGGGCAGACATGTCTGTAATCTAGTGGCATGATCGAAAGGAACTTATACTTGGTTTATATTAATTATTCACATACGCAAGGAATTATTTATTTCTCAATATTATTATTATATTTACACCAAACTATGAATTACTCACTCAACATGTATTGTTGACAAATTATATTTACACATATTGCAGGTTGTTATTTCAGATGATTTGAAGTGGAGAACTTAGATCATACTTTAGGCTAATATCGTTTTAGTGTCTTTGAGCTATGATACAAATATCGTTGCACCCCGGCATGTTACGTCATTAGGTTGGGGTGTGACAAATATATTGGTTTTCATGTACAGGGTTTTATTCACCACTAGATAATGGGTACCATTTCTTAGGGGTGAACATAAAACCGAATTGATCGAACCGAAACCGAATAAACCGACAAACCGAACAGAAGCATTAACCGGCGTTTAATTTCTTGATTTTTTTAATAACGGAATTTTCAGTTCGGTTTTGATTATTTTTTTTAATAAGCGAATCGAACCGGTTAACCAATACTTTTATCCATATAATAATCATCTTTTTTTTAAAGATTTTTGATTCAATACTTCAAAATGATATTTATCCAACTTTATTTGACCATTGTATTCATGATCTTGGACATTTCTTTTCATTAGTAATATATATTACTTCATTATAAATGACAATGATTTTTAATTGCATTTATTCTTTTATACAGTGGTTTTGACAGTTAGTGTTTCATTTAAAAGTGAGTTAATGAGTACTTCTTTATGTATATTGTGGAACTAATGCTTATAATCTAATTATTTATAATGTTCGTGGTTCTGATTGTAGTAAAATTGTTGACAACGATCAACAAAAATTTAGTCTACGTTAAAATTTTGGGCTTAGAGGTTAATTAACCAAACCTAATCAGTCTTCCCTTCTTAAAGAGGTTTCGTCCCTGAAACCTGACTATCACTTAAACAAATCTAGGTAAAGCTTTCGCATCTCTTCTTCAACTTCCCAAGTGGCATCCGATCCTTTACGATGCCTCACATCACTTTCACCAACGGGATAACTTTATGATGAAGTTGCTTTTCCTTGCGGTCAACTATCTCTATAGGTTGCTCAATGTAGTTTAACTGTTCGTCAAACTCAATGTCTACTAATGGCACATGAGATGTGTCATCAGCTAGGCATTTTCTCAAATGAGAAACACGGAGAGTTGAATGAATTCCTTCTAACTCTTCGGGTAAATCTAGCTTGTAAGCCACTTCACCCACGCGATCTACAATCTTTAACGGTTTAATGTACCTTGGGCTCAATTTTACTCTCTTCCTGAAACGAATAATCCCTTTCCAATGCGAGACTTTTGAGCATCACATTGTCACCAATGCTAAACTCGATCGGTCGTCTCCTCTTATCAGCATAGGACTTCTGACGATCTTGAGCAGCTTTCATACTTGCCTTAACCTGATCAAACCTTGAAGAGGTTTCTTGCACAACTTCCAGGCTTCCAAGCTCCTTCTGACCAATCTCTCCCCAACATACAGGAGTTCTTTAATGTCTACCGTATATCACCTCAAACTGTGGCATACCAATACTTGAATGGTAGCTGTTGTTATAAGAGAATTCTGCAAGGTGTAGATGACCATCCCAACTTCCTCCAAAATCTAACACACAAGCACGCAAAATATCCTCAAGGGTTTGGATAGTCCTTTCAGACTGCCCATCTGTTTGTGGATGATACACCGTACTGATGTTTAGTCTTGTTCCCATAGCTTCGTGGAACTTCTTCCAAAATCTCGAAGTAAAACGAGTATCTCTATCAGACACGATCGATAATGGAACTCCATGCTTAGCCACAACTTCCTTTATGAACACATTTGCTAACATTTCTGTCACACCCTCAAAATCCACTAACAGAAATCTACCGTTAGAGGGTGTGAACTAACAAGATCGTAGTCATTATTTATATCAAACATCATTACCAAAGTTTTAAAACCCAACAAAAACATACAAGTCTGAAATACGTACGGAAGCGTAAACAGTCTAGTAAATTTTTGCATCAACACAGGACGACTTGATATGATGAAATTAAAAGCAATCTAAAACATATGAGAATTGTGCATGCATGTCCTAAACCACGTGCCCGCCTCGGCTACCAAAGATAAGCATACTAAAAGTGTCAACACAGGGTTGGTGAGTTCACAGGTTTAAGTTAAATAATCATTGTGTTTTAGCGTTACCATATTGAGTTATTCAAATATATATACATATATATATATATATATATCTATATATATATATATATATATATATCAATAGGTAGCTAACCTATCAAGCATGTATTACTAAGTGTTTGACACCGAAGCTGACTGATTATACGTTTGCCTTGCCACCATGTCAACCACGACCATGGTAATGTGTTAGCCAAAATTACACCCACTCGACCTACAGTCGGGTGGGGTTTGTCAAACCCAGTAGTAATACTCAATACTGACTTGTTATCATCCAATATTAACCGGTTCGATTGTTTCTGAAGGACTTAATTGGTTTGTTGCCACTTAGTCTTACTAGTCATACATACAAAATAAACAAAATCTATAGCATTTGGAGTATGTTATCTCCCCCTAATAAAGTGTTAAAAGGTAAAGGGGGCCGTGAAACTCACTGTTTGCGAAGTTACTAAAGTCCGAGAAAAGTGTGCGTAAAGGAAATCCTCGTTAGTGCTCTAAAACAAAAGTGATATTTCTAAGTGTTTTGAACTACGTGTCTCTAGACTCGACACATAAAAGTTATGCATGAGGTGTGTTCATGTTATATTTGTGAAACAAGTGCGACTCAACAACACATTGGAGATAAGTTACGGGTGTGATCAAGTATGGTATTTAATGTCACTATGATATATTTTCAGTACATCATCAATCACATAGGCACACGTGAGTTAGGTTTGATCAAAATTTACCACAGAAGCATGGTGATCAATTATGTAAGATCAAAATTTACCATAGAAGCAAACGTGAGTTAGGATTCGGAAAATTGTTATATTATATTTTTAGAATGTACGGTTTTATCACAAGAATCAAATCAACACAGTAGGTACACAACAATCATTATCATGCGCAACAAAAAGTTCTTGGCTAGTCCCATTACATGGTTAATCCAATTAATGCAAGACCAATTTGGTTAGATTCCGGATTCAGTTTATTAACTTCCAGTGGTGGAATCACTTCAATTGGTCTTGTCGTTTATGAGATATGCTATTAACAAATCAGCCTATAAAAAGGCTTCCTGAATCAGAACTGTACAACTAATTTATAAATTTATAAAAAAGTGAATTCCACATGTCCAAAAATTACAAACTTGGATTCCCTGGAAACTAGACTCGACATGCTACATCAAGGAATTAGTAACCAATTCAAAACATATGATTAACATCAAGTTAGAGCCGTATTTACACGCATCTATGATTCTGTCCAGCATCATTTTTCACCAAACTCCAACAAAGTAATAACCTATGAACAATTAATCATGCATACAATCCTCTAGACCCATAACCCATCAACCGTGCATCTCAATTTCACTTTTCATGCAAATTTAGGGTTTACTCATAATTTTAATTTCAAACAAACATGCAATTGACAATCAATAACAACATAACTAGTAAACAATTTACTTGTGTTTATCAACAAATGCACAAATAAACCCTAACTCATCATTTTTCATCAATTTTTAGATTTAGGGTTTTTGATTAACATGTTTAATGATGAAACTAAACCAATAGAAAGGCTAGAGAGGGTGTTAATTACCTAGTTAACACCTAGGATCGTTCAAACAAGCTTGAAAATATTTTGTATGTGTGTGTGTGTTCGGCCGAAGAGGAGAGGGGAGGGGGTGGTGGCTGCCGCGAGAAGGGGTGGGGGGATTAGTGTTGGGATATTAACTTGAATAAATATTAACATGTTACACTTTACCCCCTAATCTTCTAGTTAATCTAATTCTAGCAAAATCTAGTTTATTTCCTCCATGATATGATGCTACACATGCTAGCACATAGTCACATATAACATATATTATTACCACATAATACGTATTCATACCAAGTACTTATTCATATTAATTATTTTTGTTCATCAACGGTTTGAGTCGACTCGTGTGCGGTTCGGTGAAACTCCGAATGACTATTTGTATAATAACGGACACATTTAATTTAAACCCTAGTTAAATGCAATGAGGAATGCGTTAACTGGTATGACATAGTGCATGTCATCTTGAGTTTAAATTAACGGAGTTAGGGTTAACGGAGTTAACCTGAAATTGACAAGTGTCACATCATTCCCTTGTTGAAAGAATCTTCATCCAGAAAATTTGTGTCATGTCGCGATGGCTTCCTGAGAAAGGAAAAAAATTTTCAGTATGTCACATCATCCCACTGTTGAAAGAAATTTCGTCCCGAAATTTAATTCATACCTCCGGTGTTTTCTGATGGTTTTTCGGCTTTCGCGGTTTTCGGTGCCTGTTTAACCCTTTGGGTGTGGATACTTTTTCATCATTTGATCCTTGCGTTCCCACGTGAACTCTGGTCCACGTCTCGAGTTCCAACGAACTTTAATGATGGGAATCTTGTTGTGTTTAAGTGTCTTGGTTTCCCAATCCATGATTCCGACTAGTTCTTCGATAAAGCATAATTGTTCATCAACTTGAAATTCGCCCAAAAGAACTGCTAGTGTTTCTTCAGAAAGGCATTTCTTCAATTTGGATACATGAAACATATTATGTATACCACTAAGCTCTGCTGGTAAATCCAATCGGTACAGTACCGGACCAATACGTTCGGTTATTCGAAATGGGCCAACATATCGTAGATTGAGTTTATTTGGCTTCCCAAAACAACTACACCCTTATAAGGTGAGACTTTTAGTAAAACCTTGTCATCCACTTGGAATTCCAGAGGTTTCCAACGCTTGTCGGCGTAGCTCTTTTGGCGATCTCGTGCTGCTGCCATGCGATTTCGGATTTGGACAATCTTTTCTGATGTTTCCAGTACTAATTCTAGGCCAGTGATTTGTCTATCACCCACTTCTGCCCATCAAAGTAGCGATCGACACCTTCGTCCGTACAATGCTTCAAACGGCGCTGCTCTAATACTGGCGTGGTTGTTGTTATTGTACGAAAACTCTACCAAAGGCAAGTGGGGTTTCCAACTCTTTCCAAAATCCAATACGCATGCACACAACATATCTTCCAAAGTTTGAATGGTGCGTCCACTTGTCACATCCGTTTGAGGATGGTATGTTGTGCTCATATCGAGGCGGGTGCCTAGCGCGCTATGTAGTGACCTCCAAAAGTGCAAAGTGAAATGGGGATCTCGATCTGATATGATTGAGACAGGTACTCCGTGTCTAGCCACCACTTCTTTCAGGTAGATGCAAGTCAGTCTTTCTGTCTTGTCTGATTCTTTGATCGCTTGGAAATATGCAAACTTAGTCAACCGGTCAACGATCACCCAGATGGTATCGCATCCCGCCGGTGTTTTGGGTAGTCCTGTGATGAAGTCCATGGAAATGTGTTCCCATTTCCACGTTGGGATTTCCGGTTGCTGTAACAGACCGGATGGTTTTTGAAATTCCACCTTGACTCTTGCATTAGTCAAACATTTGCTCACGTAGGTGGCAATGACGAATTTCATGTTTGGCCACCAGTAAAGTACCTTCAGGTCATGGTACGTTTTGTTTGAGCTAGGGTGAATGGAATATCGGAACTTGTGTGCCTCGTCCAATACCAGATTCCTCAAGTCTCCGTAACGAGGGACCCAAATCCGGTTTTTGAAATATCGGACCCTGTCCGATTTGGTTTCAAGTTGTTTATCCATGCCCCACAATTCTGATGGGAGGTTTTCGTCTTTCAAAGCTTCGAGTTGAGCATCACGAATCTTATCAGGTAAGTTGGCATGAATCGTGAGTTGTAATGCTCGCACTCTTTTTCTTTTCTGCTGAGAGCGTCGGCCACTACATTGGCCTTTTCCCGAGTGGTATTTGATGGCACAATCAAAATCTTTAAGTAGCTCGACCCAACAACGTTGTCGCATGTTCA
Organism: Bidens hawaiensis; assembly: GCF_021521415.1. Taxonomy (NCBI): domain Eukaryota; kingdom Viridiplantae; phylum Streptophyta; class Magnoliopsida; order Asterales; family Asteraceae; genus Bidens; species Bidens hawaiensis. Next base: position 2,175,432 of record NW_027491224.1, read on the forward strand.
ACTCCTTTTGATCGTAGAAATGTTGGAGACTCTTGTGGTCAGTGTAAATGGTAAACTTGGTACCGTACAAGTAATGTCTCCATATCTTAAGGGCAAACACTATAGCTCCGAGTTCCAAGTCATGGGTCGTATAGTTCTTCTCGTGTATCTGTAGTTGTCAAGAGGCATAGGCTATAACTTTCTCAAGTTGCATTAGCACGCAGCCGAAACCCTGTATCGATGCGTCACAATGTACAACAAAGATTTCTGTTCCCTCGGGTAGGGCTAGAATAAGCGCGCTACAGAGCTTTGTTTTCAAAAGTTGAAACGCAGACTCTTGCGCGTCACCCCAATTGTATTTAGTACTCTTGTGTGTCAGTGCGGTGAGGGGTTGAGCAATTTTTGAAAATCCCTCGATGAAACGTCGGTAGTAGCCAGCCAGTCCTAGGAATTGCCGCACCTCAGTCAGAGTCTTAGGTGCTTCCCAGTTTTTGATGGCCTCTACCTTGCCTGGATCAACATGGATGCCACTCTCGTTGATCACATGTCCTAAGAAGTGAATCTCGCGAAGCCAACATTCGCATTTAGAGAGCTTAGCATACAATTGTTCCCTCTTTAGTAATTCCAGGATTAACCTTAGGTGTTCTTAATGGTCGGTCTTGTTCTTGGAGTAGATGAGGATATCGTCAATAAAAACGATAACAAATTTGTCGAGATACGCCTTGCATACTTTATTCATGAGGTCCATGAATACAGCCGGTGCATTGGTTAAGCCGAAGGGCATAACTGAAAACTCATAGTGACCGTAGCAAGTTCTGAATGTCTTCTTTAAATTGTCTTCTTCGGGCACTCTTAATTAGTGGTAACCAAATTTCAGATCGATCTTCGAGTAGTAACTCGATCCTTGAAGCTGATCGAACATATCAACAATTCGGGGTAAGGGATAACGGTTCTTGACTGTCACCTTGTTCAGCTCCCGATAGTCGATGCACATGCGGAAATCCCCGTCTTTCATTCGAACAAATAGGACAGGGGCTCACCATGGTGATGTGCTGGGTCGGATGAAATCTTTATCCAATAAGTCTTGTAATTGGGTGGACAATTCCTGAAGCTCTGCCGTTGCGAGCCGGTATGGGGCTCGTGCTATGGGTGCAACATCGGGGGTTAAGTCGATTTGGAACTCGACTTGTCGAATGGGTGGGAGTCCTGGAAAATCTTTCGGGAAGACTTCCAGAAAATCTCGCACAATCGGTATGTCTTCGATACGCTTCTCCTCCACGGGTTTTCCAACAACATGGGCTAAAATCGCTGGATGACCCTTTCGCAAATATTGATGTGCCTTCATGAGTGTGATTATTCTAGTAGTCATGCCATTTTTTCGCCCTGTACGGAGAGCGTTTCACCGGAAGGAGTAGTGATACGAACTATTTTGTCATTACATATAACCTCAGCTCTATTCTCGATAGCCAGTCCATGCCGACAACAACGTCAAAACTAGCAAGTGTAAAGGGTATGAGGTCGATATCGAATGTATGACCCAACAGTTTCAACTTAAACCCCGCTAGTACATGCGTTGTTCCTATAGACTTACCATTAGCTAATTCAATAGGAAACTTAGCATCTAACGGTGTCGGGGTTAAGTCTGACAGTTTACTAAAGGCTTTCGACACAAAACTCCTATCAGCTCCGGTGTCAAACAAAATAGAAGCAAAACAGTCATTTACGGGAAACTTACCAGTAACCACGTTAGGATCGCTGCGTGCCTGGCCAGATCACGAAGGATCTACCTCTAGTACCGCCTCCGTTATTGTTGTTGCCTTCATCTCCTTCTTTGTTTCAATTTAGGACAGTCCTTCTTGAAATGACCCTTCTGACCACACTCAAAGCACCCTTTCGCAGTTACAGACTATTTAGGAGCGCTCTTACCCGTAAGCTCCCCTCTACAGTCCTTGGCTTGATGACCCAATTTACCGCATCACTGACATTTGATACGGTCGCATGGGCCAGAATGGTGATAGTTACAGTTGTTGCACTTTGGGTACTTTCCAGCATAGCTACTCGAGCCCTGTCCGCCACCGTTGTTGTTGTTGGAACCCTGATTATTGAAGTTCCAGGTAGGTTTGTTGTTGTGGAGGGTTCGATGATTAGGATCTCATATTTTCAAACTTCCTTTTTCCATTCCCATAGTTGTTATTGTTGTTGTTACCCGAGTTGTCAAGGGTTTTAGAGGTGGGACCTCTAAGGGGTAATGCACATTGGGCCACTACTTGATCCGTCACCTTGTGGGCTATTCGAATCGCCTGCTGTATGGTGTTCGGTTTGGAGGACGTCACCATACCCTGAATATGGGGCACTAAACCATCAATGTACATCTCAATTCTTTTACTCGGTGGCTCTATCATCCGCGGGTACATCACCGCCAATTCGTGAGAACGGGTGGTGTAGGCTTCAATTTCAGAGCTCACCATCTTCAAGGCCCAAAATTCTGATTCCAGCTTCGAGATCTCCTCTCTAGGAAAATAACCTTCCTTCATCATGTTCTTGAACTCATCCCAGTTCATGCCATTAGCCAAATCCAATCCGAGTATCTTCACATTGGAATTCCACCAAGTGAGGGCTGAATCCTGCAGCAAACTTGACTCTAATGGCTGTTAGGCAATTGCACATTTCATATGCTGACTCAGCTTTTTCAGCCTAACGCAGGAACCCTTTGGCCCCCTCAGTGCCCTTAAATGAGTTGGGTTTATAATCCTGGAAATTCTTGAAGGTATAGACTGCTGGACCTCCGACTTGATTTTGAGCATGAGTAGCCAGAGCTGCTGCTGCGTGGTCTTTCAGTAAGGCTTGGAGTTCTGCTGCGGTCATGTTGATGTTACCGCGACCACGTCCAGCGTTTCTTCCGGCCATTTCCTTAAAATCACAGCATACAATGTTAGACATGAACACACGGTTTCATATAGAATACACCATACATATAGTAAAAGGTAGGAAAGAAAGGAAAGAAAACCAATAAAATGTCCACACATCACAACACAACCATATAATAATCCAAATAATAATTCTTGATTAAAATCATTGTATTCGCTACAAAGTATTTAAAATCAATCCTTAAAATCATAGAAAATATAAGTTGGATGGAGACAACACCTCCATCTAGGTGTTATCATCCTAAGATGTCGTCGTCTGAGTGTGCATCCTCCTCAGCCGGCTCTTCCTCGGGATCTTCTTCAGGATCTTCCTCCGTTTCTTCTGCGTTCAGAGCTATTTGTGCCTCTAGTGTGGCGCAATGAGCGAGAGCTACCGCTGCATTGCCTCTTGCATCACTAATTTATTCCTTCAAGTCCCACATTTCTTATTGCATCTTGAGTACTAGCCTCATTAGATGGTCGTGAGCATCTTGAGTTTCCTTCATTGCGTCAGTCAGGTATAAAATTATCTTCCTTGCCTCCGCTCCATCCCCTAGAAACCCAGTAACCTTCGCCCTCGTTGAGTGCATGATGTTAACTTCACGATCCATGCAGGATACGAAAGCTGCGAAAGCACATTCCATCGGAAGGTTTAGGGGTGGTAGTGTGTTAAAAGACATAGGATATCCAGGGATGCGTAGTGGGGGAACTTCCTCATGATAAACATACTGCTCAGTCAAACTTGGGTACCAACTCTAGTTACCGTTGCTCTCGTGTGCGACTCAAGGTGGACAGTACCTCTTTGGTGTGGGAGCTGCTAGTGCTGGGTCTGCTCGAGGTGGTGATGGTTTGGAAATATGCGGTTCCTTTCCAGGGGCGTGGGACACCGGGTTCGATGATGATGATGGTGTTGACATCCCTACAGAATAGGTCGTGTATGGTTTATGCGTGTATGAGTAAATGAGGAAAAAGAAATAAAGAAAATGAATAAATGAATATATAATGTATATATTTATGTATTGCGTAAGATCATAACTAATGGGTCGTAGCGTTTATAGTCAAGCATGAATGCAATCCTAGTTCGCTATAACCAATGGATCTGATACCAATATGTCACACCCTCAAAATCCACTAACAAAAATCTACCGTTAGAAGGTGTGAACTAACAGGATCGTAGTCATTAGTTATATCAAACATCATTACCAAAGTTTTAAAAACCAACAAAAACATACAAGTCTGAAATAAGTACGGAAGCATAATGTAAGGCCCCGAACCCGGTGACCCTACTTTAGCGTCGGATTTACTCATAAACACAGTTATTCAAATCAGAGTTTATTAAAACTTTTCGCGGAATGTAAAACATCAATCATTTGTTACAAAACATTAAATCTTTTCTTTGATACCATAACACAAAACCTTATATTTAAAACATCTTTACTTCTTTCTTCAGATGCCAGCCGTTCAATCCATGCCGTGTGTCATCCTCATGCTAACTCTATAATCAGCTCACCTGCGTGCATACTAAAAGTCAGCTACGCTGAGTGAGTTCTAGTTAATCGAACGCCATACAATACATACACATACACACATATCCGTAGATACATATCCATACTTCACTAGTTACCCTTCTGTTCTACATACATACTTGCTACCATACATACATACATATCTACAATCACTAACCTCAGTCTACCGAGAGTACGTTCATAGTTCACCGTCTATACCTGTACTCAAGGCCGTGAACACGTACAAGGTTCGCAGTCCTTACCTATGTTCACCATTTATGGTACGTACAAGGATCGCGGTCCTTCCCTATACCATAGTACATCCACAACACGTACAAGGTTCGCAGTCCTTCCCTATGTTGCAACCTAATTCATAGCACGTACGAGGTTCGCAGTCCTCCCCTATGCTACAAAATCAGCACGTATAATGTTCACAGTCCTTTCCTATGCTGAAATACATCCACAACACGTAAGAGGTTCGCAGTCCTTCCCTATGTTGCAACCTAATTCATAGCACGTACGAGGTTCGCAGTCCTCCCCTATGCTGCAAAATCAGCACGTATAAGGTTCACAGTCCTTTCCTATGCTGAAATACATCCACAACACGTACAAGGTTCGCGGTCCTTCCCTATGTTGCAACCTAATTCATAGCACGTACGAGGTTCGCAGTCCTCCCCTATGCTACAAATACAGCACGTATAAGGTTCACAGTCCTTTCCTATGCTGACGCCTATCTACATTACGTATAAGGTTCGCAGTCCTTATCTACGTTTACATATATCATCTAATTCACGTATAAGGCTCGCAGTCCTTAACTACGCCATCACCAGCCGAGTCAATGTCCGACAGAAGCTAGAGGGATTTGCCATCCTAACTTACTATGTCGAACGTAGAACTCACATGCCATTCGTGTACCTATATACACATACTTACATTATAACATAAGAACACTCAAGGCATTCCTTACCTCATTCATTTAACAACCATACCCCTTGTCGTTACGTGCAATATCCGAAGATCGTTCACGCCCCGACAAGTATTCATTTGAAATATTCATACATCTTCGATATATAATATTCGTACCTTTATTTTTAACCTGACAGTACGCGCAATATCCGAAGATCGTTCGCGTACCGACAAACAATCATTCATATCTATCACACATATCACATATGACATACACTTATCACTTAGGATAAATGTATTAACAACACATCGAGTATGCACACAGCCCCGAAAACATAACAAGGAATGGGGCTAGAAACTCACCTGAATTCTGCTTCTTTTTCTGATAGCTGTAAATCCCTTCTCTAACTGAGCTCGGCTGACTGTACAAGTTACACGTATCAATACTCGTCTGATCTAATCTGGTGGCCTAGTATTAGCTTACTTTAACTTATCGCTTTATAATTTATTTTCTAACCAAACTTGGCTTTAGGCGAAGTTAACCCTCGGGCGAACTTAGCTCTAGGCGAAGTTAACCTTAGGCGAACTTAGCTGTAGGCGAAGTTACCAGCTAGGCGAACTTAGCTTTACAGCGAAGTTGCCATCAGGCGAACTTGGCTTCAGGCGAAGTTATCATCAGGCGAACTTGGCCTCAGGCGAAGTTACCAGTTAGGCGAACTTAACTTTACAGCGAAGTTGCCATCAGGCGAACTTAGCTTGCAAGCGAAGTTCATCAGGCGAACTTAGCTTGCAGGCGAAGTTCATCGCGTTGAAGGCGAAGTTGCCCAGATGAAGGCGAAGTTACCCAGACAGCCGCTGTTCGGTTTCTTTTCAGCATTTTGAGCGATTTTAACACCCTTGCTATGGTTCAATATCACCCACTACGCTTCCCGACCATTTTTGGTCGCTTATACACTAAAAAGCTTGGATCTTTAAACCTCAAAGATCAAGAATCATACCTTTTTGGGCTTGTTTGGATCTCGTTTACTTGCTTATCACCACTAATCGCTCTCTCTCTCACTCGGGTCTGCCGGATCTGCCCGGATCTGCCTTCGGTCCGGCGGCGGTATGTGTGTGGTGTGTGTGTGTTAGGGAGTTTGGTGAAAATGAAGATATTTTGGGATTTTGGGGGTATTTATATCCCTGAAATCCCATTCTCATTTAACCCATCTCAATTAATCCAAATCCATAACCAACGTCCATTACCCGACACTAGCCCGACCCATACCAACTCCTATTCTTTTATTTATTTCCTGATAACCCGAGTAAATTTCGGGATGTTACAAGTTTCCCTCCTTAAAGAGGTTTCGTCCCCGAAACCTAACTTATTCCCTATAAAAGGAAAACTTCTTATATTTACACGCTTTATTGAATCGCCTTCGTTTTCTGTGTTACCCTTCTTAGTTCCGACTTTGCAGTCATCGAATGGTGGTCATGTGTATTAGCTATTTAAGGTAGCTTGTCCATGAGGCCCTCAATGTACCAAGTCTCGTTTCGACCTTCAAGAGGCTTTGTCCTAAATCACATTAATGCTAAAGCCTAAGTCAACACTCTATCACAACACGTCAATTTATCATGACTAACATGCATTCAGACAATTTGTACCATAATTAATAAACACCAGTCTAAATTTCAACATAAAACAACACGCATCGAGTCATCAATAAGTTACACATAGATTTAATACTTATGGCTAGCATCTAGCCTTCTTGAATGGCTTCTCTAAGCATACGGAGGAATTTGTTAAACCTCAAGCACTCTTCTCTCCTTCATGTCCTCCCTTTGGCTTCTTGCAATCCCTTGCTAGGTGCCCACGTCCTCCACAGTTGTGACACCTATGGTAATCATTACATTCCCAAGAGGAATGTCCTGCTCTTCCACACCTGTAGCAAACACCTAATCCCTTTCTGCACTCTCCGGGGTGTCTCTTCCCACATTTTTCACAAGCAGTGAACCCCTCTTGCCTTGCCTTCTTTTTGCGTGGATCCACCTCATTGGCTTCCTCTGGTTCTGGGGTTGGGTTCTTTTTCTTCGGTTCCATCTTCTCCCCTTCACAGTTGGCAAGGTCCTCATAAATCATCTCGGCGAATTCCACGGCCGGGTCAAATGTTGCGGGCTTACTAGACTTAACCAAAGTGCGAACATTCCGTGGAAGTCCCCTTACGTAACACTTGATCCTTTTAGCTTCGGTGTTCACCATGTCAGGTACCAACCTAGACATGCGGTTGAATTCAGTAGTATACTCCCGTTGTGTCATCTCTCCCGCTTTCAAATTCAGAAACTTCATCTCCACTCTTTCAACTTCTGTATCAGCGCAGAACCTCTTCATCACCATGTCCTTTAGGTCATTCCAACTCATCGCCTTGATCTCTTCACGGGTCTTCCTCTGCTCCACACTCTCCCACCAATACATAGCCTTATCTTCAAAAGATTGAGTGGCATAACCGACAGCTTGGTCAGGACGGCACTCGCTAATGCGGATAACCTTATCCATGGCGGTTATCCACTGAAGAGTAGCGATTGCGTCTCCTAAACCAGTCAGCTTAGGCGGGTCACAACCTTTGAAAGACTTATAGTTGCAACCGCCTCGGCCCCTCTTCATATCATCATCTTTCACAGTCCTTACCTCACTTGAGTCACCCCTTTCCTTCTCGTCATCCTTTCTATTATTACCACCTGCCCCTTCAACAGTTCGTTCACGGCTTCCAGCAGATCCTTCGGGATTCAGGTTCTTCACAGCAGCAACTACAGCTTGAACAATGGCTGCTTGAACTGCAGGGCTAAGTTGAACTTCTTCGTTGTTGTTCTGGTCTCCTCCAGCGGCGCTCCCTTCATCTTCGGTGTGGGAAGCTTCTTCTACCGAGGGTTGCCGGACAAGACGAGGCCTGCCACGACGTCCAGTGCGACCCCCAGTTCCCACAACTTCTCCAGCTCCAGCCATCAGTATTCTTAAAGGGACAACACAAACATCATCACTCAAGGAACTATTTAGTACAAGGATAGCAAGGCTAACAGGTAATAACAGTGGCCAGCTGTGACTAGCTGATCACGTTGCTTTCCGTGTCCAATTCGCTTCCCTTTATGAGTCTATTTATGCTGGTTCTACTTAAGCAGTTAGTCAAATCAAACAATCAATTACTTCTATCCTTATCATTCACGTATCCTTTCTTTCTCATTAACATATATCATTTAATCATACACCTTACCTTTACTGATTTTTGCTTGAGCGACACATGGCATTCTTGAACTGGCATCTTCTTTCTTTTCTTACTTAAATCCCATTCTCTGTTCGAGTCTAAGCATGTAGGATGCTTAAATCTCTCGAACTTATGCTCTGATACCAACTTGTAAGGCCCCGAACCCGGTGACCCTACTTTAGCGTCGGATTTACTCATAAACACAGTTCTTCAAATCAGAGTTTATTAAAACTTTTCGCGGAATATAAAACATCAATCATTTGTTACAAAACATTAAATCTTTTCTTTGATACCATAACACAAAACCTTATATTTAAAACATCTTTACTTCTTTCTTCAGATGCCAGCCGTTCAATCCATGCCGTGTGTCATCCTCATGCTAACTCTACAATCAACTCACCTGCGTGCATACTAAAAGTCAGCTACGCTGAGTGAGTTCTAGTTAATCGAACGCCATACAATACATACACATACACACATATCCGTAGATACATATCCATACTTCACTAGTTACCCTTCTGTTCTACATACATACTTGCTACCATACATACATACATATCTACAATCACTAACCTCAGTCTACCGAGAGTACGTTCATAGTTCACCGTCTATACCTGTACTCAAGGCCGTGAACACGTACAAGGTTCGCAGTCCTTACCTATGTTCACCATTTAGGGTACGTACAAGGATCGCGGTCCTTCCCTATACCATAGTACATCCACAACACGTACAAGGTTCGCAGTCCTTCCCTATGTTGCAACCTAATTCATAGCACGTACGAGGTTCTCAGTCCTCCCCTATGCTACAAAATCAGCACGTATAATGTTCACAGTCCTTTCCTATGCTGAAATACATCCACAACACGTACAAGGTTCGCAGTCCTTCCCGATGTTGCAACCTAATTCATAGCACGCACGAGGTTCGCAGTCCTCCCCTATGCTGCAAACGAGGTTCGCAGTCCTCCCCTATGCTGCAAAATCAGCACGTATAAGGTTCACAGTCCTTTCCTATGCTGAAATACATCCACAACACGTACAAGGTTCGCAGTCCTTCCCTATGTTGCAACCTAATTCATAGCACGTACGAGGTTCGCAGTCCTCCCCTATGCTACAAATACAGCACGTATAAGGTTCACAGTCCTTTCCTATGCTGACGCCTATCTACATTACGTATAAGGTTCGCAGTCCTTATCTACGTTTACATATATCATCTACTTCACGTATAAGGCTCGCAGTCCTTAACTACGCCATCACCAGCCGAGTCTATGTCCGACAGAAGCTAGAGGGATTTGCCATCCTAACTTACTATGTCAAACGTAGAACTCACATGCCATTCGTGTACCTATATACACATACTTACATTATAACATAAGAACACTCTAGGCATTCCTTACCTCATTCATTTAACAACCATACCCCTTGTCGTTACGTGTAATATCCGAAGATCGTTCACGCCCCGAAAAGTATTCATTTAAAATATTCATACATCTTCGATATATAATATTCGTACCTTTATTTTTAACCTGACAGTACGCGCAATATCCGAAGATCGTTCGCGTACCGACAAACAATCATTCATATCTATCACACATATCACATATGACATACACTTATCACTTAGGATAAATGTATTAACAACACATCGAGTATGCACACAGCCCCGAAAACATAACAAGGAATGGGGCTAGAAACTCACCTGAATTCTGCTTCTTTTTCTGATAGCTGTAAATCCCTTCTCTAACTGAGCTCGGCTGACTGTACAAGTTACACGTATCAATACTCGTCTGATCTAATCTGGTGGCCTAGTATTAGCTTACTTTAACTTATCGCTTTATAATTTATTTTCTAACCAAACTTGGCTTTAGGCGAAGTTAACCCTCGGGCGAACTTAGCTCTAGGCGAAGTTAACCTTAGGCGAACTTAGCTGTAGGCGAAGTTACCAGCTAGGCGAACTTAGCTTTACAGCGAAGTTGCCATCAGGCGAACTTGGCTTCAGGAGAAGTTATCATCAGGCGAACTTGGCCTCAGGCGAAGTTACCAGTTAGGCGAACTTAACTTTACAGCGAAGTTGCCATCAGGCGAACTTAGCTTGCAGGCGAAGTTCATCAGGCGAACTTAGCTTGCAGGCGAAGTTCATCGCGTTGAAGGCGAAGTTGCCCAGATGAAGGCGAAGTTGCCCAGGCAGCCGCTGTTCGGTTTCTTTTCAGTATTTTGAGCGATTTTAACACCCTTGCTATGGTTCAATATCACCCACTACGCTTCCCGACCATTTTTGGTCGCTTATACACTAAAAAGCTTGGATCTTTAAACCTCAAAGATCAAGAATCATACCTTTTTGGGCTTGTTTGGATCTCGTTTACTTGCTTATCACCACTAATCGCTCTCTCTCTCTCACTCGGGTCTGCCGGATCTGCCCGGATCTGCCTTCGGTCCGGCGGCGGTATGTGTGTGGTGTGTGTGTGTTAGGGAGTTTGGTGAAAATGAAGATATTTTGGGATTTTGGGGGTATTTATATCCCTGAAATCCCATTCTCATTTAACCCATCTCAATTAATCCAAATCCATAACCAACGTCCATTACCCGACACTAGCCCGACCCATACCAACTCCTATTCTTTTATTTATTTCCTGATAACCCGAGTAAGTTTCGGGATGTTACACATAAACAGTAAAGTAAATTGTTGCGTCAACACAGGACGACTTAAAGCAATAGTTATAAGATGAAGTTAAAAGCAATCTAAAACATATGAGAATTGTGTATGCGTGTCCTAAAACCATGCGCCCGCCTCAGCTACCTGAGATAAAAATACTAAAAGTGTCAACACAGGGTTGGTGAGTTCACAGGTTTAAGTAAAATAATCGTTGCGTTTTAGCGTTACCAAATTGAGTTATTCAAATATATATATATATATATATATATATATATATATATATATATATATATATATATATATATATATATATATCAATAGCTAGCTAACCTATCAAGCATGTATTACTAAGTGTTCGACACCGAAGTTGAATGATTATACGTTTGCCTTGCCACCATGTCAACCACGACCATGGTAATGTGTTAGCCAAAATTACACCCACTCGACCTACATTCGAGTTTAGAGTCGGGTGGGGTTTGTCAAACCCAGTAGTAATATTCAACACTGACTCGCTATCAACCAATATTAACCGGTTCAATTGTTTCTGAAGGACTTAATTGGTTTGTTGCCACTTAGTCTTACAAGTTATACATACATAATAAACAAAATCTATAGCGTTTGGAGTATGTTATCCCCTCCCCCCCTTAATAAAGCGTTAAAAGGTAAAAGGGGCCATGAAACTCACTGTTTGCGAAGTTACTGAAGTCCGAGAAAAGTGTGCGTAAAGGAAATCATTGCTAGTGCTCTAAAACAAAAGTGAGATTTCTAAGTGTTTTGAACTATGAGTGAGTCTCTAGACTCGACACATAAAAGTTATGCATGAGGTGTGTTCGTGTTATATTTGTGAAACAAGTGCAACTCAACAACACGTTAGTGATAAGTTACGGGTGTGATCAAGTATGGTATTCAATGTCACTACTATATATTTTCAGTACATCATAAATCACATGGTCATATATGTCAAACACAACTGAAACATCGATCAAACAATCACTTTTCACCTTTCAATCAAGAATTCAGCAGCTAAGTTTCCGAGACAGAATTTAGCACGTAAAAAAGACTCTATTTCACTATTCATAGCATGCATATAAAAACACCAAAATTTACCACAGAAGCACACGTGAGTTAGGTTTCGGAAAATAGTTTTATTCTATTTTTAGAATGTACGGTTTTATCACAAGAATCAAATCAACACAGTAGGTACACAGCAGTCAATATCATGCGCAACAAAAAGTTATTGACTAGTCCCATTACATGGATAATCCAATTAATGCAAGACCAATTTGGTTAGATTCCGAATTCAGTTTATTAACTTCCAGTGGTGGAATCACTTCAATTGGTCTTGTCGTTTATGAGTTATGCTATTAACAAATCAGCCTATAAAAAGGCTTCCTGAATCAGAACTGTACAACTAATTTATAAATTTATAAAAAAGTGAATTCCACATGTCCAAAAATTACAAACTTGGATTCCCTGGAAACTAGACTCGACATGCTACATCAAGGAATTAGTAACCAATTCAAAACATATGATTAACATCAAGTTAGAGCCGTATTTACACGCATCTATGATTCTGTCCAGCATCATTTTTCACCAAACTCCAACAAAGTAATAACCTATGAACAATTAATCATGCATACAATCCTCTAGACCCATAACCCATCAACCGTGCATCTCAATTTCACTTTTCATGCAAATTTAGGGTTTACTCATAATTTTAATTTCAAACAAACATGCAATTGACAATCAATAACAACATAACTAGTACACAATTTACTTGTGCTTATCAACAAATGCACAAATAAACCCTAACTCATCATTTTTCATCAATTTTTAGATTTATGGTTTTTGATTAACATGTTTAATGATGAAACTAAACCAATAGAAAGGCTAGAGAGGGTGTTAATTACCTAGTTAACACCTAGGATCCTTCAAACAAGCTTGAAAATATTTTGTATGTGTGTATGTTCGGCCGAAGAGGAGAGGGGAGGGGGTGGTGGCTGCCGTGAGAAGGGGTGGGGGGATTAAGGTTGGGATATTAACTTGATTAAATATTAACATGTTACACTTTACCCCTTAATCTTCTAGTTAATCTAATTCTAGCACAATCTAGTTTATTTCCTCCATGATATGATGCTACACATGCAAGCACGTAGTCACATAAAACATAAATTATTACCACATAATAAGTATTCATACCAAGTTCTTGTTCATATTAATTACTGTTTGTTAACCAATGGTTTGAGTCAACTCGTGTGCGGTTCGGTGAAACTCCGAAGGACTATTTGTATAATAACTGACACATTTAATTTAAACCCTAATTAAATGCAATGACGAATGCGTTAACTGGAATGACATAGTTCATGTGATCTTGAGTTTGAATTAGCGGAGTTCGGGTTAACGGAGTTAACCTGAAATTGACGAGTGTCACATCATTCGCTTGTTGAAGAATTTTCGTCCCGAAAGTTTATGTCATGTCGCGATGGTTGCATGAAAAAGGCAAAAATTTTTCAGTTTGTCACAATTTCTGACGAGATAGCCTCCCAAATAGGCAGAAAGTTAGCACTTTTCGTCAAACGGTCCACAATCCTCCAAATGGTATCATAATGCTTAGCTGTACGGGGTAGCTTAGTTATGAAATACATGGTGATGTGTTCCCATTTCCATTCTGGTATCTCCAAAGGCTGTATCTTCCCATAAGGCTTCTGGTTTTCAACTTTGACTTGCAAACAAGTTAAGTACCTACTAACATAATTTACTACATCATACTTCATTCCCGGCCACCAATAGTCTCTCGTCAAGTCCTGATACATCTTAGTAGATCCCGGATGGATTGAATATCTTGACTTATGAGCTTCATCTATGATTCGACCTCTAAGATTTACATGGTGTGGAATCCACATACGGTCACACCTAGTCTTAACACCATGAGTGTTTTCCATCAGCTCGGCTTGCTGTCCGACAATTCTTTCCTTCTTTATTAACCCTTCATCGGTGAGCACCTCAGACTGTGCCTTGATGATTTCTTCAAAGAGATCTAAGTTAATAATCAACTTATACGACTTCATGGTTGCAATGACTTCTTCATTCTTACAGCTTAGCACATCGGCGATCACAAGTAACACCCCGGCTAAGGCGGAAACGCTGGAGTGTGACGTACAAATTGCTCAAAACACATGTGACACTATTAAGTGATAATATTATCATTAATTCATTCAAAAGCATCAAATACACAAGTTTATCAAATGAACAAACACAAAGAATAAGGAACAAAACAAGCATCTTCTTGTTAATTATTTAAATAACCTAACTTCTAGTATCTTCGTCACTTCATCCTCTAATGAAAGTACCTGTAGCATATATATAAAATAAAGTCAACTAATTGAATAGTTGGTCAGTTCAAACAAGTTTGGATATAACTATATAAAAATCTACAATTCCATGAAAACTCGTGAAAAGAAAATAAATTCCTTTCCAGTTGAGATTGTGCACCAACGTACTCGGATAATAGTGCAAGTAAGTCTCTTTTCTGTTGGTAAAAACCAAATACTCGGATCGGGGGTCCTATTCCACTCATAACATCGAGGTCCTGAGTGAATAGATGGCGCATGATCATACTTAATGAGGAAACCATGAGCGCGTAAACTTTGAGCAAGTAAGCATTTAAACACACAAGTCCATGTAACGAATTGTAGTTTGTAGATAGTAAATAAACGAAATCGAATTGTTGAGAGGATATATATGCTACCCCCAAAATAGTTAAAAAAAGGGTAAATAGGGGGTGTGAGAAACTCACCTTGATGTTGAAGACAAATTGAAATAAAACCGAAAATACGTAAATGATATCGAAGCAATTGAACGTCACGAACTAGAATTAAAAGCATAAAAATTAATATTAACTGACGACTTATAAAAAGTAGATATTCATACAAGCACTATAAGTATTTTCTAAGCGATTCCTATAATCCTTAGTATCCAAACAATCCCACGGATTATTAGAAGTTTGACCAAAGTTTTACTTTCTGTTGACTTTGACCAAAAGGTCCAAGTTGTTGACCGTTGACTAAAAATATTGACCGTTGACCAAAATATTGACTGTTGACCCTTAATGTTGACTGACGACCCGTTGGTGACTTTTGACCAATTATCTAGACTTAAAATAGTCATAAGATATTCATAGTCGCGACCTAATAATCGATCATGTAATTTGCAGTTAATCATTTTTTTCATGCAACCCTATGACTAAGTGACACTTTTACCAATTTCATTTCTCATATGTAAGACTAACCATGTAGTCAAATAGTTCTAAGTTGACCCATAAAGTCAAAATTCAATTTACCACAATCAATCTATTACAAATTACAATTATTTTCACTAACCAATATGTTGATCATCCTTAACAAGTTTTCAATCATCAAAACTGATTTTTCCAACCAACCAAAACTTGTGATTAAATTACCAAATAATTCTCACATATTCTTTCAAGTATTATGTATAACATATATTTTTCTTATAATTTTCCAATTCATACAAATATACAAAATATTCACAATCTACAACAACCTAATTTCAGTCTCTGGTTTAACATAGCAGTACACAAATATTTGCCAAAAATTCTGTACTTGTCTAATTGATGCAAGACTAATTGTATTAGATTCCTACTTCAATGTATAACATTCTAGAAGTGTAATAATACCCATATCTATTTTCAATCTCAAGTTATACAATTTACAACACAGCTTAGAAAATTTCTCTTTCAATCAGGATTGCAACCCGATTTTGTAAATTAATAAAAACTAGTCAAACAAAGTCCAAAAATTATTATTATTATTGACTTTTTGAAAACTAGATTCAAGGTACTTAATCATAGTATCACAACTTAATCAGAAACACCAACGTATCATCAAGTTATACAATCTACAATCTAACACACAGAATCTGTCAACAAGAAGATTCAAACCAAAAGTCACAAAAATCATGATTCTTATATCCTTATGATCTTTAATCATCAAGGAACCATTTTTTTGTAACCAAATCTCATGTATTTTATTATTTTACTGATTTATAAAATAATATTTATGTACAAAATGTTTCCATATTTTCTTTTATGACAAGACACACAATTTCTTTTAAAACCATCAACTTGATCGTCTTTTTATTTCTTATGATTACATGTGTTTGGATACTCAATCCCACAATCCTAAATCAAAGAAACCTAAACAAAATATATATTAACCATGCTTAGTTACTTGCTTGATCAATTCTATATCACTATTTGTTCCAAGAATCACCCAACTTGATTATGATATTTTGAGAGTGTTTTAGAAAAATAAAATGTATGTGTGTGATGTGATATGGAAGGCCAAAAGGAAGAAAAAGAAAAGTTACAACCTTAATTGTTATTTACTTATCATGAACACAATCATTAAGACATAATTAATTTTAATAAACTTTAGGTTATGTCAGTTTTTATTACATGTGACATGTTACATTCTATTATAAACATTTTCTAGTAACCATATGTTATGTACTAGTCTTTTTGTTACTTGTCATGTAATATATCATAGGTTATGTTATTTTAATTATTCACTTCTCCTACAACATATAAGTATACAACAACTAATCATGTAGCATGTAACATAATTTCACCCACTACATATAATACACGTAACATATCGTGTGTGACAAATTTATTATAACCTATCATATATTATAACATGTGTGACAAGTTTATTATTCTAGTTATCAATACCTAGTTACTCTCACTTAGGTCACCAACGACACCACTGACTCAATGTATGTATATATTACACGACACTATATGCATGGGAGTTCATTAACTTAGTTAACAGAACTAACTGGGTCTACTGACACAGTCAACATGATTTAACTGAAAATGTCGGGTGTCACATCGAGGATTAGAAAATGTTGAATGTATATTTTATTATGGAGTTAGATATTATAATATGTTTTTATACATATATTTGTAAATAAAAACCAAAAATTTAAAACGGGTCGGATTTTCGGATTTGAAAAGTAACGAATGTTACATCACATTTGCTTTATCAGGGTAGTACTTGATATCACGGTCACAGTCCTTTATCAACTCCAATCTTCTTCTTTGTCTCATATTCATCTCCTTCTACTTAAAGAAATACTTCAAACTCTTATGATCGGTGTAGATAATACACTTTGTACCATATAAGTATTGTCTCCAAATCTTGAGAGCATTTACAACGGCTGATAGCTCTAAGTCATGCGTCGGGTAGGTACTCTCATGAACTTTCAATTTTCTAGATGTATAACCTGTCACTTTTCCTCGTTGCATTAATACACAACCTAACCCACGATAAGAAGCATTGGTACAAACAACCAAATCCTCATCACCATCGGGTAGCGTAAGGATTGGAGCTTGTGCGAGTATTTTCTTCAACTCCTCAAAACCTTCTTCCTGAAACTTGCCCCAATTGAATACTACAGACTTTTGGGTCATACCGGTCAACGATGCAGCTATCTTGGAGAAGCCTTTGATGAATCTCCTATAATAGCCAGCCAACCCTAAGAAGCTTCATATATTAGCCGGGTTTTGCGGAGTCTTCCAATTCGTTATAGCCTCAATCTTAGCTGGGTCCACAGTAATCCTTTCAGGATTGATTACATGACCTAAAAACTACACTTCACGCAACCAGAATGCGCATTTTGAAAACTTAGCATACATCTTCTCTTCCTTCAAAATCTCCAATACTTCTTTTAGATGTTCAGCATGGTCAGACTCGCTCTTTGAATAAATCAATATATCGTCAATGAAAACGATAACTGACTTTTCAAACATCGGCGGACACACCCTATTCATCATGTCCATAAATGTTTCGGGAGCATTCCTTAGACTGAATGACATCATGAGGAACTCGTAGTGTCCATATCGCGTCCGAAACGTTGTTTTAGGGATGTATGCCTCTTTCACCTTCAGCTGATGATAGCCTGATCTAAGGTCTATTCGTGAGAACCAACATGAACATTGTAGTTGATCAAACAAATAATCAATCTGTGGCAACGGATATCTATTCTTCACCATAAGCGTGTTCAACTCACGATAGTCTATGCACATTCTCATACTTCCATCCTTCTTCTTAACAAATAACATTTGTGCACCCCGCGGGGAAACACTCGGTCTTATGAAACCTTTATCAAAGAGTTCTTGCAGTAGGGACATCAATTATTTCATCTCGGACGGCGCCAGGAAGTAAGGTGCTTTCGCAACGGGTTGTGCTCCTGGTAATAAGCCTATCTGGAATTCTACCTCTCGTTCCAATGGCAACCCCGGAAAGTCCTCTAGGAACACTTCTGGATAGTCGCGCACAACAGGAACATATTTCACTTCCCTCATCCCGGCTGTAGCTTTAACAACGTACGCCAGGTATGCACCCACCCTCGCATTAACAAACCTTCGGCTTTTATCATCGAAATGACATTAAGTTTTGAACTTTCTTTATCACCATAAACCGTCACCGTACCATCGTCCAAGGACTTTAACCTTATCAACCTACTCTTACACACTATCTGAGCCTCAAACTCAGATAGCCTATCCATTCCCAAAACTACACCAAACCCTCCTAAGGTCATGAAATACAAGGTAACAGGGAACTCATGTCCCTCTAATTCTATCTTACTATCCTTAACCATTCTACTTATTCTAACCGAGGTTTCGCTAGCGGTTTCTGCGGTAAAAGTTTCAGGCACACGACAACATTTCATTTTTGCTAACTAACTAAATAGTGTATCTACAAAACTCCTATTTGCACCTGAATCAAACAATACATAAGCGGAAATACCACTTACTAGGAACGTACCTGTCACAACATCCGGGATCTGCTTGGCTTTCTCCTGAGTCAGCATGTAGGCTCTGTTCCTAGGCCTAGAACGATCAGCATCCTTCTTCCCACTTCCTCCAACTTCGGCACATTCCCTTGCCATATGAACCTTCTTCCCGTACTTGTACCATGTGGGCTTGGTGTTGCATTCACGAGCGTAATGCCCCACCTTCGCACATTTGTAACATGCATTTGACCCTAGCTTGCACTCTCCACCCTGAGATTTCCCACACTTGTGGCACACATCGGAGCCAGTACCCCACTTACATTCGCCACCATGCATCTTCCCTCAAGTCTTATACGGCCTCTTCTCCCACACCTTCTGCTTTTTATCTCTAGGGTTCCACATCTGAGTACCGGGCTGCTTAGCAGGAGCAACCCATTTCTTCTCTCTTTTCTCATCTAACACCACATCATCCACAGCCAGGTAATAGTAAACCATCTCTACGAGTTCGACAACAAAGTCAAAAGTAGCTGATTTACTTGCCTTGACTAAGGTGCGTACGTTCTGTGGAAGTCCTCTTATGTAACACTTAATTCGCTTGGCCTCAGTGTTCATCATGTCAGGCACCAACCTCGACATGTGGTTGAATTAAGTAGTTTACTCGCGATGTGTCATCTATTCGCCTTCAGATTCAAAAACTTCATCTCCTACTCTCTCAACTTCAGCATCCGTACAGAAACGTTTCTTGACAAACTCCTTCAGATCATACCATCTCATTGACTTAATCTCTTCTCTGATCTTTCTTTATTCTACTGTCTCCCACTAGAACATGGCCTCGTCACCAAACGATTAGGTAGCATAACCCACTGCTTGCTCAGGATGGCACTTGCTAATTCGGATAACCCTGTCCATTGCAGTTATCCACTGGAGAGTAGCGATTGCATCTCCTAAACAAGTTAGCTTTGGCGGGTCGCAACCTTTGAACGACTTGTAGTTACACCCACCTCGGCCTCTCTTTCTTTCATCAACCTTCACAGACCTAACCTTACTCGAGTCACCTTTCTCTCTCTCATCATCCTTCTTACCATTCTCCCTTGTCATCTCAGCGGTCCTTGCATGACTTTCAGCAGACTTGATAGGATTCAGATTCTTCACTGCAGCAGCTACAGCTTGAGCAACCGCGACTTGAACAAAAGGATCCAGTTGATACTTTCGTTTCTTGTTCCTCACAGATTTTCACTTCTCTCTAATCTTGTGTTAGTAACTGGTTCTACAAAAGGTTCTCGGGTAATGTGTGACCTACCACGACATCCCGTACGACCTCCTTGACCGACAGCCTTTCTTGCTCCAACCATTCTATAAGGAAACACAAACGTCATCACTCAAAGAACTATTTAATACAAGTATAGTAAGGCTAATAGGTAATAACAGTGGACACCTGTGATTAGCTTATCACATTACCTTCCATGTCCTATACACTTCCCTCTGTGAGTCCACTTGTGCTAGTTCTACTATAACAGTTAGACAATCAAACAGTTCATATCATCATATAACCCTAACTCTATCAATTAAGATAACTTAGTGTGACATTCGTGACAAAACGAGGTATACTATATTCACTACGTAACAAGTAAACGATAAATCGGTTAATTCGTAGTGCTTAAACGAGTAACCGACCGAAACTAATTATGACCGGTATATATACTGAGGGGTCATATACGAGTTGTAGATATATTGTAGAGGTTAACATATTGATATTTAGGCCCCAGTACATTTAAAACTCTTTAAACGAAAAAGGTTTCGTTTATTGTTACGCTATAAGTTTAAACGCAATCGTTAACATCAAAACGAGCATCGTAGCATCCGTTAAACCGAAAAATATTTATAAAACACTTAAATGACATGTTCTAAGCAATCCGTGAAAATATATTGGATTTTTACAACGAGTCAATACGTTTTTCTTATTTTACAAAAATATGCAGAAAAACACTCGTTTTCGCGCTGTTTTTCGCACTCGAACTAGTTTTCTTGCGAAAAACCGAATCCGAATTAAATTTGGACCGATATTTACGCATGGCATGGAAACTGAGGCATTAATGGGCCAAAAGGAGGCCCAATGGGCCCTTTTATGGGCCGACCACAAAAAATGGGGTGGGACCCCTTGTATAAGGCTTGTTATACAAGCTTGTTACTTGATATTTTCACACAAACTTCAACCTAGATAAGAAATCACATCTGAGTTCTTCATTATCCAGCCAAAACCCTAAAGGTAATCTTCAAATTTTCATCCATTTCATGCTTGATTAACAAAGTTTAAGCATGAAAAATTAAGTCTTGTTTAGTGTAAACATGTTTAACCATTCAAAAATCATAAAAATCAAGTAAAATTATTTTTTGATGTTAAACATGTTTACAAACCAGTAACATATACTTTTTTGGTCAAAAACGCGGATTAGAACATGAATACAACGTTTTTCCGGTTTGAAAGTTCGGTTTGAACCCAAAACCGAAACCCTAATTATCAAGGCTGTTACATGGATGATTTATGATTGGTTTGATGTTATATGATATGTAGATACACTGAGTTTGCAACTCGAGACCCGGAAAGTCGTTTAACCTAGCAAAACTCATCGAAAACCGACAAGGTAAACCCGTAACACTCGTTTAGGGTCTGTTTATTATTAGGTTGTGACGTGCTTGTTTTTAGCTTCTGAAAATTTTCAGGGACATTAGGGATCATTTAAATGAGTCCCTGTTCAAATTTGGTAGTTTTTCGATAAACAGAGAATATTTGGCGAATTTATTACCATTTATTGACGTTTATTCGGGAAAAATAGCTAAACGTCATGCAAAATTATGAAATTTGGTTTGGAACCCATATATAATATATTAAGATCACTGGTAAAGTTTGAGAACATTTGGAGATGTCTAAGTATTAATTGTGCAATTGTGATTTAACCGATTTTTAATAGCCGAAAAACGTGCAAAAAGGCATTTTGGCCATATATTTAGATTCTAGAGATTTTTCAGGGGCTATGTAATGATATTTAGATCACTTGGAAAAATTATTGGATTTTTCGGATATCGGTTGGTATAAACGGGTTATTTATTACTCAATTATAGCACATTAAATGAATTTTTATAAAAAGATAATTAATCATAAAATTTCTGAAAATATTTTTATAAAATTCTTCGTAATTTAATTTATTTTTATAAAAATTTCCATAATTTATATATGAGTACATAATTAGTTATGATTAATCAAAGATTTAAACTATATTTGTTTTAACGAAACCGGCAGTTTCGTGTTTAACGGACTGACTGGTATGTCAAAATGTCAAAAGTGGTCAAATATCATAGTTTTAGATGAATTTGATAAAAACGAACTTTTTACGAGAATTCCGAACAATTCGGATGGATTGTACGCGTTTTGTATAATCAAATCCGTGTGAAAACGGAAACGAACCCTGCGATCAAACCAGATATCGAAACTTCAAAATTCTTTCATAAATTAAATCATTTTATCAATAAATATGTTTACTTAAGTTTATGTGATCATACCTAATCCTGAAACTCATAAACGATAAACTTGGCTAGGCTTGGGAAATAGTGAAACTGAGCCAAATCTGGTTTTGAACATTTCATATTGTACAACGTCACAATCTAAGACTATGGTCATGTTCTGGGCCTAATAGCTATAACCAGACTAGTTATACAGCCCAATTTGGTTTAAACACTGTACTAGTATTAACAGTACGATACCGATTATAGGATACGAGTTATAATCGAGGCATAACACTTATTGACGTATATTACCTGCTCAAACTACGATAAGGTGAGTTTCACGACCCCACTTTCTAAACAGTTTTACGAACTTTTGGGGTGGAAAGCATGTTTACATATACTTATATACTTGAAAACGTGTGGTGATGTGAATTATCTAAGTACTAACACTTGAAAGTCCCCACAAACACAAGTGATTAACTTCGTGCCAGTGACGTGTGGATAGTACTATCGGTTTGACAAACCCAACTAACAGGGCCGGTGGGGTATGCCGGAACATGTTAACCCAGTTGCACATTGTCATTTATACTTATTACATTCTGCTATGTGGTGTTAGACATAGTACATACTTGGGGCAAAGTGGTTAACTTTACGAACTCGTATACTGATTTTGTTC
The DNA here is from genome assembly GCF_021521415.1 of Bidens hawaiensis. Taxonomy (NCBI): domain Eukaryota; kingdom Viridiplantae; phylum Streptophyta; class Magnoliopsida; order Asterales; family Asteraceae; genus Bidens; species Bidens hawaiensis. Next base: position 2,198,608 of record NW_027491224.1, read on the forward strand.
GTACTCATGAAACTTGAAACTCACCAACTAGATGTAGTTGACCCGTTTTAACATGCATTTCAGGTAAGCCGAAGTTGGAATGATTTGCTTACGTGCTTGGTGTTAGAAGAAAAGTTGAATAGCTGTGAATAGATGCAAATACGTACTAATGAATAAGGAACCGAGAACTGATTATGTGTTTTTCATCTAGTTTGTAAACATAGTACCTACCAATGTAATATGATGTAAATTAGTTGTTGAATTTCTTTATAAACAATGTGATTGATACCAGTGTTATCTGTTACATTCTCGTATTACGCTTCCGCAACTACCTAGTCGGGGTGTGACACTTAGTTACACGTTCTTACATTACTCTTGAAATTAATCATATACTTTACCTTTACTTAGCTTGCTTGAGTGACACATGGCTTTCTTGAACTGGCATCTTCTTTCTTTTCTTACTTAAGGCTCATTCTCTGTTTGAGTCTAAGCATTTAGGATGCTTATTTCTCTCGAACTTATGCTCTGATATCAACTTGTAAGGTCTCGGTCCCGGTGCCCTACATTGGACGTTGGATTTACTCATAAACACAGTTCTAAATATCAGAGTTAAGTAAAACTTTTCGTGGGGGATAAATGTCAACCATTCATTACATAAGTCTTAAAAATTAAAAACAATAATAAACATGTCTTTCAGTTTAACCATCATAGATAAAGTCTTCATATGCCAGCTTCTTTATTCTTCTGCCATGTGACCTTCCTCAAGCCAGCTGTCTCATCCTACTCACCTGCGTGCATACTAAAAGTCAGCTACGCTGAGTGAGTTCTAGTTAATCAGGCAACGTACAATACATTTACATACTTACTTATACGTATCAAAGACACATATTACTTACTTAACCTATTCGTCTTCTTTCGTACATACATAAGTATATACCTTCATTATTACTTTAATTCTTTCTTTCTTTCTTTCGTACTTTAATCTTAGTTTACATACATATTTATACGTTTTAAAGAGTCCTTTGCCTTATAACTTCAAAGAAATTATTAGGTTCTGCCACCTTCCTTCACAGATATTATTAGGGTCTGCCACCCTCATTCACAGATATTATTAGGGTCAACCACTCTCCTTCACAGATATTATTAAGGTTTGCCACCCTCCCTCACAGATATTAGTAAGGTCTGCCACCCTTTTACCATCAATTCATACATACCTTCCTTTTCTTTTACATTATTATATACTTCATACATACTCGAAAACATGTCGAGTATGCACACAGCCTCGAAAACATAACAAGAAAATGGGGCTATAAACTCACTTGGATCCTATTTCTTTCTAAGTTTATAGTAATTCCCATATTTAGTTGTGCACGGCTAACTGTATAATAATTACAAGTATCAATTATTTAATTCTAACTATATCATACTTCTAAGTTATTGTAACCCCTAGCTACGGGGGTCTGGGGGCAGCGCCCCTGGCAGCGGGGTCTAGGGGCAGTAGCCCCTAGCAGGGTCCAAGGGGCAGAGCCCCTGGCTGGGGTTGAGATAACCTGGATTCCTCAATCGAATCGAATGGATTCCTCAATCGAATCTAATGGTTCAGCTTCTATTCGAATAGAAAATTTTAATCGAATGAATCCTAAAAAGTAATTGAATTGAATGGATCCTAAGCGAATCGAATGAACTTTAATCGAATCGAATCTGGTCATGTAATTGAATCGAATGGATTCCTCAATCGAATCGAATGGTTCAGCTTCTATTCGATTGAAAAACCAGTTCGAATCTACCTCCCATTCGAATGGACCCTCCATTCGAATCCAATCAAACCCACTATTAGATTCAAATATTATTTTCGAATGGGTCTCCAAGATCTAGCTTACTTATCAATAAAGTTTACACCTTTATTGATTTCAAACTCGTTTAAGCTAGATCTAGGGTTATCGTATGAACCGTTTATACTAACGAGTCCATTAAGTCCACTTTTAACGTCAAGTTTATATTTTTATGGCATATAAATACCCGATTTGCCTTAGTACCAAGTCTTAGGACAAACCATTCTTTAAAACACAATCTTTATCCATGAAACGTACCTTTTGACGTATGTTAAGCTACGGGTTAGCTTCTTTTATAGCTACGGACTTGTTCTTGCTTGCTCAGCTAAAGATCTAAATAAATCTAAGCTGGGTACATGGATTTCGGATCTCGGCCGTAAGGTTGAGAGTGTTTGTGTGTATTTTGAGTCTATAAGCCCATGGCTAAGATCCACCACCATCCATTATTCCTTCTTTCATTAATCAAGCCCACACTCTATCATTTTATTTAACTTAATTAAATATTAACACACATTTAAATAAACACAATCCTTTTTATTTATTAATATCAAAAGCAGGATGTTACACTAACCGAATTAATCAAACCCGAATGGTTATTGTCTTTTAATAACCGAAGTGTTTGGATACGGTTTCAGTTATTGTTATTAACCGAACTGAATCAAACCGTGCACACCCCTATCATTGCATTGCTACGAAATTTTATTAGAATATACCACACGTCAGGAAAATTTTATGTCAGAAAATGGGTTCCATTGTAATGAAAATTTGTGACTCAAATGTGGCGATCTATACATTAACATGCACCATTTCTGGTCAAACTACTTTTCTTATTATGGTAATGGCTTCCTACTTTAATTACCCACTGCTTCTAGAAAAAAAAAACATACCAATTAAGTAAACACATGGTATCATGACAAGATCAATAAAAGTAAACTACTAGGAAGAGCACTTTTACAAATTATGTGTATATAATATTATGTACTTAAGACATTACATCTTAATAAGTCCTAAATTAGAAGTTACATAAAATTAATTCTTTAACTCTCTACCAATCAAACCTTATCTCCACACATATGTGCCCATGTGCGTATTTGTAGGGAACACGTGTAGGGTCTCTTAATATCTAGGGTACAAAATAAAGTTCCAAAACTTGATTATCTAAAAAAAACAATTCAAGACCAGATTAGGTGACGGCATAAGCAACCGAATGTGCCAAAACCTGAGTAGACCCTTGAGCTCCACATCATGTTTGCAACTCATTGACCTTGTCAATTCTTCGATCTCATACATCCCTTTTTGTCGTAAACCTTCAACCGGGTGCTCTTGAATGTTAGATATCTGATTGTTTTTGAGAATTTGATGTTGAAACCAGTATGAGTCGAAGAGACTGTAGATGAGTTCTTCTGGTGCTGCCATTTTAGCTGTGGATTTCATGTCTATGGAGTTTGACTTATAAAGATGGATTTACCTATTTGAAGTTTTCTTATAGTTGGATTATGTCAAATGGATAACGCGTTTTTATCTATTGCATATGTATTCCCCACCAACAAGGCAACTTGTCTTAACTTCTGCGCATTAAATGAATGAGAAACTTTTGTAGACTTTTTCTAACAAAAGTGTAAGACCAAAATGAATATGAACTTCCTGGAAATATTGATTGCAATATTGCATATTACCATTCATTAGAAAATTAATAAATTCTCTCTTTTAATTTTAATTATGCATCTACAATTATCTTTTCATTTCTAATAGGGTGAATACCATATATATCACCAGTATGAGGAAAGATCTCAGTGTCTCTCAGCCAAAAAAGATGCACCTGTTAACTTTCTGACTGATCCTTGAGAGGGAAGATCTACACTGCGTCCTGCGGACGTTCTTGTGTTTGGTTGGGCATGGGGTAAGCATGTGTGCGTCGACCTCATTGGGTTGTCCCCATTAGTAGGGCTAAGAGACAGTGGCTTCGTTGCGGGACAGGCGGTTTTGAGGGCGGAATCTAGGAAGGTTGCTAAGCATGAGGCAGCGTGCTTGGAGAATCAGCACATGTTCATTCCATTTGCCTTCGACACGTTAGGAGCCCCAGGAACCAAGGATGGTCCATAGTGACTCGCAGAGCCCGAGGAACCAAGGATTGATATTTAGTAGAATAGGCTTTGTGATCCAAAAGGGGATAGCGGCGCAGCTTGTTGCTCGCTTAATCACCCGTTATCCAGATGTAGCTTGGTTTCTGTTAAATGTTAAATAAAAAAATATAGAATTACCATAAATAACAACATACTTTATGTTGGGATCAAACTGGCGTAATGGAACAAGACACAAACGAGGACACACATTTATCACGCAGTAAATATAAAATATAAACGATAAACATGACATAAGAATTTTATGTGGTTCAGTCCCAGCGGGGGACCTATATTCACGGGCTGCAACTAGGTCATATCATTGATAATGTGCATGGATTACAATTACATAGCGATATATAGAGATATAGAACAAGGATTGAAAGTTTAACTAACGAGAAACACTAACGAGCCATATCCCTTATTCTCTTTGTCACCAGTTTGAGTCCAAGCCCAAAACTAAGCTCAAGTCGTTAACAACCTAACACTTTATGTTTGTTTTTTTTTAATAAAAGTTTTTAACAATGTTTCAATCATAAAACACAAACAATTTTTTTGTTTTTGTTTTCATTTTTGTTTATCCGTAAAAGTCTTCTTTCACATAAAAATTCAACATACTTTCAATTTATATCATTAAACTCTCTTCAAAATTTAAATATGAAGAAAAAAACAACAAATAAGAATTGCGGATAACGTTTTCAAAGTTGCGGACTAGGAAGATTCCGTTCTTTAGATTTAGATAGACTGAGTTACGGAAAATAAATGGATAGTTAAGATGAACAAGCCACACCTCAATCTGAAGTTGTGGACTAGGAATATTTCATTCTTTAGAAAATAAAAATCGTGACAAGCTTAGGTAACCAGAGAAGAACGAACACTCTTAACCAAATATGTCCAAGAATAGTAATAACAATTACAATTCACAAAAAGGAATTTTATAGAGATATGAACAAGTTCAACGCTTTAATTATAACAAGTTTGTACACTACGTTGCTAACTACCCATAAAAGAATCAAGTCTGGAACAATAAAATTTGGCTCAAGAAGAGGACAAGACCCTCTTATATTGACATCTAAATAAAACAAGACTCATGCATCAAGAAATTTTCTTAAACGAGAAGAAAGTTGTACCTAATATGTATGGGTGTTCAAAACAATCCGAATCTAATTCCGAATTCGAATTATCCGAAAATTCGGATATTTGAATTTTCGGATATCCGAAACTTGGATATCCAGATTTTCTGATTTGGATAGTTATTTTGATAATTTTCGGATATTTCAGATATCCGATATCCGAAAACATAAAATATAGTTTTCGGATAAACCCATAACCTATTTGGAACCCTAGCCCTTCATCTAAAAGTTAATCGGCCGCTTTCAATCACTCCGTCTTTCCTTCACCAGTTGACACATCGGCCTCCGCCATGACAAGCCACCGACTCTTGCCTTCATAGGTTGACATCTAGAGACGACATTGGTCACATTTCACCTTCAACCCGTCGCATATCGCCTTCACATTCCTTCACATTCCTTCACCATCGCATTACGCCATCGATTTCCAACTTCTACAATATGTCTTATCTTTATTGATTGTTTAGGGATTTGTTATCATACTTAATATTACAGATTCATTACTCCATTCCAACATATGTACTATTCTTCTGTTTCAAGATTTGAATTTTTTCTTAAAATTTCAGATATTCGTTTCACTATCCGAACGGATATCCCGTACGGGAAATTTCAGATACAGAATATTCGGATAGTGAAATCTACTTTCCGAAATGTTCGTATGTCCAAAACTTCGGAAATCCGACTTTGAACACCTCTACTAACAAGTACATAACAACTAATGAGAGTATGTGGTATTTGGATAATGAAGCAGCTAATCATATGACCCATCCTGATACAAATAAAGGAGGTAAAAGTGTGGATCATAGACCCATCTTGATACAACGAAGGAGTCATTTGTTGCTACAATTTCCGAGTCCTAAAATATGTTCGTATCATAGACCCATTCTCATACAAACGAAGGGGGAAATTTTGGTCGTATTCGGTTTAAATATTTTAATACATGGTTTGAATGGGAAGGGCTAGATAAGGTGGTGGAGGATGCTTGGAAGGAAGAGGTTGTTGGTTGAGGTCTTGTTAAGGCCAATAACACATTGTAGTTGCTCAGGGAAAAAATAATAGTGTGGGTGAAAATTAAGATAGAAATATCATCAAAAGACAAGGTGAGGTTAGAATCTAAGCTGACTGAGTGTGACCAATTAGGTGTAACACCCTGGCAAACACAACATCGTCCCACTCTTAGGCAAATCCCACATCGGCCGTAGACAACAGAGATCCTTGGTTCATAAGTAAATGTCCTACCTCTTCAATCACCAACGCTTTTTGGGCTTAGTTGGCTGTGAAGCACATGAAAACTCCACGGTTAAGCGTGCTTAGTTGGAAGTAGTACTAGGATGGGTGACCTCCTGGGAAGTCTCCATCTAGGAAACCAAAAACAAATTCGTGAGCTCTTCGTGGGTAGAGCAGACAATATTGGTGGTGCGAGGGGCCGGATGTTACAGGTGGTACCAAAGCCACTCTTGTGCCGTTCGGGATGATGGGACACGCCTCATCGAGGACGATGAGTCCAAAGGGGGGTTGTTTGTAACACCCTTGGCAAACACAACATCGTCCCACTCTTAGGCAAATCCCACATCGGCCGTGGACAAGAGAGATCCTTGGTTCATAAGTAAATGTCCTACCTCTTCAATCACCAATACGTTTTGGGCTTAGTTGGCTGTGCATCACATGAAAACTCCACGGTTAAGCGTGCTTAGGTGGAAGTAGTACTAGGATGGGTGACCTCCTGGGAAGTCTCTATCTGGGCAACTAAAAACAAATCCGTGAGCTCTTCGTGGGCAGAGCGGACAATATTGGTGGTGCGAGGGGCCGGATGTTACAGGTGCTGTAACATTTCGGGTTTTTTCGTTTCCTTTCGGTTTGTAATCATTACCCGACCCGGATTCGAGTTCGGGTATTTTATCAATAAAGTTCATTGTTGTTTATCATTTTACTTATTTATTTATTTTATTTAATTAAAACTATAATTCATGTGCAATATCTACCCCCAAACTAACAATTGATCCATTTTGCTTCCAACCTCAAAGACCAAGGACCCAATTGCAATTATTATTCAACTTTTTCCCTCATCTTCACCCTCTCACGACACCGACACCGACGCCATACCCCCCCCCCCCCTCAATTTCGGACCCGTTAAACTCGTAATTGATCATACCATATTAATCCTTACCTTAATTCGATCTTAACGACACTTTTAACATGGTAAACTATGAACAATTGACAACTATGAACACTAAAACAAGCCGCGGACCAATTGACTCCTAAAACACTATATAAACTCGTTTATATTTCAATTAAACTCGTCCACAGCATCATCCAGCCATCGCTAACCTTAACCCCATAATTAATTGGATAATCGTGACCTGTTGATATCTCGTTCATCACCATCTTTGGTCGGCCCTGTTTCTTCCTCGTTCTCCCGCTTCTGTTTATCATACAAGTTAATTAAACACATGTTTGGGATCGCGATTTGGCGCTGATCATTAACCCTATGGTTAATTTGATCAGTTATAACCTATTTGATCAAATCGATTCTAGGGTTTGGTTAATCTAAGCTGGTTGTTTTTGTTTGTGTTTAAAATTAATGGAAACTAAATTTGTTTGCAAGTAGCTGGATAGCCCAACTGGTTTGACACTTGATTAAGGGGGCAGAGGTTGCGGGTTCGAACCTCTGCCATCCCGTTTTCTTTTATTTTTGGTAAACATTTATTAAAATCATTTTTATTAATTGTATTAATAATAATAATGACCAGTCAAGACCATGTTAATAAAAACCGACTTTATGATACTTGTTTAACTCACGTTTTCGTTCGTGTATATACATTTAAGCATATATATACTAGTATTAAAGGATTGATAAATATATTGTTATTTAATATCTATTATTTATAAAATTTATTTAAAAAAATCTTTATCAACAATAAAAATATATATAAATACATTAAACGTATTTTTAGCTAAAATAAACATTTAAAACAAATCTCTTTGTATAATTTATTTAAGAATTTTATAAATATTTACTTAAGTATTTTTATGTTATTTTATATAATTAAATCATATTTATTATAATAAAACTTGATAATAAATTAATAGAATAAATAGCTTTTGTAAGATTTCACTCGATCATTTAATCCCGAACCTCTATCTAGTTTTAGTTTCGTTGTTGAATTCTTATTTTATTTATGTATTAATATTACTTAGGAAACTCGTTTGTTGATATACCTCGTCGAGCGTGGTTTATCGTTTTCTTGTCGTATTCATTCCCGTTTTGCTTATTTGATCAGGTGAGTTTACATATCCCCCCTTTTCATCTTTTAAGTTTTGGGGGATGGCATGTATACCCTATTTAAATTACTCATTTTTATTTATTCATCTATTCATAACACAATTTAATATATGTCGATGTGATTATTGCATGCTCTATGATAATGCTCTATGTGCTTAATTATTTATTTTATGTTGGTGGTTGGTATCTCATCCTCATCTATTCGCATCTAGTATGATCATACACTTACCCAAGTACTTTGATTCGTATCAATAGGAACGGGTCCACATCTATTTAGTTGTTTACATTTTTCATGGGAATTGTGATGCTCAACATTAACATATGAATTGTGGTTTTTATCTATATATGTATCTCAACTAAAACTTATGTATTCTCACCAACATTCTTGTTGACAAACTTTATTTTTATACATGCTACAGGTACAAGTAATTTACATTGATCAAGATTGAAGATATTAGTTTTTACCTTAGGATATTCATCCAAACAATAAATATGATGTAATTGTTTTGATTATTTTAATTGTGTACTTGTTTTGATATTAATGAATTAAATAACTATTGTCACTTTAATTAGTGTCTTTTGAGCTACTATCCAATCAATACGTTATGCCTCGGCATGTTCCGCCTTTGGTTGGGGTGTGACAGATTGGTATCAGAGCCGAAGGATATAAAGGCCTAGTATCATGCTTAGGGTCCCTATACGTGATATGCCTTTACATGTTTGCACCCTGAATTATATTATTGATTGTAGTAGCTTAAATACTATTTGATGATTTAATATTATTCTTGTACACAAAATCACACAATTAATCTGAGGCTATGCCTCAGTCCCAAAATTCTTTTCAAACTTTAGAAAAAAAAATATGGGAAATTCCTTAAGAAATCCCGCCTTTTCACTCCCCTCTCCTTGAGGAAGATTCGTATGACGGATATGTAGTAACTGTAAGAGTGACACACTTGTTTACCGAACACTTAACACCAAGGCTTGCGAGCCTAAGGAAGTTCAATACGCATAAATCTCAATCAACCGCGAGACCCGGTTGCCTTCCTGGAGTGTTTAGTAAGGCTGTGGAACTTATTAAGCCAAAGCATATCACACCAAACGAAACTGAATCTACTACCCTCATTGTATTAACATGGTCATGTGACGGTCACACTCTTAAATCAACGATGAGATTTTGTTTAATATTTTTTTATGAATACTTTTCCAAATTATCAATTTCATCAATACCCTAAGTTAAGGGTATTAAAATTTTATTTTGTATTCTAAGTTAAGGTTAAAAAAATTGTACTCTCATGAATTTTCACAAAACTCAAAATTTCACATAGTTATACAATTTTTCTTTTTCCAAAATCATAATAATTTTTTCACGTGTCGTCATTGTAGCATGTCTTCTTCCGACCTTATCAACCGTAACCGTCGCAGCGGCAACTCTGGCCGCAGCATGTCGTCCCGCATTGCTAAAGGCATCGTGGAAGCCCTCCCTACGATCAACTCTCAATTGCAAACTGTGAATGCTTCTTCATCATCCACAACTCCGATTCCAACTGCTTACCCCCTCACACAATTCAAGAGTGCCAACCCGCCCGAATACTTCAGTATCGACGGTGCTACCATTCTCCTCCAATGGTTCGAAGAAATGGAGAGCATATTCCTCCATTGTGAATGTCCTGAGGACAAGAAAACCACATACGCCTCGAGCATGCTCAAGAAGAATGCCCTCAATTGGTGGAACAGTGAGAAGCGCACGCTTGGCGCTGAGGTTGCCATGGCCTTGCCATGGTATGACCTCAAGAAACTCATGCTAAAGAAGTTTTGCCCGAAACATGAGCTTTGAAAGTTAGAAGAGGAGTTTTGGAATTTGAAACAAGAAAGTGGAAATGACTCCATCCACAATGATCGGTTCCATGAACTGAGCCTTCTCATCCCTCGCATGGTCACTCCCCTTGAACGTTCAATCGACAAGTACATCTCGGGTTTGCCTATGCAAATCCCAGATTCCGTCCTAAGTCGTGACCCTCAAACCCTCCATGATGCCATCACCTTAGCCGGTACCCTCACCGAAAACCACGTTAAGGCCGGGTCCTTGACGCAATAAAATTCCAAGAATCCCAATGATAAGCCTGCATCCGAGCCCACTAAATAACCTAAGCCCGAATCTCCCAAACTCGAGTCTTCTAAGCCCGAATCTTTCAAGCACAACAACAACAACACTCCCCACTACCGCAACAATAAAAGAATGTCCAATTCCCAAAACTATCTCTCGGCCCAATCGCAAGCCCAACCCACCAAGAAGCCCTACACAGGACCCCACCCATTATATGATACGTGTAACTTTCACCATTCGCCTAACCTCAAGTGTCGACAATGCACCCATTGCAATCGATTTGGTCACCTCTTTACCACATGTCATGAATGCAACCCACTTTTGATGCAACCATTTACATCACCTCTTACCCAACCCCAAACTTTACCCTATGCTCATCCGTTTACTCAATCACCCTCAACTATTAGAGCTTGCTACAAGCGTTGAGACCCTAACCATTTTCGCAATGCATGCCCAAGACTCGCACACATGAACCAAATTCAATCCTACCAAACCCAAACCTCTCAATATCAAGCTTACCAAGCCCAAGTAAATCAACTTCAACCAATCCAAGCTCAACCCATCCAAGCAATTCAAGCCCAACCCATTCAACCAATTCAAGTCAACCAAACCCCAATCAACCTATCAACCTAAAGTCACCAAGCTACTCAAGGACATGCGTGTTACCTCAACGGTTCCCAAGTCTAAGCCTAACCCTTTTATGAAGACATGCTACGCAAAAGACGTTTCTTTTATTTAGTTCTTTTCATTTAAATCCAATGTATTGACTTCATTAAATCTCTAGGTTTGTTATAAATGAGAATTATGGTTATTTATAATGGTGTTCAATCACTCATTTATTCCTATTTTTTTCGTTTAGTGCACTATTTATTATTACACAATTTATTATCATGATTTAAGTGGTCTATGACTGTTTATTTACCAGGACTATGTGCACGGTGATGTGCATAGTTATCTAATAGTACCGTATTTGCATCATAAACTACCTATGACCGATTTCCTACAAACGTGTTGGAAGGTGGGACTATGAACATGTGTTGTACATAGTTATCTAATAGGAGTCACATGTACAAAATTTATTTCAATATTTTAATACATGGCTACCCAAACCCTCTAAACTCACCTCATCCTGATGGTACTCCTAACTCATCTCATCGATTTTATAATCTTGGTTATAAACCTTATCTATTATTATACTCATAAGTCATGTGATTTGTTTGTTGTGTGAACCTATTTATTATAATGTGAATTTTCTCGTCATCTCAAGTATTTTCTCTACGCCGTATGTGGTTACTTATGTAATTACAAAATTTTCCTCTATCTGTTTATTTCATTTTGTTGTTATTACTCTCGATGGTTAACTTCAACAATTTCGTCATTTTTTTAGTTAATTATGTTAATCAATTTTCATTAAATTTTTAGTTCAATACTACTAATCAAATGATATCGATTTAAAAAGGTTTTCTTTTACCCTTGTTTTCAAACCCACACAACGGGACAAACCATGTGCATCATGCGACGATCTAAATAATTATGAGTGCACACATAATTATCGAAATCCTAGCATGGAACTCGTGTGAATACGGTTGTGTGTTATAACTCGGAACCTAGGGTGATTTTGGGTAACGGTACAAATATCAATGTGATAAGGGCTGGTGGATACGCTACTGGTACATCTATATATAAGTGTCCTTATCATGAATTCCGTTTGTAGCGTTATTAGGGTCACCTGAAGATCTATGTTATTTTATATATATATATATATATATATATATATATATATATATATATATATATATAAAATCTCTTGACAATTACTTTCTTTCCTTATGTTATGATTTTTCTATAATTTCTGGACGAAATTTTCAAAAAGTTGTGAATGCTGTAACATTTCGGGTTTTCCGTTTCCTTTCGGTTTGTAATCATTACCCGACCCGGGTTTGAGTTCGGGTATTTTATAAATAAAGTTCATTGTTGTTTATCATTTTACTTATTTATTTATTTTATTTTATTAAAACTATAATTCATGTGCAATATCTACCCCCAAACTAACAATTGATCCATTTTGCATCCAACCTCAAAGACCAAGGACCCAATTGCAATTATTATTCAACATTTTTCCCTCCTCTTCACCCTCTCACGACATCGACGCCATACCCCCCCCCCTTCAATTCGGACTCGTTAAATGTGTAATTGATCATACCATATTAATCCTTACCTTAATTCGATCTTACCGACACTCTTAACATGGTAAACTATGAACAATTGACAGCTATGAACACTAAAACAAATTGCGGACTAATTTACTCCTAAAACACTATATAAACTCGTTTATATTTCAATTAAACTCGTCCACAGCATCATTCAACCATCGCTAACCTTTACCCCATAATTAATTGGATTATCGTGACCTGTTGATATCTCGTTCATCACCATCTTTGGCCGGCCCTATTTCTTCCTCGTTCTCCCGCTTCTTTTCATCATACAAGGTAGTTAAACACATGTTAGGGATCGCGATTTGGTGCTGATCATTAACCCTATGGTTAATTTGATCAGTTATAACCTATTTGATCAAATCGATTCTAGGGTTTGGTTAATCAAAGCTGGTTGTTTTTGTTTGTGTTTATAATTAATGGAAACTAAATTTGTTTGCAAGTAGTTGGATAGCCCAGCTGGTTTGACACTTGATTATGGGGGGCAGAGGTCGCGGGTTCGAACCTCTGCCTTCCCGTTTTCTTTTAATTTTGGTAAACATTTATTAAAATCATTTTTATTAATTATATTAATAATAATAATAACCAATCAAGACCATTTTAATAAAAACCGACTTTATGATACTCGTTTAACTCACGTTTTGGTTCGTGTATATACATTTAAGCATATATACTAATATTAAAGGATTGATAAAATATTGTTATTTAATATCTATTAATTATAAAATTTATTTAAAAATAATAAATCTTTATCAACAATAAAAATATATATAAATACATTAAACGAATTTTTAGCTAAAATAAACAATTAAAACAAATATCTTTGCATAATTTATCCAACAAGTTTATAAAGATTTACTTAAGTATTTTTATGTATTTTATATAATTAAATCATATTTATTATAATAAAACTTGATAATAAATTAATGAAATAAATAGCGTTTGTAAGATTTCACTCGATCATTTAATCCCGAACCTCTATCTAGTTTTAGTTTCATTGTTGAATTCTTATTTTATTTCTGTAATTAATATTACTTAGGATATTCGTTTGTTGATATACCTCGTCGAGTGATGTGTGACAGATTATCCTCCTTTTAAGTAACTCACAACTAAGTTTTATATTTATAAAACGAAAATCCTAACGAATCCACACACAACCAGCAAGTGTACCGATCACTAATAGTATAGACCTAAGGAAGTCCGAGTATCGAACACAAGGACACGTGAAAACATTATTAATACTTAACCCTAACCAAGACTCACCTAAGAATAATATATTTTAAATGATTTTTAATTTTAACTATTTAACCTAACTCAATTTAATTAATTTAAAAGACTTAACTTAAGAAAACTAAACGAAACTTTGAGAACAAGATTTATCAATGGAGAAAACGTCTATCTAGGTAAGAATCCTATTGAAGGTATAATAAGCTAATGGATTGAAGAATCTCACGACACCGGTATCTAAGTATGACACAACTAAGGTTCACTCAAGAAAGCAAGATTACCTCTCAGTCTCACTAACAAACCCTAACCTACTCTTAGTTGATTTTAAGAACTAGCCGGGTGATGAATTGTTAAAGTGTTCTAATGTCGACTCTCCTCTCGGTCTCACCGACACACTACCCTAATAGAGACGAATACTACGCAACCAAAGATAGAGGAACAATTTAGTTTAACTTAAACTAGGTCAACTAGTCGCTCAAAAACCCAAACCCGACAAGAGCCGAACCCGATCTCACGCGATCCTAATCCTAACAAGTAAAAGCTATGAGACAACCCTACTTCCTATTACCTCTCGGTCTCTAAGAAGGTGTTACCCGCTGATTTTAACTAATTAATATACCCGACTAAACCCTACGGTTGTACACCCCACAAACAATCTCTAAACACAAAGTAAAGAGTTCAAACAAGCTAAAATTAACAAAAACCGATTCAATCAATCAAAGCAAGAGGTAATTGAGTATTATTAATCAAAACATAGCCAATAAACGCAACCTAATTCAATATTAAACCAAACTTTACATTAATAATTCAAGTCATGATCATCAACAATCCAATTTACTTACTAAAACCTAACAATGATCATCTAACCTAGGTAGAACTAACGAGTGTAGCCTAACATTATTTTTGGACAGCAGCAAACAATTGATTTAAACATCATAAATATAATAACCCGAACTTTAATATTGGATAATAAATATATATATATATATATATATGATAATAATAATAATAATAATGGATGGGTTCAAACTCAAGACTAACCACATGTGCATTATTTTAAATTTCCATTTATCATCAAGTTGGCTTCTTCAAATTCAAACTTTCGGATATATCTGAGATGATCGATTCGTTTCTTTATAAGCACCCTAACTCTATCAACATCACAAAACCCTTAATCTTGTTTCTGCTTATCGTATTACGACCACCGCCGCCTCCCGTTCCTTTGCGACTCAAACTGCCACACCTACCAACAAGGATAGCCACCACCACAGCCACCACCACAAAACTTTCGGTTGGTTGTCACCTTCGCCTCTTCACTTCGTGATTTGTTTATGTTCGGCTATTAGGGTAATCCGCCGCCCCTCGAATCCGTTAAGACGTAAACCGCCTCGCGCCGTAGGCAACGAAGAGGAATTAAATCACGCTCTCCACGTCTGGTAATCCGCAACAGTAACTATTGCTGTTGTCTCGCTCATTGCAACCTACTTTTGAGGTAACATTCCCAACACCTACTTCTCTTTTGATTATGCCTAAATAGTTCAAGTTTCGTTCTGCATTACTCGATTGTTCCGGCGACTATATCGTCTTCAACATGGAAGTTACCTTGTCGAAGAATTTTAATAAAAGTTATAAAACTCGTTTGTGTAAGTTCGTTTCTATTTATTATAATATTGTCCCACACATACTTAATATTACCAAGAAATCGGTTTTATATGAGGTAATTATTTTATATTAATACAGAAGTTCAAGTTATAATATTGGATCAACTTCAAGTTATAATAAAGGTTTTTACACATTGGTTAACTTATTATTAATACAATGAAGGAATTCTTTATTATACAATTCGTCATAAAGCAAATGTAAAAGTAAAATAATAGTGAATAGTATTATTACCAGTACTTATTATATATACTTAATAGTATTGAATGAATTCTTTTGCGAAAACTATTACGCCAAATAGGAAAAGGTAAATATTTGAAAAGTCTATGTCGCCGGAAATCGATTAATCGACTAGTCAAAGTTCAGTAAGTTTAATCGGGAAATAATAATATATAGGCGTTAGTACAACTAAAGGCTACTCGACTTTACTTGCTTGTGTATCGACTACTAAGGTACGGATTCTGGTTTCTGTCACTCATAGTATAAATTATATTCGGTTACTTCGTAGTACGGTCTCCTGTTTTTGCTATTTTTAGTATTAATTATAGTCCGTTAGTTTGTAGTACGGATTCTGTTTCTTGTTACTTCGTAGTACGGTTTCTGTTTTTGTTTCCTCTTAGTACTATTTATATTCCGTTACTTTGTAGTACGGATTCTGTTTTTCTTCACTCATAGTATTGGTTCTAGTCCATTTTATATTCGATGTCCGTCACTTCGTAGTGCGGATTTTTGTTATCTGTCAGTTACAGATCTAGTTCGGTTTATTCGTATGAGATGTTTATATTAATTTTATAGCATGCAATAGGTTATATATATTTTGAATTCATTATTGCATGTTCCTGTTTGAATATTTTTAGTTATACGATTTTAGTTTTTGTACTCTGTTACCCGAGCAATTTCTGACTTGTCGTTGGGGCGTCAACGACATGGCACTTATCGTGACAGTGCGTAATTAAAGTTCACGGCGTCTCTAACTAGTACTTTTGAAGTATTAGGGCCACTTAGGGGCGTATAGATCGATCTTAGCTCCGACTCCTGACTCCTGACATGGCACTTATCGTGACAGTGCGTAATCAAAGTTCACGGCGTCTCTGAAAGTACTCATGTAGTACCTCGGCCACTTAGAGGCGTATAGATCGATCTTAGCTCTGACTCCTGACTCCTGACTTCTGTTTGAGATGGAACAATGTGTGCACGCCACCCACACCGTCTCCTTGGTGCATGGACTAGCTAGCTGTGTACCCCTCTGTTTAGGCTCTGGGTGCTTCCGTATTACACGACCTATTCATTTTAACATCATCGTCGTGTATTTTAGTAATTATATTTTGTTTCGCTATATTTCTGGTCCGTTTTGATATGTGTATATGCATTTGATTAAATTTGAGTATATTCAGATTACGTCCCGATCGTATATCGGATTATGTTTCGCATTTAATTATAGATCAGTTAAATGTTACACGATATATGTTACACGTCACACATTATATGTTACAAGTTATATGTTTCTGGCTCTGGGTGTTTTTGTTATAGTTCTGATATATTTCCGCATGCGTTTGACCATGTTCTGGCCAAGTGTCGGATCATACATCCGAATTCTATTAAGTATATGTTTAGGTAAAAAGGGTTGGTTTCGAGTTTGAATTGAAGTTCGTATATTTATTCTCTTACGTCTGTCCTTACCTATACTATTGTTCTTTCCGTTACTGGGCAATTTTTGGCTCAGCCGTGTTTTCTTGTTTTGTTTTTCTTATTTTGTTTTCAGGTAATCCGGGATTCTGGGAATTTAGTGATGAGAGATAAAAAAAAATGAAGTGCAAGCTTCTAAAAGTTAATTCATTTGGTTTAATAATATGACGTAGGTTGCATTAATTTTTTTTGTATTTTGGATTGTGGCGTTGATTTGATATCTGTAATAGTGACACGTCAGCCTGCTCCGGGTTGGGGTGTTACAATAAAACTCAACATAAACATAAGTAAACTCATTCAAGAATCAATCTCAATCAAACACAAGTCAATCTTCAAGTTACTTGCAAAACAATCCAACATAAAAGATCAATTCAACTAGTTAGGGTTCTTGAACAAAAATACAAAGTTTATGGATGTATTACTCAATATTATGGCTGAGATTATGAGTGTATATGGTCCCTAGCTGCTGTCCACAACCGTCCTTAGCCTCCTTCTTCTTCCCTTGGCTCAAGAATTGAAAAAAAAATGATTTTTTCCTCTTGAATGGGGGCTTTTAGGGTTATTTTTCATAGTTGGCTGCTGATTTCGGGATTGATGGCTATTAGGGTTCTTATTTTCTTCAATTAACTTAATATATTATGCATAAAAGGCTTGGATCTTGTGGGCTTGGGTCGGGCCTTGAGTTGTAGTCTTCAAAATTGATCAAAAAGGCCCATTGAGTCTCCAAACTTTACTCTTTTCTTCACTAATCTCATAACCTACATGTAATTATCACTCTTTGTAAACTTAAGCAAAAAAAAACCATAAATCTTATTAATTAACTTATTATGCACTTAAACATGATAAAACGATAAGGAAAGTAAGTGTGTTTTACAACACATCAACGAGCGTGGTTTATCGTTTTCTTGTCGTATTCATTCCCGCTTTGCTTATTTGATCAGGTGAGTTTACATACCCCCCTTTTCATCTTTTAAGTTTTGGGGGTGGCATGTATACCCTATTTAAATTATAGATTTTTATTTATTCATCTATTCGTAACACAATTCAATATATGTCGATGTGATTATTGCCTGCTCTTTATATAATGCTCTATGTGCTTAATTATTTATTTTATGTTTGGTGGTTAGTATATCATCCTCATCTATCCTCATCTAGTATGATCATACACTTACCCAAGTACTTTGATTTCGTATCAATAGAAACGGGTCCACATCTATTTTGTTGTTTACATTTTTCATGGGAATTGTGATGCTCAACATTAACATATGATTGTGGTTTTTATCTATATATGTATCTCAACTAAAACTTATGTATTCTCACCAACATTCGTGTTGACACAGTTTATTTTTATACATGCTACAGGTACAAGTAATTTACATTGATCAAGATTGAAGATATTAGTTTTTACCTTAGGATATTCATCCAAACAATAAATATGATGTAATTGTTTTGATTATTGTAATTGTGTACATGTTTTGATATTAATGAATTAAATAACTATTGTCACTTTATACAGTGTCTTTTGATCTATTGTCCAATCAATACGTTATGCCCCAGCATATTCCGCCTTTGGTCGGGGTGTGACATTAGGGGTGTTCAAAAGTTTTGTATCCGAAATATCCGAATCCGAATTATCCGAAAATTCGGATAATCGAATCCCGGATATCCGAATTATTGGATTCTGATAGTGATTCTGAAAATTTTTGGATATTTCTGATATCCGAATATCCGAAAAATTATATTTAGTATAATTTTATAAATTATTTATTAAAATAATGTCAAAATCACATTCGACACATCCTTTGTAAATCCTCCATTCTTCAAACGTAACACACAGTGCCGACGCCGCTTCAAAGTTCAAACCGTAGATCTCGTTGCCGTCGCCTCTAGTCTTGAGATCTTTGTGACCGGCCATTCTTTCGACGGCCAAGCATCTCGCCGATGGTGGTGGACAACTTCATGGTGGTAAACTAGTGGTTGTGTGGACGGCTCACGAATAGATAGTGACGGTAGACGACGGGACGCCGACTTCCTACTATTAGGATTAAACACACACACGAACTGAACACAACACATGAAAGCAATAACGAACACGAGGATTTAACGTGGTTCGGTCTAAACTGACCTACGTGCACGGGTGGCAACTAGGTACTTCTTTTATTGAATGACAAGAGATTACAAGTACATAACATCAAATATATAGAGATACGACTAGGGTTTGTATCTTATAAAACAAGAAATCTAAGTCGGGCCGAGTTTCGGTCTGACCACCCTAAACTCGTCTGCCTTTTGGACTTCAGATAATAAACCGGACCACACAAGACCTACGAACCCAACAATCTCCCACATGGAGGCCTTGAGTACTCTCGTCTGCACTCCTGATTGTAATTCTGTAATCTGAACATTAAACATCTTCTAGTTGCCAATGCCTTCTCATCAAACCTAAAGGCCCGTTGAAGCTCCCCGGAGCTCCAACACGTCAGTCAGTCACGGCTAAACTGCCCCTGACTCGTTCTCTGTCCATGTCGGATCCCACTGTAATGAACTACCGGATCCTGAGATATCCTGAGAACAAACATTCTCCATATTCATCAAGTAATCCACTTGAGAGACTTTTACAACTGAAATATTGGTTTTCTTAATCCACTTCGACCAGAAACTATAACTGAAACATGACCTATGCTCCAACTGTCACGATGTCTTCTGACTCATTTAAACTTCCTAGCTCGTTCATCCTGAATCTTCTCTTGGGCTCTGGGTTTGTTACTAGCAAAACAAACCTCTTCTGCCCACGAGATTCTATGGACTAGATTTTGTCTTTCACCAAAACTGTATCCAATCCTTTCGGTGACATATCAACCATATACAACGAACCCATTTTCTTTCCACGAGCAACCACAAGATTACTTTTGACTACATTCCACTACCCATTCCCGAACATAACATCATGCCCCTGGTCATCCAATTGCCCAACTGAAATCAAATGTTTCTTCAAACTTGGAATAACCCTAACATCTTTCAAAGTCCAAGATGTATCGGCTGAAGTTATCAAATCAACATCTCCCATACCCATAACCTCTAGAATATCATTTTCTTCTAATCGAACCATTCCAAAATCCCTAAACTTTATATTCTTCATCGTTTCACTACAGTGTGGCATGAAACGATGCACCAGAATCCATCGCCCAATCAATAACGTTACTCTCAACACTACAAACCAAAGCCTCATCACTAGTGATCGTAACATCGGTGTTGTTTTCTTTAACGTTCGCTTCTTTCTTATCATATGGACACTGATTCCTGAAGTGTCCTTTCTCTTTACAACCCCAACATTCAATATCTTTACGAGTCCTAAACTGACTCCTCTTCCTACTCCAACTGCCTCGTTGTTTTCCCCTACCTCTGCCTTCTGTGACTAACATATTGCCTGATGATTCACCTGAACTTCTGCCTCTTGAATATTCTCCAAGAATCAAATCCCGAATCCCATCAAAAGTAGTTTTTGTAGATGAACTACAATACGCAATCACTGTTTGCGACCAATTGTCAGGTAAAAAGGATAACAACAAAAGACCTTGAACTTCATCATCAAACTTAATGCCGACTGACACTAATCGAGAGAGGTTCGAATTAAGATTACTAATATGCGTTGTAACTGACCCACCCTCTCTCATTCTTGCTGTCACCAACTCTCGGATAAGATAGACCTTATTCTCTGCCGAAGGCTTCTCATACATGTTAGATAGTGCATCCATCATACCACGTGCTGTGGTTTCTTTCATGATGTTAAACACCACATCTTTCGAAAACGACAATGTAATACAAGCCCTAGCTTTCTTATCTAACTTCTTCCAGTCTTTATCTGACAAGTTTTCTGGTTTTCCATCCTCAAGCACTACATCCAAATCTTTCTAACAAAGTAGTGCCTCAATCTGTATCTTCCACCAAACAAACTTTTGTTCGTCAAACTTCTGTGTCGAAACCTTTACGTCGTCTGCCAAGACAATGACTTAAACGAAAACCTAGATAAAAATAAAGAGACAGAAATGGCAATGGCACAGGCCTGAACTTGACGACTATTCTACGGAACTCTGTAAAGTAATCAACTTATTTAAATGTAGTGGAAGTACGAACTGTAAATCAGAGCAGAAACATAAAACTGAAACAATAAAACTGGACAAACGCGGTTGGAACTTGTTCTTGGTTTCTTTAACGCTTCTTCTTATTGACAACGGTTTTTCAAAAAATAGAATCTTGATATAACTTCTCTTGGCTCGTGCAATTAATACACTGAACCAAACTTTACATCTAAAGATTCTGGCCCACACAAACTGGACTCCGGCTCTTGTAACCACAACCCAATTAAAAAACAGCCCAAAAGAGAAAGTTAAATGATTTACTAGGCGGCTCCTGCCCTTCTCGTTGACAAAGAAAAAAAATTAAATAATTAGTCCACCTTTTGATTTGGCTTCTGAGACACACAAGAGGACAAAACCAAATTGAAGCTGCTTTCACTTTTCCTTTGTTTTTTGCTCGAACTCTAATGTTGTGTTCCCGAGTTCATTTTAATGAGGGGAGGGGAAGAAAATGCACAAAAGTCATGTTCCCAAGATTTTTTAAGGAAAGAATGGGAGGGGAGGGGAGGGGAGGGGAGGGAAAAGAGTAGAAAATTGGAATGTATATATGTCTTCCCAATATGGAGAGATTACGAGAGAAAAGATACTGATATAATTTATCTTCTTTTAATTTCCTAAATTACCCTCATATCAAAAAAACATCTATCACGTTCTCCATATCCCAAGCTGTAGTTTTTTTGCGCCACTGCAGTTCCTTTTGGCGCAATTGGACCTCTCAACCTCTCATCATCCTGGAATCATCTCATCTTGAATCAAGTTAGCTTGTTTCCTATCAATTATTCAGTGATTTGACCTAGTTGAACACATCTTAGGGCCCCAATTTTTGTTTGAGGTATATCGACAGCCTCTGCCATCACAATTTAGGGCCTCAATTATCATATTTGGCTTGTATGAATATTAATATCTTAAAATTAATTTGCAAAGTTTCTATCTGTGTTGGTTCTTCAAAACCAACAGGGATTCATATGCCCAAATTTTCATATATAACTGATTGTATAGAATTCACGATGGTAGTAACCAAACTTTTTTTTTAATTATTATTATGGGAGTTAGTTAGGAGATTTTATATGTACAAAGTCGCTAAAAAATGTTGATATTATGTTACTGTTATAGTTAAAATATTAATTGTTATGGGAGTTATTCCAATTGTTTAAAGGAATCGCATTGTATTTTCTCATACCATGTTAAAACTATCAAGTTGATTGGTATCTTTGACAGTTCAAACATAAATACTCTTCGACTAAAATAAAGAACCTAAACTATATTAAAGAAAATAAAAATAAGCAAATATGTATAATGAAAATAGTTGTATTATGAATTTGTAGAGTGTTAAGCTTTTCGTTTGCTATTCATAGAAATCTAGCAAGTTAATTAATTTTAGTTTATTACTTTGAAATAGTTAAACATCCTACCTAATACCAATTAAATATTCATAGATTTTTTGTTTTTTTTAAGTGAAGTTTGGCAATTTGCTATGGATGATCAAATACTTCGTGATCAAATACTCCGTATAATTCATGTTGTGCGAGCTAGACAATTGCAAGCAGTTGGCTTAATTTGCTTATTGCTAGCTTTCATTACACGAAATAGATTGTCTACCAAAAAGCATGCTAATATACCTTCTAGAGATGTAATTTTACAACGACGATATGTACGAGAAGAGATGCTACATGACCTTTCAAACAGCGGTAAATGCCATGAACTCATTCGTATGAATGAGAGGGCTTATATGAAATTGTGCAATATCTTAAAGCATGACGGTGGGCTTCAACCTACTCAACGAATGTCCGTTGAAGAGCAAGTTGCAAGATTTTTGCATATTGTAGGTAATGACATGAGAAATAGGTTAGCCTCTTTGATATACCGTCGTTCTAGATCAACAACCAATTGGTGCTTCCATAGAGTTCTACGAGCAATTATATCGTTAGAAAGTCAATATATTCAACAACCTAAAGGTGATATTGTCCCGAAAGAAATTCAAGAGAAAACGAGATTTTATCCTTTTTTCAAGGATTGCATAGGGGCAATTGACGGAACACATGTTCGTGTCAAAGTGCCAAACAAAGACGCCACCAGATATCGTGGTCGTAAAGGATACCTGAAAATAAATGTATTGGCAGCTTGTACATTTGACTTGAAGTTTACCTATATTTTAACTGGTTGGGAGGGGACTGCATCAGACTCGAGAATTATAAAGAATGCACTTAATAGAGATGATAAACTAATAATTCCTACGGGTAATTTCTCAAAACCAAATTTACTCAATTGTTATACTATTCTAGAGTAATACTAATCACAATTTAATTATAGGTAAATATTGCTTAGTAGATGCGGGTTCGCTTCATACAAGCTCACTAATGACACCATATAGAGGCGTTAGGTATCACTTGAAAGAGTATTCCACTCGTGCCCCTGAGAACTCAAAGGAGTTGTTCAACCTTCGTCATGCGTCATTACGTAACGCAATTGAACGAGCATTCGGTGTCCTAAAAAAGAGGTTTCCTATCATTAGAAGTACAGCCGAACCATTTTACTCTTGTCAAACACAGTCAGACATATTTTTGGCATGTTGTATTTTACACAACTTTTTACTAGAGGAAGATCGTGACAAAGATCTTGAAGATGAAGTCTTACATGAGGTATTAAATGGATCGGCAGAGGACGAACGTCATAGTACTAGAGGCATACGAGAGAGTAATACCAAAGCAGACCAATTAAGGAACTCAATTGTAAATCAAATGTGGACTAACTATTTGATGTTACAAGAGGATGAAATAGATATGTCAAATTAGTTTTTAGAATAGTGTTTGTGTTGACAACGTATTGATTGGTGTTTGAAATTATTTATGTTATTTGTTTTTTTGTATTATTAACTACTACTAATTGCAAGTTTTTAACTGTTCTTTGCAAGTTTTTTTACCAGTTCTAACAATGTATTCTTGTTAAATTTAATTATTAACTAATATTACATTTACCGGTTGCAAGTCATCATGAGCAAGCATGACGCCAATGAAAATACCAGTGAGAAAGAAAATATGATGTGGACAGAAACTATGGATAATGCGTTCATACAATCCATGATAACGCAACAGATCAGTGGTTATAGGTTTGGTGGAAATTTTACTACACAAGCATACAAAAATATGGTTGCGGAGCTTAGCACAAATCTTCAAATGAAATTTACCAAAAGTCATTTGAAGAATCGTTTAAAAACGTTAAAAAGTTGTTTTTCTGCCTGGTATGATATGTTTAACGGAACGTCATTAAGTGGGTTCTCATGGAATCCTGAAACTCGGCTAATTGAAGCGGAGGATGAAGTTTGGAAAAAACTAATAGAGGTAAGTGTTTTAATTATTTACTTGAATAGTTCGATCATCGTTTATTATTTCGATCGTGAGGTTCGGGTTTTAGCTAAAGCAAGACATCCTAATCTTGTCTAAGTAAAAGGATATTATTGGACACCTAACTTGCAGCTTCTAGTGTCAGTATGCACCTAATGGTAGCTTACAATCCAAACTCCATGAATAGTCAACTTCAAGTCAACCGCTTTCGTGGTCAAAACGGTTCAAGATTTTGCTAGGAACAGCCATGGGTCTGGCCGTTTAAGGTGTTGAACGAGCTAGAACCGAGCTTAGGCCCAGTTAAGGTCTTTCTCAAATAAAAAAAATAAAAAAATCAATATAAATTAGATATTAAATAGTAAACGAGCCGAGCTCGAGCCAAGATTTGGCCCGTTTAAGGTACTGAACGAGCTAGAACCGAGCTTAGGCCCAGTTAAGGTCTTTCTCAAATAAAAAAAATAAAAAATCAATATAAATTAGATATTAAATAGTAAACGAGCCGAGCTCGAGCCGAGATTTGGCCCGTTTAAGGTACTGAACGAGCTAGAACCGAGCTTAGGCCCAGTTAAGGTCTTTCTCAAATTAAAAAAAAATAAAAAAATCAATATAAATTAAATATTAAATAGTAAACGACCCGAGCTCGAGCCGAGATTTGGCCCATTTAAGGTACTGAACGAGCTAGAACCGAGATTTTATCCTTTTTTCGAGGATTGCATAGGGGCAATTGACGGAACACATGTTCGTGTCAAAGTGCCAAACAAAAACTATTATTTTTGTTAATAGTTTTGTGCTTATTTGGTTATATTGTTTACTTTAATATACTTTGTATTGTTGTATTTGTTAACCATAAGATTTGTGTTGAAGGGCAGTTTGGGTATTTATGATAATATGATGAAGTATTTGAAACCGCTGGTCAAACTTAAGTCAAAACTGTACACATGAAATAACTAGACTTTTTGTGAACATTATGTGATTTAACAATAATAGCATCTTGGTGAGAAAGTTGCATTTTCTTTATAATGCCATGTCTTTTTGGAACTGTGTACAAGGCTTCATTGTTGCATAAGGCTGTTGGGATTGGGAACCCTGACTCATTGTTGCATTAGGCTGTTGGGATTGGGAAGGGTATTTTTGAAACGAGCTAGAACCGAGCATAGGCCCAGTTAAGGTCTTTCTCAAATAAAAAAATAAAATAAAAAAATCAACACAATTTAATATTAAATAGTAAACGAGCCGAGCTCGAGCCGAGATTTGGCCCGTTTAAGGTACTAAACGAGCTAGAACCGAGCATAGGCCCAGTTAAGGTCTTTCTCAAATAAACAAAAAAAATCAAAAAATCAAAAATTAAATATTAAATAGTAAACGGTGTCGCCAGAAGGTGTTTCATGTAGATATTAAAACAACATATAAAGGTTTGTAACAAGAATTTTCAACTACATCTTCAGTTTGCAATAAGAACTATGGTAGTTCAAGCAGCCCAAGAAAGTCATATAATTTATTTGCTGCAGTCAAGTTTATTAATGATTTGCATTGGGTTGAAAAAATGTAAATAAAATTTTTTGCTAAATAAAAGTTTTGGGAAAGTAAATGTAAATTGCTTTAGTCGTTTAAATGATTCGCAAAAGTGGCTCCAATACCACCGTTGGGATTCGTACACAGGATTTAAACTTAACTGCCATGGAAATCTTGTGTACGAACCAATCTTGACCTTCGGCAGTTCAGATGTGAATACAATAAAATTTGTAGAAATAAGTTAGAACCATCATTACCTTGTAGAAATAAGTTAGAAAACTGAAAGAGAAGATTGATTGTTTTTTTTTAAAAAAAAAACAAGAATATACCAATATAATGAGTAAAACATACCTTTTGCATCTGTGTTCAACTGAGAGCTTCAAAATTCAATAATGGAGGATTAGAAGCAGGTCGCATAGATTGCCCTGAACATGCAAGAATGGGAAAATTAGAAAACACGAAAATAACAAAGAGATGTTCCACAGAGAAAAACATTAACCAATAATGAAAATTCATAATAATGCTATAAACCAATAGAAAAAAATAATTAGGTAACGAGATGAATACATTGAACTAGCAAATGTGCAGGTTGAGCGGGTCGGGTAACGAATCAATGATTGGGTAAAAATCTCACTTAAACTTAGTATATCTGGCAAAATGGATGAGTCAGGTTGGGCGGGGTGACGGGTCAAAACGTTCAGATCAGAACTAACAGGTCTAAGAATGATTATTCTGGTTGGGCGGGGTAGCGGGCAGTTTTAAAAAAAAATCTGTTAACTTCACAACATACATACAATGAACAACTTTACAATGTTGAATATATCACCGTGTAAACTTGTTCTTTTTATAAAGAAGACTTCCAACATTATAGCATGACAACTTGAACCCTTTTAAACCCGAACCCATTTTGACTCACTAGTAACAAGAGTAAAAGATGTTTGGTAACCAAACTTTATTTATCTTATTACACAATAATACAGTATACACTTTTGAAAAAAGGTAAACTTTGAGTTTTGCAATCTAACAATATACTTTTCGACTAAGAAGTAATATAGATATTTTCAAGTATATAATATAATATAAGCAGTCTATCAAACAATATATCTTTCTTTGTAATCTTTTTGATGTTTTCTGCAGCTCCAAGAATCGTCCTAACGAGGGGACTGCCTCGGAATGCAACAACATGCAGATGATCAAGCTTTACTTGCACGCTCCATGTCCGCGCCTAAACCAACCAACAGTCAATATACAATAAGAGGCAACAATGTATTTTCTATTTTAGTTTTACTTAAAGGGTATAATAGTAAAATTATAATTTTCTTTTCTTTTCCTCCCAACTCGGGAACACAAAAAATATTTAAAATCCTTTATATTTCCTTTCCTTTCCTTTAAACTCGCGAACACAAAAAAAGGTTTTTCATCTCATTTCTTTTCTCTCCTAATTTCCTTTCCCTCCCCTCCTCTTGTTAAATGAGACTCTGGAACACAGTGTCAGAAAAATAATAACTTTCTTCTTTCTAGTCAATTGTAAACTGCCAAACAACCTGAAAACAAATAAAGCAGTGACCTAACGATCAGCGACGGAAAGTAGCATAGGTACACAATGGTGATGAGTGAATGACTTCGAAACAGAAGCCAAGTCGTGATCGTCCCACTGGGTTTATTAGCAGCGAAACGAAGGCATAAACGTTATGACGATCGGAAAAACATAGGCGGCGACGGTACCATAGCGCAGTAGGGTGGCAGCGGCCGGAAGGTTTGGTGGCGAATCCGCTGGTTCAAAGTGTCCTTCGTGTGATCCGAACCTTAGCTCTAGATACCACTTGTTAGGGTTAAACATGCACACGAACTGAACACAACACACGAAAGCAATAACGAACACGAGGATTTAACGTGGTTCGGTCGAAACTGACCTACGCACGCAGGTGACAACTAGGTATTTCTTTTATTGAGTGACAAGAGATTACAAGTACATAACGTCAAATATATAGAGATACGACTAGGGTTTGTATCTTATTAAACAAGATATCTAAACCGGACCGGGCTTTGGTCTGGCCACCCTACACCTGTCTGCCTTTTGGACTTCAAATAATAAATCGGGCCACACAAGGTCTACGAACCCAACACCTACGAGTACCAACTTTAGATGTCACAGATTGGTTGCGTCTTCAAACCAATCCTGAATTACAGCTCATGAAAATTTATATTTCCAGATTTGTTATAGACTTATTATAGTATTTGTTCATCTTTTAGTTTGTTGTTCCAATTTTAGTTTTACAAATTATTGAAGAACTTATATTTCTTTTGTTTGAATTGAAAATTGGAACATTGATTGGTTGTATCTTTTTATCCGGAACAAATTTTTTATATAATTTCGGCTATCTGTTCACTAAAAAAAATGCAATGTAGTGGCATACAAAATGTGCCACTAATTAACAAAAAAAAAGTGCCATTAAAGACCCTTGTAAGAATGTGCGGCACACAAAAAAGTGTTACTAGAAGCAGTGACACTAAAGCCTTTTAGTGGCACTTTTTCAATCCGCACAAAGTTTTTAAGCTTTTAGTGACTTTTTTCTTTTTGCCACAATATTAAAAAAGAATTTTGTGACACAATTTTTGTGCCATTAAAAAGTAATCCCAGTTATATATCCGTACTAGTTTTAGTGACACTTTTTTTTGCCACAATATAAAAAAAATTGTGACATAATCTTTGTGTCTATATTTTTAGTGACACATAATTTCACCACATAAATTAAAAGATTTATAACATAAAATATAATATAAAAGTTCGATAAATTTGTAAATGTAAAAAACATAATATTAAAACTTCAATAATAAGTTCAATCCATAACATATTCCAAATGTTAGGAAAAACACAAACTATGTAATAAGTAGCATATTCTAAATTCCAAATGTTTACACGATAGATCTAAATGCTCTTTTGGGTGAGAATTACACTTGATCAAACTTAGCTCCAAAGCTTCTCTTGATATCTACCCTGCCATCATCAACAATATAAACAAGCATTAGTTTTGATTAAAAAAAATATATAAAAATCTTTTTTACGAAAGTCATTGCTCTTCATTAAAAAAAACATGTATAATAAAATGGTCCAACCATCTAACAATTAGATAAAAATCCAACATGTAACATGTGACTATTTATAATTGACACAAACACACCGAAATTTTAAAAACCAACATATTACCTTAACTACAAAGTCCACAAAAATTTAAAGATCAATTATCTAAACGTCTTTCTTGCCCTGTAAAATAAAAAGTTTGGCTGATCAATTTCATTCCAAAGATTACAACATAAACACATCCATTTAATACGGAAAAATAATTAAAACATAACAAGTTAAAAATATTTAATCTGAAATACTTGAAAAAGGGAAACTAAACTATCTGAAGCCTTCATCATACAAGCCTACAATAGTTATGTTGTCTTATATGGAACCAAGTTAAAAGTAAATACCTATAATATTTAAAGTTTTTACCACTTTTAATAAAACATTACTAACATTTAAACTATAACTTTAGCAAACTAAATGTATAATGCAAGAGTCTGTCCAAGATTTTAACTCACAAACCTAATAGGTGAAGAGTTTCATCAAAATCACATGATAATGTCATGAAATAATAAGACATGTTGCACCAGAAATGTTAATTCTAATTGATAATTAATAAACCTCAATCATGCGGGTATCACCAAAACTCCGAAAAACAAAATAGATTTTTACCTTAAAAAATCCCTTTGTGCCGCTTGTTCCCTTAGCGGGCATGGATGCAGTGGTCTTTTTCCTGAGCGATTGTGTCATGTTCTTTATTGTATCAAGATTGCAACTGCACTTATAAGACAAACAGCAAGCTGCATGTGTTGCAACATGAATCAGCCGGAACATCACACCAGTAAAACATAAACCAACTGTCAGATAGAAAACGTAGAATATGGAAATCAAACATGAAAATTGTCAATGCAGTATGTGGGCTCGTATAAAGATTAAAATTGGCGCGTCCATGATAAGACATAGCCAGAAGTTGTACCTGATCCAAAAGCAATATCACCAGCGCCTGTGATAATCACATACTTCCCCAAAACCTTGGTTAGTATCAGAAAGTAATAATCATCCACTTATACACTAGTGATGATAATAAAGTATTACTTGTACATGTTTTTGACTGACGAAACATGACACCGGTATCATTTTACTTATAGCTTGATATAGTTGTTTTTTATTTAGATAAAAATAGGATATGCAGCCTTTTAATAAGTGTCTCATCTAGGTATGAGCATGGGATGGTACCGGTACCGACCCCGATTTTCCCGATCCAAAAAATTAGGAAATTCTTGGTACTGGTACCGGGACGGTACCGGGATAATACCGGTCCGAGGGTAAAAAATCGGGAAATACCGGTACCGTACCGATCCCGAAACTTAAAACTTTGGTACCGATTCGGTACCAACGATACCAAATCGGTACCGATTTCGGTATCGGTACTGGTACGGTACCGGCACCAATCGGTACCGATACCGATTTTGCTCATCCCTAGTCTCATCTACCACCCCTTCTGACCTGCCTTTAATATGTTTCAATCCTTCAAACTCTCAAACATACAACTTGAAACATATTCCTTTCCAATCAAAAGCAAATTAACCATAAACCAAATCAACAAATTTGCCCATCCTCTGATACATAAGTTTAAGCATTTAGTAATTCTGTAGAAAACAAAGTTTAAGTGCTTGTGCCCTTGTGAATATTTTAAAAAATAAAAGAATCATAAAAGAACTGGTAAAAGTTTTTGTAAGCCTTTCTTTTTGCCGACAAACATTGTCATATCCTAATCAAGTGTACCCTTGCATTCTTGTTCTTGATATTAAAAATAACCTACAATGACGGTTTTCAAGATTCACCCTTTCAAGAACCCCAACTACTATTTGTGTAACATAATCAAGAGGCCAATCACCAAGTTAACCAAATGTTTAATAAAATAACAAAAGCAAAGTTCAATATTTGACAAGTAATTACAAAAACACATTACAAGATTAACACACTAAATCACCTAAAAAGTAATGAATTCAAGCAACCAACCAAAATAAATAAATAATTAAACCAAGAAGTCAGTAACACTTGATATAAATCACATTAAAACCCACATCAATCAACCGACATCTTCAAAATATCAAAGTCTGCCATAAATTCATTTAGGATTGTGTAGCAGTGTAGGGTTTCAGATGGTATGCGTTTGGGTCAGAATTGGTTACGAATTAGCAGGGGATAATGGATCGACTCAATAAAGGGTAACTTTGGTTCAGATAAGTGGTTTTAATGGGTTAACTTGACACGTTTTGAAGCACTATCCAAGCTGCCCATCTTGCGACATTTACTTAGGAGCTAAGCAGTTAATGCAGAATAATATCGGATATCGGTCAACAACCGATATCTGAGGTATTAGTTATCGCAGTGAGATATCGGTGGGATATCGGTAATTTTAATATAAAGTAAAATTCATATATATGACAATTTAACACTGATAATTCAGTACAGTCTCCTACCATTAACAAATTAACCTTTTACAAATTGCAAAACATTAACAATCGTAGCAAGTAAGAATTGATTAAGACTTCAAACACTAACATTGAGCACTAAAAGTTGATAATTAAGAATTAAAACACTGATATCGGGAATATCTGTGATATATCGGTCAAATATTAGTCCAATATCGGTAAATATCGTTGATATTATTGGTACCGATAATATGAACCGATATTCTGATTTAAATATCACTAAGGAACCGATAACCAATATATCAGTGATATATCGACGATAGCTTAGGAGGCATATTATGATGATACGTGTTATCAATTTAATAAATACTATCTGAATAGGATCACATTTAATGGGTATTTGAGTTTTTGTTTGGTCATATCATTGCTTTTTGTTAGAAATTTACAATGAGAAGTATGTTGTACGACGGAAAGAACTCATTACTCCAGCCTAAAGTCCACTTCATAGCATTGCTCCATCATACATTGATTATGTATGAAATTCTACAATTTGACCAAAAGTCCCACCAAAGTACAAGGACGCAAATCGACATCATCAACGCACTTCCTCCTAAAGCTTTTGGATAGAAACAACCTTCTTTGCTTGATATTAAACTGATGTATGTACCTATTCGAGTAATGTTCGATCCTCACGTTAAGGACCCTTAATGAACTCCTATGTAATTGATGTATGCAAATATTCGAAATATGTTGGATCTGATGCGACGCGCGTGGTTGCTTATTATTTCAATTTATTTTATTCGTGGATGGTGGATGGTGATAATGTACTAAGGATTATATTATGCAAGTTTATATAAAAAAAACTCTATTTTGGTTCCATTGAAAATGTGTATCAAGCAAATTTGGCACACGCATTGTGACATTAAAAGCTTAAATTTATGTGAGATTTTGAATCCCATTATGAATGTTGCTAAGAAAATATGGCATGCCCGAAGTTTCATTAAATACCTAAATTTTAGTGACACAAATACAAAATGTCACTAAAATTGTATGCCAGGCAACTATGGCATACATAATGTGCCATCAAAACCTCGATTTTAGTGGCACAAATTCTAAATGCTACAAAAAGTGTTTGTCAATAAAATGTGGTATACGTAAGTGCCATGAAAACCTAAACAGTGGCACAAAAACTAAGTGCCTTTAAAAGCGTGTGCCACTAAATAGCATTTTATTTGTAGTGATTTCACTATCCGAATGGATACAAATTCGGATAGTGAAATCCACTATCCAAAATGTTCGGATATCCGAAACTCCGGGTATCCGACTTTGAATACCCCTAGTGACCATAACACTGAAACAGGCTTGGTAGACGTAGAGAAAGGAGTTTGTTGTTGAGCTGGAGAAGTTGGATCAACATGAGAATAAAGAAACAGCGATTAAACTTAAATATAAATAGTCTATGGAAGCTGCCGAAAATTCATTTTTTTTTTGCATTATTGAAGAAAATGCGGAAACAAATGTATATATCAAGAGTTAAAAATAAAAGGGAGTGGATTGTATATACTCTTCACGTAAAAAAAAGGGTATTTGAAGAGAGTCAAACCTTTTGAAGTGGTGGAGGTTGCTTAAAGAAGTAATAAATTAATAATTTTCTGTTGGGTGAGGGTGATTTCTTAGTAACCGAGGTTACTATGTTGGATGTGAAAAGGCGGTTTAGGGTTGTGGGTCAGTCTTCGGGACCGGAGTACGGTTCTCTTTTGCTTTTATTAAAAAAATTTGGGATATTATGAAGGTGGAATTCTTTGAGGCGGTTCAACAATTCTTTATGGAAGCTTCATTTCCAAAAGGATGCAACTTCTCTTTTGTTACTTTTACTTTGATCCCAAGGTACAAAGTCGGGTGCTAGTCAAAGACTTTTGTCCAATTAGTTTTATCGGATCGATTTAAAAAGTGGTAGGTAAAGTTCTAATGAACTGAGCATGGTTATTGACTCTGTTATTAGTCCCGAACAAATCGCCCTTTTATTAATTTTTTTAATATAAGAAGGCAAATTTTAGTTGGTTCATCAGTTATGAATGAGATTATAGAGTGGTTAATAGAGCGGAATAAAATCTTGATATTCAAAACTGTTTTTGAAAAGGCGTATGATTCTTTATTGTGGAATTTTTGTTTTGGAACACATGGGTTTTCAAACAACATGGATTTCTTGGATTAAATTATGTTTGGGATTGGCTCGTATAACATTTTTGTTAATGGAAATCCGACTTTGAGGAGTTCAAGATGCACCGAGGATTATGTCAAGGCGATCCTTTGTCTTCGTTTCTCTTTTTAATAGTTATGGCGAGGGTACATGTTACTATGGACTATGGAGGATGCTATTGAAGCGGGTATTTTAAAAGGGCTCGGATTAGTAGGACAGAGAAGGTATCTCTCATTTATTTTAAGTAGACGATGCTA
Source organism: Bidens hawaiensis (assembly GCF_021521415.1). Classification (NCBI taxonomy): domain Eukaryota; kingdom Viridiplantae; phylum Streptophyta; class Magnoliopsida; order Asterales; family Asteraceae; genus Bidens; species Bidens hawaiensis. The sequence goes on from NW_027491224.1 coordinate 2,232,798, forward strand.
TATGTTTAGGGTAATGGTCGGAGTCAAACATAAACGATATTGTTCAGATCTTGAACTGTTTTTATTTGGCTTAAGGGTTAAAGTTAAATTTATTCATATCTAATTTGTATGGAGTAGGGGGTTCATATGAGAAGGTGTTTTTACGTGATTCTTCGATAGGATGTTTTCCTGCTAAAATCTAAGTAGCACGGTAACGGGTACGGTACGGGGACGTTACAGGTACGAAAAATGGCAAAAATCAAAAATCCAAGATACGGGTACTGCCAGGGTACGGCAAAAATAATATATAAAAAATACAAATATATTAAACAAATTTCAAAATAGATTTATATAGATATAAAGTGAAAACTCCAAAAAAGACTATGTCAACCATAGATAATTAATTATCAATAAAAAATAAATAGATATATAATTTTTATTGATATATATATAATCAATTTTAAACATTTTATGTATAAAATTATAAGTTGAGGACTAAATGTAAACTAGTCTAGATAGAGAGGGTTAAATGTTAAAATGCATAACCTAATTTAATATTTTTATGTAAAACTTAACAAGTTTGAGAGGCTAAATTCAAACAAAGAAATGATCAAGGGGTTAAATATTAAAATTAAACTTATTTAACCCTAACAAAAATTAACACAATATCAGCCGCCACTTTCTTCTTCTTCCTTCTTCTTCATAGGGTATTCGGCGCCGGAATTCTTCACCGGAATATACTATGTGGCCGCTCTGCCATGCTATTGGTTGTAAAACATCTCAGAATCGTTTGTGAACCGTCCCATCTAACGGGTTCGTTTAGGAAACGTTTCTGACACGTTTCCGACGCGCTCCCGTCCCCACGCCGTCCCTGGGACCTGTACGCTAACCTCCAAGCCGTCCCCGTGCATCATAGGCTAAAAATCCCATCACCCATTTGTGTTTACCGGTTACTTCAAGTATGAAAAATGTTGAAGATTAGAAGGTTATCATAGATAAATTCAAAATTCGTCTTTCAGCATGGAAGTCGAATTGATTGTCAGTTGGAGCTAGAGCTCCTTTAAACACTTCGGTTCTTATAGGTTTAGGAATTTATTTTCCCCCCTATTCGTAGTGAAAGTGTTTTGAAGATTTGGAAAGAATTATGGTCTGGTTCTTTTGCGGACTTAAAAAAAGACAAAAGAAAAATTCATTGGTGTCATGGAGGTTTTTTCTAAAGAGAAATGTGGTATTCATATTGGTCCCTTGGAGAGTTGGAGGTATTTAACAAGTCTCTTTTACAAAAGTGGCGATGGAGGTTCGTTTAAGATTACAAAATTGCTTGCGGTTTAAGATGATGAAAGTCATATATGGAGGTAAAATGAATATTCCAAATTATCAACACAGTAGTGGGTTGAGGTCATGTGTGTGGTCGTCTAAGTCTAGCTCTTTAAATAACCTGCATGACTTACATCCTATATGGACTATTATAAAAAAGATAGGAAACAACCTAGAAACTAGATTTTGTTTAGACTGTTGGGTGACAGGGACTACGTTGGCGGTTAAGCATCCTTTCTTATATGTGCTAGAGATAAACAAAGAGTTAACGGTGCTTCTTAGAATTGGAGAAGAGAGATTAGAGGAGGAAGAGCGAACAACTTGATAATTTGATAGTCAAGATAAGGCATGTAAGTTTAACATATACTCTTAACATATACTCTAAATCGATCGGTTTAGAATTTCAAGGATATGATGGACTTCACAGTTAAAGGTGTTAGGAAGGTTAATATATTGTTCAAAGGACTATATGGTTTAAATTTCTTCTTAAAAAAGTTAATATTTATGCTTGGAGGGTGTTAACTCTTGGATCAATTTCTCATCAATAATTTTTATTCATAAAATCTAATGGTTATCGATCAAACAAACGTATTCTTTGTGTGTATATTATTCCATCGATCCTAAATTGTTATCCCAGGTAAAAATATGTAAAATGTAACTTGTCACATGAAACTCATGTTTTCTGATAAAACTACTTTTCGTATTATGGCGGCCTACCTTATCCACTGCTTCCTGAAAAAATGCAGAAAAAAACTTTACAAATTAAGTAAACACATGGCATGACTTGATCAATAAAAGGCTACTACTAACGAGAAGAATTTTCATATACAATAGTTTGTATTTAGACATTGCATCTTAAAATGAGTCCTAAATTAGAAGTTAGAGGTGCACAAATCGGGTTCAAATGGAAAACCCGAACCGGTTCCAAACCGGTTTTTTCACACCGGGTTGTAAAATGGCACCGGTTCCAATCAAGAACCGGTTCGGTACCCGACCCGAACTGATGCCCAGATATGCGAACTTTTATGAACCGGGTAGGGTATGAACCGGAACCGGTTTTTACGTAAAAACCGGTTCCACCGGTTTTTTTTGAAATTTAAATATTAGAGCCGTTGGGAACCGGTTCCAACGGCTATATAGCCGTTTTTGACCGTTGGAACCGGTTTTTTAACTATAAATAGGTTATTTTCTTACTATAAATAGCAAGGTTTGTTTGTTTACTTGTTAAACCACTTCCAAAACTATAAAACACACTCCAAACCACAATTAACCTTAAACCGACAACAAATGGCAACCAATGATGACGTTGTTATGGTGATCGAAACAACAAGATGCCCCGATGTTTGGGTTCATTACGATTTGTGTCTCATGACCGACTCACATGAGTTGGCACGTTGCAAATATTGCTCGAAGTTTCTTAAAGCAGGGTCCAACTCGACATTACGAAAACATACGAATAAGTATTGTCGAGAGAAAAGAAGATTGGAAGCTAAAAAAACGGAAGTGGGAGAGTCGTCCGGCTCTACAACCCAAAAATAAGTATTCCCGGATTAAAACGACGGACTTTGTTTTTTATGTTTTAGTTGTTATGTTTAGTATCGTTTATGTTTTAATAATGTTTGTAATAGTTAGTTTTTAAATATAGGAAACAAGTTATATATAGGTTTGTAATAGTTAGTTTTTAATGGAAACAAGTTATATATAGGTTTGGGCATCAAAAACCGGTTCCAACGGCTATATTACCGTTGGAACCGGTTCCAACGGATCTATTATCTCAAAAACCGGTTCCAACGGCTATATTACCGTTGGAACCGGTTCCAACGGTAATATAGCCGTTGGATTCCAACGGCTAATTGGTGTCTAAAAAACCGGTTCCAACGGCTATATTACCGTTGGAACCGGTTCCAACGGCTAGTTTGACTTTTGTTTGACCCTTCAAAAAAAACCCGTAGGAACCGGTTTTTCCGGGTACGAACCGAACCGGTTCCAATTAAGAACCGGGTAGGAACCGGGTTGGAACTGGTACTGACATACAAATAGGAGAACCGGGTACGATTTTCGGGTACAAAAATACCCAAACCGGGTATTGTTCCAACCGGGTTGGAACTGGAACCGGTTCCGGTTCGGTTCCACCAGTTAGGTTCCGAAACCGGTTTTTTTGTGCACGTCTATTAGAAGTTACATAACAATAACTGACTTGATCAATAAAAGTCTTACTGATCTCCACGTATGTGTGCCGATGTGCGTATTAATTTCTAGCGAACACGTATAGGGTCTTCTTTGGTATCTACGGTACAAAATAAAGTTTGAAAACTCGATTATCCAAAAAAAAAAGAAAAACAAATTCAAAACCGGATTAGGTAAAAGCAGAGGCAACTGAATGAGCCCAAAATCTGAGTAGACCCTTGACCTCAACATCATGTTTGCAACTCATTGCCCTTGTCAGTTCTTCGATCTCATACGTCTCTTTTTGCGGTGAATCTTCAACCGGGTGCTCTTCAAATTTAGATATCTGATTGTTTGTGAGGATATGGTGTTGAAACCAGTATGAGTCGAAGAGATTGTAGATGAGTTCTTCTGGTGTTGCCATTTTAGTGGTGGAATATTAACTTCTTGGTGTTTGATTTATAAAGACGTATTGGATGTGGATTACGTATTGGAAGTTTTCTTTTAGTTGGACTTTGTCAAATGGATGACGCGTTTTTTTTTATCACATTCCCACTAAGGCATTATCCAAAGGCAACTAGCCTATTAACCGGATATTTTATTAGCAATAAATGAATCAGATATTTTATGTATTTTTTTAAATTCTAATTTTTATTTAATTTTAATTTTAATAGTAGCTGTTTACAAATGCCAAAATGAATGTGGACTTCCCGAAAATATTGATTATATATTAACATTTATTTGAAAAATAATTATGCACCTAAAATGTGTATTCTTTTGTTAATATAACCATGTTAATAGAAAATAAGTGTTAACTTTTGATTACTAATCATGCTTTACTTCCTTTTTTCTTTGAAAGTCCTTAATTTGTGCAACTGGTTACTTAGTAATCGAACTATATTAAAAATTTATACTAGTAACCAATTACAACTTACAAGAACTATTTGTTTGCTATTAAAAATGACTATTAAACTTTTCAACAAAATTAAATATAATCGGCCAATCAGGTACGCGGTGACGACTGACGACCCCTTTGACATATCATTACAACTCTTGACAGCAATAGTGACGACACTAGCTAGTCATCGCAAGTATTTATCGTTATAAGTGGAATATATCGTCACAATAACTGTTGTCGATATTTGCTCACCCTATATCGACAACGTGTCGTAGCGATAGGTTTAAAATTGAATAGAAAAATAGTTTTCAACTGTCAACAAGCACACTTTATCATAGTTGAAACACATATCGAGTGGCTTCGACTTTGTCCATTAAAACTTGAAATATACCAAAAGTTTGATGAAAGGGCATCCCTTGTTCAAACTGTAAGAGACAATGACGGTCACATGGTATACACATACATATTTTGTTGAATATAATCTCGATCACACACTTTTGGTGTTGATCGTGTAGCCATGAATACTTTAGTTTTAGTGTCATTATCTATACATTATGTCTGGCCCAGATTATTAAACTTGAAATTTGGAAATCAACGAAGTTGCATCGTTTAATTCATTAATTGTAAACCCCTGACGGGTTGTCTTCGTATGATGAGAAGCATCACGAACATAGGAAATTTCGGCCAAGGCTATAAAATCCGATTGTGTAATCAAAATAGGTGTTAATCCAAATTATGCAAAATTAGGGGTGAACTTTTTGTGAATTTGTTGTAGTCTCGCTTTCAAAGACGAAATTGCGAAGAGACCCAAACTTGGAGAACGAAACATGATTCAGTTGAGTTTGTTTGCTTATATGAAGGTGTGAAGAAACAACCCAATTTGGAATCACTTGGAAGACGCTAATTTATATCCAAAATCTGGTAACTTACTTTAGATTCTAATACCTATTGAATAGGATTTAGAATTGTTGTTATAATTCTCGTTCAACCGCTGGACCTAGAATCGAAACGACCAAATTGATACTTGAAACTTTTGAATTATGGAAACCATGTTTTAAGATTCCTTAATTAGTTAATTTTAGAAAAGAATGTGCCCATCATATAAAGTTCCGCGTGCATCAATTCAGCAAGTAACTTTGTTATTTAAGGTAGCAACGGTGTTTAGGATGTTTGGCGACCTGAGTTCTCAATGACGGTGAATTCGGACGTGAACTCGGGTGCGGGCTGCATACAAACACTAGATGCAAATGTTGACGTTTCCTCATTCATTTTGGGGAAATCACCGGTGATGCTTGATAGTTGATATAGCCCATAAAATGCCTACTGTGGTTTTTATGGTTGGTTGCATTCGCAACAAATGGTTTCTAATGTTTATATTATTTTACCCCAGTTTTGTAAGCCACAAGGTTGAGTATTGAAAACCGTCGCCGCCTACTAATTGGTTTCCAGGGTGCTTGTGGCATTCGTCAATTTCGGTTTAGTCTTTGTACTCGTTTATTTACCCGTTTGTAATTGGATCTTTCTATTTAATAAAAAACGTTGAATTATTAACTATGTTTTCGGTTTTATCTTTATCGTAATTACACGTGGCTCGTAACCATTCGTTTAATGTAAAATATGTGTATTTTTACAACAATTGATCACCAAACCAATTTCGAGGGACCGTGTTGCAAATAACAAAAAAATATATATTTTTTTCCTCTTCTTTTCCCCTCTCCCCGTCGCCAACACCCCCCCCCCCCCTTCAATATTTTTTTGATTAGTTAAACCCATAAATTGAGGAATTAGATCAATTAGTTGGAGCCTTAACATACACGCTTCATCTCGTTATGGTATAACGCGTAAATGACAGCTAATTTATATCAAATCGTATCAATTTACTTAACTCTAGCTGCGGACTGAACTTGACCTCGTTAGCCTATAAATACATGTCCAAAACTCAATTAAATGGCTCCACACCATCATCTCACCTTCACGAAGCAAACCCCTAAGTCAATTGCATCTAAGAAGTCGTTCTGAATCTCGTTGGACATCGCGTTTTGGCCGAAACCCTAGCTTTTGGTTCTCCTTCAATCCTTCATCATATTAGGTAATTAACATACGGGTTAGGTTTGGATTTGGCGTTTGATAAAACCCATCTGTCAATTTTAATCGACGGAGGGTATATAATCTTCAAATTAGGGTTCTTATGGTTTAGGGTTTATAATAGAATTGGGAGAAATCAGAACAACAGTATACATATTTTCTTTTCCGTGTTCTAAGCATGTGAGACACTGGTACAGATGGCCAGTGCATATTTGTTAAACACCTTGAAACGGCCTGGGGCGCGGGTTCGATTCCCCCATGCCCGGTTTTTGTTGATATTTTTAATATTAATTGTTTTTAAACCTTTTTAATTATTAAATACTTTACTATATTAAAATAAATATTGTTTACACTCGTTTAACTAAACCGAACCCCATTGAACCTTTAAAAATAGAGTTTATTTAACGTTTTCGTATATATATATATATATATATATATATATATATATAATTCGCAATATATATTTTAAATGGTTAAACTTATATTTTTCATTTAATATTTCAACACGATTTATAAGAATAACTAAACTAATAAAAGTTTTAATTACACTTTTAAAAACCCGTTTTAAATATACGTAACAAACTAACGATTCCCAAATCTATTATAAACCTATTTTTGTTTTGTATTCATTCTTTTCACTTTAGATATTTATGTTGTTTATATTATATAACTAGGACAAATTATCGGGACTTCTCGCTTAACCACCTAGTTGCTTTAATCGTTACCACCTCCTCGTTATCGTATTCCCTATTCCAAGCGAGTTCTTCATAACCCCATTTTAACGCTTTTAATATTTTTTTGGGGTGTAGCATGTCACAAGTTTTATCTCGTTAGTTATGTGTTTGTTTACAAACCGATTCACAATTAGTGTACATGTTAATATTATTCTTGAATATTATTTATGATTATACGTGAACTTGCTTGCAACGTTTTTACATTTCTTATGGTGGAAGTTACGCAAATGCATACACATAGTGGGAGGGTCCGACGGGACGTACCTACGGCGTCCAACGTTACGACTTCGGTTGTTCGTAAGGTAGTTCTCACTTCCCCTATTACTACGGCCTCGGTTGAAGGAACGGGAGGACGACATTAATTGATTTCATTTACTTTACGCTTGAATATTTATTACATTACGAACGTTGAATCGTGCCTTTTATATATGTATACTCAAAAACTTATGAAAACTCACCAACATAAGTGTTGACAAAATATATTATTTTCAACGTGCTATAGGTTGAATTGATGGCATGCTAAGGATGAAGATCATTAATACACCTTAGGATATTTGAATAAAGAACTTATTATTGTTTTGATGAAGTGTTTTTTTTTTGTTTTTATTTATAATTATGAATAATTGTGTACTTGTTACGTTATGAAATTAAATGATATAATTATTGCCGCTTTAAATAGTGTTACGAGCTATGAGTGATCTGTACGTTACACCCGGGCGTATTCCGCTTAAAACCGAGGTGTTACTGTGCTGGTGGTAAACTGCTGGTCATAGCAATACTAAACCCTAGTAAAGTGAGTTGTTACTTCTGTTAGTTCCTTGACTGTAAGGAGCCCACAGCTGATTTTGGGTCAACATATTTTGAGCTGAAAAACTGCTCACAAGGATTAATGCATTTTGCTGAGTTATATGAGCAGCAGGCTAAGTAATTGTGTAATAGCCGATTAATGAAAGAAGTTGACAATTCAAAATAATCTCTACTTAAAAGGTTAGAAATGATGGCTTTGACTTTTACAGATGTTGACCGGGCATCCGGCTTCCGTAGAAGTTTCGAGTTGTTTGGTACCTGTTGCATTAATAGCAGGATTAACAGCATGTTTCAAGATTACGCTTGGCTATATCCTGGTTTAACTTTTCAGATGAAATTCTTGAAAATTCTGTAAAAGTTTATATGTGATTGGCAGAAGCAGCTATTGGTTCGTGAACGTAGACGCGTGTGCATCAACTTTGATTAAAATTACACATAGAGAATGCTGATTTGAAATTTTACCAACCCTTAAATTTTTATGTTGTTGCTTTTTGGTCCACTAACATTCGAACCATAATGCCCAACCCCCGGTCCTTGATTAGCTTGCGGTTGCATAGCAACATCTGTATTACACGACGTAACAACAATTCTACTACCGCCAGATCCAAACTTATGCATGGCTTTCTGCTGAACAGAAGGAGGGTCAGCTATAATTACACCTGCCTGCTGCACAATAGGTTGTTTACTGCAAAATATTCAACACAATAATCAACTACGCCACAAACGTTGGATTTTGTCACATTTTCTGTTTCGAATAATCTATCAGGACTATATTTATGCAAGGTTTAGCATGTGTAATGTCAAAGTCATGATATAGGCATGAGGATACATGACAGTCTGATGTTGATTCTAGAGGTACAAAAGGCCCAGATGGTAGTTTCTTATGTTGGGTTTCAACGGTGGTTCGGAACGAAAACGGTCAAACTATTTTAACCCGTTTTAGTGTATAATGTTCGTTTAAGTAATTATTAATCATATTAATATATAAAAACGAACCAAAAACGCAGCGGATAATAAGCAAGTAAAACGAACCATAAAAACCGAAACCCGAACCCGGATCCGGTTACAACATATACGAGCACGACATATAAATCAAACCATAGATTAAAGTTTAAACTTTTATACCTCGGTTATCGAAACCGGGAAGAACACCGAGAGTGTAACATCCCAAACTTTCTAGAATATTAATTAATATATTAACTGCGTCGGGTGAAATAAGTGAGTTAGTGGAACGATAATAATAAAAATGAAAGAGTAAGTAGGCTATTTAGATGAGATTAATTATAGACCAAAAAGGAAAGATGAGCTTTGAGTCCATGGGCTTAAGGGAGTATAAATACCCCTTAACCCCTAATCCTTTCCATTTCCATCCATATTTTCCATCTTATTCTCTCTACACCATAAAAACACACACATAAACCTTTCCATTTCGGCCGCAAGCAAGAATAAGAAACCGAGATCAAAATCAAACCTTTTATTGATAGATCTTTGAGATACAAGCTAAATACAAGGTCAAGGTTCATAACTAAAGCTAGCCGAAACCTAGAAACATCAAAAGGTATGTTCTCAATGAATAAAGGTCATATTTTTATGAACGGTTTATCATGAAACTTAACCCTAGACTAGATCGGGTCTAGATAAAACATAAAGTTGACAACTTGATGATTAGAATGAACGTAATGGACTCGTGGTTATGAACGGTTAATCAAGAACACCCTAGATCAAGCCTATAACATTTTAACACCATAAAGGTCAGAACTTTATAGATAAGCGGGTTAGATTTTGATGCAAGGTTAATGACGGGTGTTAAAAAGGATAAAAAGGGTAGAAGAAGGTGTTAAAATCTTGTTATGGATCATCAGCTAATTACCAGAGCTGAGAAAGGATTAGAAAATATGATATGGGAACATCAGACCTGAGTTGTCGACCACCAAGAGTTCTCGGTCAGAGTTCTCGGTGACCAAGAGTTCTCGGTCAACCCAAGGTTCTCGGTCATGAGTTGGGTTCTCTGCCTTGGGTTCTCGACCACACAGTTCTCTGTTGGGCCTTGGGCCTGAGTCTAGTTGGGTCTGATAGTGAACAGTTGAGCCTGATTTAACTAAGTCCACAAATGTTAAGCCCAAATCTAATATAAAGCAAACTGGCCCATTATCTTAGGCTTAACAAATAAGCCCAACTTAGAAAATAATTTAAAATGGTAATGGAAAATGTGTTAAGACAGTTAATGGAAATAAAATTTTTCCAAGCTGACTTGGCAGCTTAATCCCAGCCAGGGGCTCTGCCCCTTGAACCCCGCTAGGGGCTGTCGCCCCTAGAACCCCGCTGCCAGGGGCGCTGCCCCCGGACCTACATTCGTTGAGGGAAATAATTAAACTAAAAACACGATATGGGTAGTGATAGTTAAATTGATATGTGTAATTGTTAAACAGTTAGTCGTGCACAGCTTAAGAAAAAGGATAGCCATAAACGGTGAACGTAACCGCATTCAGGTGAGTTTCTAGCCACTTTACTTGTTATGTTTTCGGGGCTGTGTGCATACTCGATGTGATTAGTTAATACACTTACCTTAAGTGGTAAGTGTATGCCATAATTGATATATGTGATAGATATGAATGATTTCTTGTCGATACGCGAACGATCTTCGGAAATTGCGCGTACCGTCAGGTTGTAAATAAAGGTATGAATATTATATATGGATGATTTATGATCGTTATGAATGAATGCTTGTCGGAGCGTGAACGATCTTCGGATATTGCACGTACCGACAAGGAGTATGATTGTTAAGTGAATGATGTGAAGAACGCCTAGAGTGTTCTTATGCTATGATGTAATTGTTGTATATCCAAAGTAAGTGTATGCAGGTACAAGAATGGAAAATGAGTTCTACGTCTGACGTAGTAAGTTAGGATGGCAAATCCTTCTAACTTCTTTTGGATATAGACTTGGCATGTGATGGCGTAGTTAAGGACTGCGGGCCTTATACGTGTTATAGATAATAGATGAGAACGTAATTAAGGACTGTGGACCTTATACGTACTTCAGATAGGAGCCAGCATAGGAAAGGACCGCGGACCTTATACGTGCTGTAATTGCATTGTGGTAGCATAGGGGAGGACTGTGGACCTCGTACGTGCTATGAATTAGGTTGCAACATAGGGAAGGACTGTGGACCATGTACGTGTTGTTAATGTAGGATGGTATAGGGAAGGACTGCGGACCTTGCACGTACCATAAATGGTGAGCATAGGTAAGGACTGCGAACCTTTTACGTGTTCACGACCTTGAGTATAGGTATATACGGAGGACTATGAACGTACTCTCGGTGGACTGAGGTAAGTGATGTATGTATGTATGTATGTATGTACGATAGAAGGGTAACTGGTTAAGTATGGATATGTATCTTCGGATATGTAAGTACGTATGATATGTGTATCTAATGTATGTTGCCTGTTTAACTAGAACTCACTCAGCGTAGCTGACCTTTAGTATGCATGCAGGTATATATGTTTATTGAGAGTGCATGAGGATGACACATGGCATGGATTGAGCGGCTGGCATATGAAGATAAAAGAAATGATGTTTTAAATATGTGGTTTTACGTTATGGTTTTAAAGGAAAGATTGAATGCTTCGTAATAAATGATTGATGTTTTATATTCCTCGAAAGGTTTTAATAAACTCTGATTTGTAAAACTGTGTTTATGAGTAAATCCGACGCTAAAGTAAGGCACCGGGAACGGGGCCTTACAGAGAGCTAACAAAAACGAGAAAGAAATGACACAATCAAAGAACCGACAGAAGATCCGGCGAGATCTGCGAACAACGGCGGCTGATGGCGGTCAGCGGAGGCTTCTGGCGACGGCGGCAGCAGCTGATGGTGGTGGCAGAAGGCGGCGGATAGTAGAACAAACCGAACAGCAACAAAAGTGTACAACAGCAGCAGCGGCTGCAGACAGATGGACAAGAAGCAGCACCAGCGACGTATGAGTGGCTGAGATGGTGGTGTGTGATGTCCAAAGACCGGAGAAGATGGCGGCGTGAATTTTCGATGGCCGGAAAAACGGCCGGCGGTCGGAGGTGGTGTAAGGAAGGTGGCTAGGGTTTTGTTAGTGTTAAGTTTAGGTTAAATATAAACAATAATAAGTTTATATATTATAAGATTAGGGTTAAACCCAATCTGAAACTCAATGGGCTTTAAGCCCAGTCACCAACTAAAAAGCCTAGATCACCAATCTATCATTGTTAATTAATTGTGTCGGGCCCAGTTAACGATTAAGTGAGCGTAAGAATCGTTACCCTCGGTGTAACTCAAACCGGGTCATATTCGGGTAGGTCCGCGTTGACTTGACCCGAACCGACCATATATTCCAACAGTCTCCCACTTGGACGGATTTGGGTTAAGTATCACAATGCTTAACAGTTAGAGGAGTTCTAGTTACACATAGCTGTCCCCAACCAAATATGACATTTTTAAATCCATAACTAAAACATCTTGGAATACCTTATTGCAAGATAATGAATTTATAGTAATCGTTGTCATCTATCCTTTTGGTATAAGACATCAATTGAACAGTGAGACATGGATCAAATCAATCTCATATAGTGTTCAATTATTGTAGTTCTCGATAAAGAGTCAGAGTGGTCCAATCAAACACACAGTAAGTTTGGGTGAGGCCTCACACTTTACCAGTTTGAATCAACGAGGGCGCCAATATGTCTAACTGTTACATTTTCATGTAAGAATATAGAATCCCTTCTTGACTACATACAACTCCACTGAACTCCAGAATATTCCCAATCAATGCCTTTATGACTGGCAGTTACGCAACAACGGTTAACATGATCAAAGAATATTCCTTGGTAAATGAAAGTTCCAATATGTATCTCAGGTCTGAGGATACTAAATGAGCATACTATTATCAAAACATCTTATGATTAAGATCCATGAAGATGATTTGATGCGAGTTACATCCAACGTCATTCATAATGAGGTCTGTGAGTTTGGAAGTCAACTCCTTGAGTCCAAAGTCAAAATAGTCTTAATTCAGAATCGTTCCCACGAGTTTGACCGACTACGGATAATTTAGAATATAATATTCATGGATTAAACGTATTAAAAAGAACACAGTTGTATCAATCAACGTTTGCATTTAACAAGTAAATCAAAGGTGAACTGAAAAGTACAACTTCTTAAATGTTCATACATCCAAATACTAAGTCAAAATAAATCACTAGCAAGTCTAAGCCCGATAGCATCTCTATGCCGATCATGCTTGTCCGGAGTCATCGGCTTAGCGAACGAGTCAGCTAGTTTTTGATCTGTGTCTACTTTTTTTATCACGATGTTTTTATGTTCCAGTAATTCTCGTAAATAGTGGAAGTAAAAATGTGCTTGGCCATGTGATGAAAATTGGGCTCTTTGGCTTGAGCAATAGCACCCGTGATATCACATGTTACGTCGATCATTTTCCTAAACTTGGAACCAGATCGAGGTTGGCTATGAATTTCTTCATCCAAGCAGATTATGAGCGAGATACATCTCGATCATTCTGGAAGTTAGCGTCAGTGTAACACCTTACAGTGAGTTCATTTTCTACTCCTCCAAACACGCTTACGAGACGTCAGGTCTAGTGCATAATAAAACGTACATGACAGAGCCAATCGCTGAAGCAAATAGAATTGCTTGCATTTGCTTTGTCTCAATGTCTGTTGCCGGAGATTGCAATTTGCTAAAACAGTTCCTTTAGCAATAACAGCTCCTATCTTGGAGTTGTCCATTGGGAAGCTTGTCATGACTTTGCTTATGTATGTACTTTGACTTAGCCCTAGAAGCCGCTCATACCTATCTTGGTAGATCTTGATTTCTAGAATATAAGCAACTTCTTCTAGATCCTTCATTGCAAAACAGGATTCCAACCAGTGCTTAACTCCCTTAAGCATAGGAATGTTGTTTCCAATGATCAGTATATCATCCACATACAGGATGAGGAATGATATAGTGCTCCCACTAGCCTTTCTGTAAACACAAGGCTCATCTTCATTTTTGATAAAACCAAACTCTTTGATTTTTCTCATCAAAATGTAGATTCCAACTATGAGATGCTCGTTTGATAATCCACTTGCTCCCTATTGCCCGACCTTCGGAGGTAGCTCAATCAAGTTCCAGACTTGATCATCATGAATAGATTGCATCTCGGTGTTCATGGCAGCTCGCCATTTCTCAGATTCCGGATCCAAGAGTGCAGATATGTAGTTAGTAGCTTCGTCGCCAGACTCGGCTACTAATAAGACTTTTGGACCATCCAGATGCCATAGGTATCTAGGATTGGGTGCGGGAGTCCTACTACTTCTGTGAATGCTCGTGTTCACGCCTGATGTATCAGTAACAACAACTTGTTGATCAGACACTCCAGCTTCCTCAGCGATTGTTTGTGGTTCTTGAATTTCTTCAAAATCGACAAAGTAATCTCCAATTCCACGATCGAGAAATTCTTTCTCTAGGAAGTGGTCTTTCCTCTTGATAGAAATCATATTTGTATCAGGATGAAAGAAGTAATAACCGCTTTGGTTGTAGTATTTGACGAATGCGGGAGGCGGTTATAAGGGAGAAACTCCAAAGGGAGTGAGGCAAGTTAGTTCTACACATCATCGATCGAACGATGTTCAGCAAAGTTCGATTCTTCCTCTCACTCACGCCATTATGTTGGGGTGTGCCAGGTGGAGTGAGCAGTGAAACAATTCCACCCTCTTTTAGATGAGTAATGAACTCTGAGCTGAGATACTTTCCACCTCGATCTGATCGAAGTATCTTAATGGTTTTACCAAGTTGGTTTTCTACTTCGTTTTGAAACTCTTTGAACTTTTCAAAAGTTTCATGCTTGTGTTTCATAATATACACATAAGCATATCGACTATAACCGTCGATAAAAGAAACAAAGTATCTTTCATGGTTTCTAGACATGGTTCTGGAAGGTCCACATACATCTGTATGTATGAGTCCTAACAGATCTCTTGCTCGTTCACTTTTATGAGGGAAGGAGTCTTTGGCGAGTTTGCTAGCTAAGCAAGATTCACAAACATCAAAAGAGTCCGGTCCTTTGGATTCAATAATCCCTTCGGATTGGAGTCTCTTAACTCTTGCCTTGCTTATGTGACCAAGTCGGCAATGCCATAGAAATGTATCATTGATGCCATATCTGATACGTTTTGAAAGATTATATACGTTATTATTAGTTTGAACATCAATCTCATAAATACCATTTCGAGGTTCAGCCTCAAAATAAAAGATACCATTCAAGTAAGCAGAAATAGTCATGCCATTAAAAACGTACTTAAAACCTTGTTCAAACAACAACGAAACTGAAACGGTGTTTACGGTCAAACCAGTAGCATACAAACAATTATTCAAATGAAAAACTAGACCAGATGGACAAGTAAAAACTGAAAAAACTCCAGTTGCCAGAACTGGTACTCTCTTCTCATCTCCAACGATAAGTTCCATGCTGCCTTTATTCAGTTTCCTCCACTTCTCAGGGTCCTGCAAGACATTAACGATGTGGAAACCACATCCGGTATCAAATACCCATGTGTTGCTAGAGACAGTGAAAAGTTCAATAACATATATGGAAATACCTCGAGAAGAGCCTTCACCATTGGCCTTCTTCTTCTTGATCTCAGCAAGGTATTCGGGACAGTTTCGCATCCAGTGTACCATTTGGTTGCATTTGTAACACTGGCGCTCCTCAAAGGGGGGCGGTGGTGGCTTTGCAACTTTCTTGTCAGTGTTGGTGGCAAACTTGGCAGCAACAGTAACCTTCTTCTTGCCTTTTCCCTTATAACCCTGATTCTTGGATTTAGGCTTCTTAATACCAGCAGATCGGATCATCAGAACTTGATTGGTCCTTAAGGAATGTTCATCTCAGCCGTCTAGAGCATTTTGTGAAGCTCCGGCACTGTCTTCACCCATGCATTCATGTTGAAATTCATTACGAACTGGTCGTAAGAGCTGGGAAGAGAGTTGAGGATGAAATCCGCTGCCATCTCATCGGGCAGGAGATAATCAAGTTTCTTGAGCTGATCGATGTGCCCCTTCATCTTTAGGACATGCGCACTGACGGGAGACCCTTCTGACATCTTGTAACTAATGAGTTGTTTCATGGTATCGAACCGTTCCTGACGGGCTTGTTTCTGGAACATGCCCTTGAGTTGTTCCAGCATCTCATAGGCACCATAGTCTTCTAAGCCCTTAGCAAGCTCAGAAGTCATGGTGACTAGCATAATACAGGAGACCTCCGCCGAGTCATCCCTATGCTTGTCAAGAACTTTTCGAGCAGCGGCTGTGTTGTTTTCAGGCTCGTTTGGAACAGGTCCATCGAGAACATACAGGCGCTTTGCCATTGTAAAACTAGTCTTAAGTTGCGGTGCCATTCGATGAAGTTGATGCCGCTTAGTTTATCCTTCTCAAGGATAGACTTAAGGGCATAGGGTGAGTTTTCGTTTGATGACATCTGATTAAAAAGCAAAAGTAAATTTAATTAGTATTTTCGATGTAGTAGTCCTATTATTAATGACCCAATAACATTAATGAAATAGGAGTATGAGAATCTGGCTTCCAGTTATTAAAGGCAGCTGTAGCACACAACATTAATAAGTGGTTAGGCAGACTGACAACGATTGCCAATTGTGAATAGAGCACAACTCTTGGTTATGAGGCCTATAGAGACAACGATTGTCTGTATCAATACGTTTAGCCTCATCTTTGCCCACTTTAAGTCTCCAGACAGCTGTAGCATGTAACAAAAGAGTAAAGTAATAGTTGTCCTAGTACAATGACGTGTGAAAGGGCCGGATGTGTCAACGAAGCGCTTTCACCTTGATGGGATAGGCTAGAAAACAAGTGCAGTGCTTTAGCTCCAAACACTCGAAATTTCGCAGTATGCCTCAAGCGTGACTTGTAGTAGGATTGGCACAAACTATTGGTTTTAAATTGGGATTAATGTTATAATTACCAAATTGAGTAAAAGCCAAAATAGCAAATGTTTATTTTCCAAATTTATTTGGTATTTAGTTGGTGATATTATAATCCAATTATAAATAATCCAAGCAACCAAAATAGCAAATAAAATATGTAAATCCATAATGGCCAAAAGAGGTGATCGGTCTCGCTGGAGCCAATTAGGGAGACCGATCGGGTCAAGGGGTTCACAACACAAACAACCACTAGGATGGACTTCTTCGTGCATCTTGTCATCTTGTCCGAACTCCCACTAACTCCAAGATATCCTTGAGCTTGTCCTCGATTATCTTCGCATCTTCTTTATTACAAATTAATAATACTAACAATAATATCCTATTTCAAATTTGAACCATCCAAATGGCCAAAAGTAAACCGAAAAATAAAATATAACCGTCTACAACTTTGAACCATCCATATGGCCAAAAAACAAGCTCAACAACCAAACACAACCAAATAAACATAGGTCGGGGCCGGATTTACATATTCAAAATAAATAAAATTCGGGTCGTTTTGACTTGGTCAAATAAAATAAACAAAACTTTTACCAAATCAAAAAAACACCCGAAAACAAATCTAGATCATTAATCTTTAAACGATTTAAAGTTTGAGATATAGATCCGGTTTAAACGAACCGGTATCGACTTGTACGTTGTAATGTTCGGAATGAAAATGGTCAAACTATTTTAACCCGTTTTAGTGTATAATGTTCATTTAAGTAATTATTAATCATATTAATATATAAAAACGAACCAAAAACGCAGCGGATAATAAGCAAGTAAAACGAACCATAAAACCAAAACCCGAACCCGGATCTGGTTACAACATATACGAGAACGAAATATAAATCAAACCATAGATTAAAGTTTAAACTTGTATACCTCGGTTATCGAAATCGGGAAGAACACCGAGAGCTAACGAAAACGAGCTAGAAATGACACAATCAAAGAACCGAAAGAAGATCCGGGGAGATCTGCGAACGACGGCGGCTGACGGCGGTCGGCGGAGGCTAACGGCGGCGACGGCAGAAGGCGACGGACAGCAGCAGTAACAAACCGAACAACAACAACAGTGGACAACAACAGCAGCTGGAGGTTGTGGTGGTCCGGTGGCTGCCACGGTTTTCCGGCAGGGACAAACAGCAGCAGCGGCTGCGGACAGACGGACAAGAAGCAGCACCAGCTGCCTATGAGTGGCTGAGATGGTGGTGTTTGATGTCCAAAGACCAAAGAAGATGGCGGCGCGAATTTCCGGTGGCCAAAAAAACGGTCGGCGGCCGAAGGTGGTTTAAGGAAGGTGTCTAGGGTTTTGTTAGTGTTAAGGTTAGGTTAAATATAAACAATAATGAGTTTATATATTATAAGATCGATTAGGGTTAAACCCAATCTTAAACTCATTGGGCTTTAAGCCCAGTCACCAACTAAAAAGCCTAGATCACCAATCTATCATTGTTAATTAATTGTGTCGGGCCCAGTTAATGATTAAGTGAGCGTAAGAATCGTTACCCTCGGTTTAACTCATACCGGGTCATATTCGGGTCGGTCCGCGTTGACTTGACCCGAACCGACTATATATTCCAACATCTTAACTCGGAAATAGAGCAGAGTAGTCGTACCGCCTATCCAACAAACACTTTAGTTTATGCAAAACGCAAATCTGAAGTACCTCATAAGTAGCACCAAGTAGTGTGGCAAAAAAGCATATGGTGTTAGTATATCCACACCAAGTTTGCACAGGAAAATCACCAAACGATTCTGTTAATTGAGTGACTCTAGACAATGAATCTATTCTAAACCTAAAATGAGAACCGCCATTGGATTCAAATGTCTGAATATCACCAGAAAAATAAGATGTGACAACAAACTCTTGATCCAAATCAAAAACCAAATTGGTTCCGTAAAATTCAAAAATAATTTGCCAAGGAAGACCAACAAAGAGCATATCAAAATTACCAAACTCGCTGTGTGTAACATAAGTTCCGGTTACAAAATACAATGATTTAACAAGTGTTGTCTAGTCCAAGATGTTCGGAAAAGCGGAAATCAAACCAAACAGCCTCTTGTGATAAAACCGAACATGCCACAAAAATAATCTGTAGAGCACGAAAACAAACCACGATGACAACCAAATTCCTTGAATTTCACGAGAACTAGGATTACAATGGAGGTTTCTACAAAGTGTAAGAAGAAGTGAGTTTGTAACCCAAGTGTGAGAGATTTGCTTCATAACTCGTTGAATATGACAATTATTCTGGGCCTTGATGTCATCCATTAACTCGAGAGGTATGGGTTTCGTAACGATTGAACGAAAGTGTTGGAAATTTGAGAATTGGATTTCGAGAATTGGATTGATATTTTTGTGTGTCTTACAAGAGAAAAAGATGCTGCAATGTATTATAAATTACGAAAGCATTCAAAAGGAAACGCTACACTAATTATTGGCTTTAAACTCGTTGACATTGGCTATGATTGCTCCTTGATTATGGAAAATTATGGTTGATTGATCCCCAAAATAACTTTCTTTTTTTTCTTTTTAACAAAAAGCACCAATTATGATCAAACAATATTAGATAAACAACCACAAGCTGCTCAAATGAACTATCTTCATATTGACCTGTCATGAATTACATAACAAGAGAGAATGATATGGGTGTTGGTTTTTTGTTGACCAAATAAAACGTTTATTTTATGAACGTTGGAAGTCCAAGAATAAAGGAACAGATGAAGACCAAGTTATCTGCAAAGTTTGTTATTTTTTTCTATTTAAACATTCCAGTATTTTGTTTATCATTATCACTTCAATCAGCCGAAAATTCCAGTTGTAATCATTCCATTACGCTTGTTTCAATCATTCGATTATTAATAAGAGATTACAGTCGGCTAATTTTGTTCTTGTTTTCTTGATTTACTTACTATATTGCCTGATCCAAACTAACATTTGGTATCAGAGCATCACGTTTTGATCCAATTTTATGCCTAAATTCCCAAAATTCAACACTATGTCTGTCATCACAAACCCTAGTTCCTTAAAAGAAACCTCAATCCCATTCCAATACCCTATTCTTACACCTACAAACTATAACACTTGGGCCATCAAGATGGAAGCTATTATGGACGCCCACGGGTTGTGGGACGCCATCGAGCCACCAACCGGCGTGGTTGCGGATGAACGAAAGATCAAGCAGGCTCGAGCTTTCATCTTTCAGGCAATCCCTGAAGAGATTTTGTCGCAGGCAGCGAAGAAGAAAATGGCCATAGATGTTTGGGATTCGCTGAAATCCCGGTATGTAGGTACTGAGCGTGTTCAGAAGGCTCGGTTGCGTATTCTGAAGAGTGAGTTCGAAGGGCTGCAGATGAAAGATGGAGATACAATTGATGATTATGCAGGAAAGTTATCGGGTATGGTGTCGAAGTTCAATAGTGTTGGGGCAAAGTTGGAAGACGAAGAATTGGTATGCAAGTTGTTTGACACGGTCCCTGAGAGATTTATAAATTTGGTGGCCTCAATCGAGCAAAGTTTAGATGTTGAAACGATGCCATTTGAAGAGGCGATTGAACACTTAAAAGCTTACGAAAACCGGGTTAAGCTTCGGCAATCGCAACAAGCAACTGAAAATAGTTTGTTGTTTACCAAATCTGAAATAAAATCGAACTCTAAGGGGCAAGGAAGAAGTCAACAGGTTCCAAATCAGAAATCGGGTGGATATAGTAAGACCGATCGGGGTGGTTGGAGTGGTTCTCGAGGACGTGGTCGTGGTAGGGGTAATCGCGGTGGGCACATGTGGAACCAAGATCAAATAAACGGGTCAAAGAACAAAGACAAAAGGCATATTGAATGTTTCAATTGCCATGAACACGGGCACTATGCGTCAGAATGCAAAGAGACCAAAGAAAAGAGAGATGAAGCCAATTTAACACAAACTCAAGAAGAGGAACCGGCCCTCTACTTAACTGTTCACGGTGAAGATGCACCATCTATGGTCCTCTTGAATGAAGACAGATTATTTCCAAAGACCGGTGATAACAAAGATATTTGGTATGTTGACAATGGTGCAAGTAATCATATGACAGGTATGCGTGATTCGTTTGTCGAGTTAAATTGCAATATAACGGGTCAAATTCGGTTTGGAGATGGGTCTAAGGTCCAAATTAAAGGCAAGGGTCCACTGGTGTTTGAAAGTAGAACCGGTGAACATATACTCATTCCTGATGTATATTATATACCGGCTCTCACCAGTAACATATTAAGTTTGGGACAGCCCACGGAGGAGGGCTATGATGTTCATATGCATGGAAGCACACTGAAGTTGTATGATGAACATGAAAATATTATTATGAAGATCAAGAGGTCAGTTAATAGATTGTATAAGATTTCGTTAAGAATTACAAAACCGGTTTGTCTAGGTGCTCACATGGACGAAGAGGCCTGGCTTTGGCATGCACGGATGGGCATGTTAATTTCAATGTTTTGGAATACATGGCTAGGAAAGATATTGTGATCGGCATGCCTTGTATAAATCACCCTAAACAGATGTGTGAAGGGTGTATGGTTGCAAACAAGCGAGTAAACCGGTACCAAAAGAAGCTCACTGGAGAGCATCGAAGCCACTTGAGCTAGTCCATGCTGATCTATGTGGACCCATTACTCCACAAACGTACGGAGGTAACCGGTATTTCCTTCTAATTGTTGATGATTTTACTCGTTTTATGTGGGTATACCTGTTGAAAACAAAGGATGAAGCCTTTATCTTGTTCAAGAAATTTAAAGCACATGTAGAACAAAATTATCCCTACCAACTAAAAATGTTAAGAACAGATCGGGGCGGTGAATTCAACTCGCTCCAGTTTAATGACTTCTGCCATAAAATGAAGATTAAACGCCAAATAACAGCACCCTACACTCCTTATCAAAATGGAGTAGTAGAGCGCAGGAACCAAACCGTGGTTGAAATGACAAGATCATTATTGAAGACAATGTCAGTTCCAGATCAGTTGTGGGGGGAGGATGTTCGACATTCGGTATATCTACTAAATCGAGTTCTGACAAAGTCTGTGAAGGCTGCAACACCGTATGAGGTAATGAAAAATTGAAAACATAAACTTACTGATGTAAAGGTTTTTGGGTGTGTTGCTTACGTGAAAGACTTGTCAAAGAGGCTCGCCAAGCTGAGTGATCGTGGAACACCAATGGTTCATTTGGGAATGGTGGAAGGAACGAAAGGGTACAGGCTCCTGAACCCAGACAGGATGAAAGTGGTGATTGCATCACCATGTTCTGTTGAATTTGCTGAATGTCATAAGTGGTCTTGGAAGGGGAGTCAACATACTAAGCCCACTACACCTTGGTGGGCTAGTATATTAGCTGATGAGCTAGAGTCTAAAAGTCAACATCAAGTGCAACAAAGTCAAACCCAGCCCCAAGGGAATGACTTTGATAACCAGGGTACGCCAGTAACTAACCCTAACACTTTTCAGTTTAATTCTCCAGGTAATCGACAAGATGGAGACCCTCAAAGTTCAATCAGTCCTCAATCATCAAACATGAGTATTTTGAATACAAGTGTTCCATATGATCATACTCCTCCTCAAGGGTTCCGCTCAGTGGGTGGAATTAACCAAACAACTGAAGCAATGAGTGATGACCAGGTACGTGAACTTTATGACAGGGAAGCAGGGTTAATGTTGATTGATGGTGAGCCAGCTTCGTTTGATGAGGCTGCATCAGAAGAACATTGGTTGATTGCTATGAAAGAAGAGTTGGCCTCAATCAAAAGAAACAACACATGGACACTAGCCTCCTTACCAGTTGGTCATAAAGCAATTGGGCTAAGGTGGGTGTTCAAACTGAAGAGAGATGCTGAAGGAAATGTGATAAAGCATAAAGCACGTTTGGTGGCCAAAGGGTACGTGCAACAGAAATGAGTTGATTTTGAAGATGCATTCGCTCCAGTCGCACGACTGGAAACAATCAGATTACTGTTGGCAATTGCTGTCAAAGGAGGGTGGCTTGTACATCATTTAGATGTCAAGTCGGCCTTTCTAAATGGTGAACTTAGGGAAGAAGTTTTTGTGAGGCAGCCAACGGGATTTGAAATTAAAGGCAGAGAAGGTATGGTTTATAGGCTGCACAATGCTCTTTATGGGTTGAGACAAGCACCCAGGGCATGGAATGCTCGATTAGATAAAGTACTCAAAGACCTCAGTTTTAGCAGGTGTGCACATGAGCAAGCAGTATACAAGGTACACAAACCAGATTATGTTATTATCATTGGTGTCTATATAGATGACTTGATTGTGACTGGATCAAGTGAAGAGAAAATTGGAGAGTTTAAACGAAGAATGAAGTCCATCTTTGATATGAGTGACCTGGGAAAGTTAACTTACTACCTTGGGATTGAAGTAGAACAAGCCAAGGATGGAATAATATTGAAGCAAGAAAGTTATGCTAAGAAAATTTTGAAGATGGCAGGTATGAGTAGTTGTAATGCTACTAAATGTCCAATGCATCATAAATTACAGTTAACAAAAGTTGAAGCAGGTAGAGACGTTGATCCAACCGAGTATCGAAAGATTATTGGTTGTCTTCGTTACTTGTTGCACACTCGACCGGATCTTAGTTACTTAGTTGGAGTGGTGAGTAGATATATGCAATCCCCGAAAGAAAGTCATGTTGCAGCAGTAAAGCAGATCCTCAGTTACATCAAAGGTACGGTTGGTCATGGGATGAAGTACAAAAAAGCGGGTAATAGTAGGCTCCAAGGGTATAGTGACAACAGTTATGGGATGGATTTAGATTATAGGAAGGGAACTACTGGTATGGTTTTTTATTTTTCGGGTAATCTGGTCACTTGGTCATCGCAGAAACAGAAAACAGTAGCTCTTAGTTCTTGCGAGGCAGAATTCATGGCTGCAACTGCAGCGGCTTGTGAAGCTCTTTGGTTAAGGAATGTGGTGAGTGATCTGCTCGGAAGAGAAGCCCAGATGGTTAAATTATTTGTTGATAATGAATCAGCAATTGCCCTCATGAAGAATCCCGTTTTCCACGGGAGAAGCAAGCATATTGATTTGAAGTATCATTTTATCCGCGAGTGTGTTGAAAGGGAACAAATAGAGGTTGAACACATAAGTGGGAACCTGCAGAAGGCAGACATTCTTACCAAAGCTTTGCCACGTGTCAAATTTGAAGAAATGAGAAGCCTAATGGGAATTGAAGATCAGAAGAAAGAAGTCAACATTCAGGGGGAGAATGTTGGTTAAATGTTGACCAAATAAAACGTTTATTTTATCAACGTTGGAAGTTCAAGAATAAAGGAACAGATGAAGACCAAGTTATCTGCAAAGTTTGTTATTTTTTTCTATTTAAACGTTCCAGTATTTTGTTTATCATTATCACTTCAATCAGCCGAAAATTCCAGTTGTAATCATTCCATTACGCTTGTTTCAATCATTTGATTATTAATAAGAGATTACAGTCGGCTAATTCTGTTCTTGTTTTCTTGATTTACTTACTATATTGCCTGATTCAAACTAACAATGGGTGACTAGAACAAATCACACGCAAACTAATTCTTATCTTAAACTCTCTTCTAACCGTGTGTTTATGGCTCGTCCCATTCCTTATAATTTGTTCGGCCTTTACTAACTTCTAAATTGGGTTTGGGTCATTAGTGTTCATATAATATAAACGAGGAGTGTTTTTTCCAAATTATGTGTACGCAATATTATGATATTACATGATCTTAAAAGTCGTAATTTACAAGTTACGATAAAACAACTCCAACTCTCCACCAATCATACCTTAACAAACTCTACATATATGATATATGTGCTGAAGTAGTATGATCAACAGGGTCTTCCTTAGCATCTAGTTATTATTTACATAAAAACCAGATTATGTGACCGCAGAAGCAACCGAATGAGCCCAAAACCGAAGTAGACCCTTAACTTCCACATCACTTTTGCAACTCACTGCCCTTGTCAGTTCTTGGATCTCATACGTCTCTTTTTGTCGTAAATCTTCAAACGGGTGCTCTTGAATTACTTTAGATATCTGATTGTTTGTGAGGATATGGTGTTGAAACCAGTATGAATCGAAGAGATTGTAGATGTGTTCTTCTGGAGTTGTCATTTTGTTTGTGGAATATCAATTATGTCCATTGTGTTTGATTTATAAAGATGTTGTTGATGGTTACGTGTTGGAATATTTCTTTATTTGGAGTTCGTCAAATGGATGACGCGTTTTTGTTTATCGCATCTCCACCAACCAGGTCTATACAGAATCCGTTTGCAATAAATGAAATTGCTTATTTTAATAGTTTCTTGAAGCCAAAATGAATATGATGAAATATTGATAGGATATTATTAGTCGTTTGAAAAATAATAAGTCTCATAAAATCATTTTAAATAGTAGATTTTTAATTCATACTGTTGGTTATTATTTATTTTAAACTATAGAATGTAGGTTTTGTTTATCGGAAAATATATTATTTATGTTACACTCATTTATTTTAAAAATCGTAACTCACGAATAGTTTAATTTTGCTTCAAATCTGCACGTTTGTCTATTACAATACGACAAACTCTAGTCACATAAGCAATATATGTGTTTCTTTATACAACGAGGCTATATACTCTTCGATTCTTATGACTTTAAGGGTAGATACTCTTTGATTTTTATTTTTAGTACTGTAGCTAGTATGCATGTCAATTTGACAAAACTTAGTGATTCAATATTTAGCGTAATTACATATGATGCGTGCAAACATAAATGACAATTTTGCTATTTTATCAAAAATAAAATTTTAAACTTCAAAAATATTGAAACTCGTATAACTTATGATCAAAATGACACTGGTTCCGTCGGTATCGGTTAGATTCGTTACGATACTGGCACTAAATCTCAAAATATGAAATAGTTAATGTCCAGAACAGAAACGACTCTCGTATAGCTTACAATAAAAAAGAACATATTTAAAATGACACTTATTCAGTAAAAAAAACGCCGACATTGTGTGGCGGCATGCAGGGCCGGCCCAAATGTATTACATAGTAAGGCTTGGGCTTTAGGCCCCATAGATTTTAAGGCCCCAATTTTTATAAAAAAAGGTCTATAGAATTTATATAAAAGTTCTATTTGATTCTATTGCCTAACAACCTAATCTTACTATGCTGGTAAGGTAAGTCTCATGTAGGCTGGTTGCCAGATGTTCGAAACCTATTCCCTTCACTATTTCAAGTTTAGTTTTTGGATCTTACTCCTGTGGGAAAGGGGAACAGCAAGCCCTATTACCCAATATTTTATAGTGTTACATTTATGGTTTATTTTTCTCTTGTTAAGATTAATTCAGTATCTCTTTAGTATTTCAAATACTCTTCATTTTTTTTTATATAAAGTTTTATTCAATAACTTGAGTGTATATTGTAGTTTTCAGCTGCAGTCAAAGTTCTTTCGAGTTTAAAATATTGAAATTCAACATTGTAGTAGATATACCATTCATATTTCTCTAAATTAAGATGATATAGATATTATAGTTGTAAATGCTCGTGCTGAAATAGTCAAACGTGTTAAGTGTCGTTCACAAGATGTTTTTTCATTATCTTTTAATATGTCGTATTTCAATACCTTCACATTTTAGTTTGTTTATTTTAAGAATCAAATATGTTATTGTAATTCATTAGGATATGTTACATAATAGAATGTCTAAAGAGAATTAACTAATTTGGTTTTACATTTAACTTATTTAGTTAACTACATGGGAAGAAAAATGAATAGACATTTGAAAGTACGCGTGAATTTTTTTTTAAAAAAGTTTCAGATTTTTTATTCGCTTTAGGCCACCAAAATTGTTGGGCCGCCACTGACGGCATGTCGTCACAAGTTCAATAGGTATTGGTTACCGGAAATAAACCAAATTAGCATATTAAAAACGCTAAAACCCATGTGTTGCCTGACGGGTCGACGCAAATTAGACGAAATTAGTTAGGTTCATTACGTTATCGAAAATAAACCCAAAATATAATTTTGTCAAGACCAAAAGAAAAAATATAAACATAGTCAGATAAAACATATTTAAGGAAAACAAAAAGATATAAGACCTATTAAGACCATGACGTGTCATTGTTATGAAAAACATTACATGATGATAAATATTAAAAAAAAACAATTTATTATTTCCTTAGACCAAAGTGATTAAAAGAAATTAAAAAGGGGAAAAAAGGATTAGATAAAAATTAAATAAGTGAAAATTTTATTATATTATTCAAAAGACAAAATGGTAAAAGACGTCTTTTATGTTTGCACAGTTTTTCAATGAACGTCTTTTGGCAAACCTATTGACAGAAAACATCCTTTATGCTTAATAGTTTGATTCAAGAAGAGTTTTCATACGATCAAAGCTTGCTAAAAGTAGATTTCCAAACTCTATTTAATTCAATTACTAATGAGCAAAAAAATGTTTTTGATCGTATAATGATGGCTGTTCAACAGAATAAAGGCGGTGTGTTCTTCGTATATGGTTATGGTGGAACAGGTAAAACGTACTTATGGAAGACCTTATCAACTGCCATAAGATCAAAAGGTGAAATCATCCTAACTGTTGCTTCAAGTGGAATTGCTTCATTATTGTTAACCGGACGTCGCACAACACATTCCAGGTTTCATATTCCTATAAATCTTAATGAGGATTCTACTTGCTACATGGATACAGGTACAGATGAGGCCCAAATATTATAAAAAACCAAATTAATAATTTGGGACGAAGCTCCAATGCACCACAAACATGGCTTTCAAGCTCTTGACAGGTCTTTAAAAGAAGTTTTATCTTCGAATTTGCTATTTGGAGGAAAAGTTGTTGTATTTGACGAAGACTTTCGACAAATCCTACATGTAGCTCAAAAGGGCACTAGACAAGACATCGTAAATGCCTCTATATGTTCTTCTTACATTTGGAGTGAATGCAATGTCTTGAGATTAACAAAAAACCTAAGGTTAACTATGAGTACGTCGTCATATGATGTTCAAGAACCTAGATTATTTGCTAAATGGATTTTAGATATAGGTGAAGGTAATATTGGCGGTCCTAATGATGGTGTTGCAATGATAGATATACCTGACGATTTACTTATTAAAGATTCAGTTGATCATATATCAAAACTTTTTGACTTTTTATATCATGATATTCTACAGAATCACGAGAACCAACATTATTTTCAGGATAGGGCAATACTTGCACTAACAAACTAAATTGTTGATGAGATTAATGATAGTTTGCTCAAGTTTTTTCCAGGTGATGTAGTCGAGTACTTAAGTTCAGATACCATATGCAGCTCAGAACATATCAATAACACTGTTGATACAGCTTTATACTCTCCTGATTTGCTTAATTGTCTAAGAATATTCGGACTACCAAACCACAAACTGGTGCTAAAAGTTGGTGTTTCTGTTATGCTCCTTAGAAATCTTAACCAAAAAGAAGGCTTATGTAACGGTACTCGACTACAGATTATATCTATAGGTACTCGTGTAGTTGAAGCCAAAGTTATTTCTGGAACTAACATTGGTCATAGAGTTTTGATTCATAGATCGCCACTGACTCCATCAGACAACAAAATAGCCTACAAATTTCAAAGACGACAATTTCCCTTGCACTATGTTTCGCGATGACGATAAACAAAAGCCAAGGCCAATCGTTATCAAGGGTAGGTTTGTACTTAAAGAACCCGTGTTCTCGTATGACAACTGTACGTTGCCTTGTCAAGAGTTACAAGCAGGTGTGGTCTAAAGATTCTGATTCTTGATAAACAATGTAACCGGACCAATACAACAACAAATGTTATGTACAAGGAAATTTTTTCTTATTTATAAAATACTTGTGTAATGTTTTTTTTTCTTTTTTTTTTTTTGTAATTATTGTAATATTAATGTAATTTGTAATTGTATTAACAATATATGACAAATGTGTTATTGATTGTATTTTGCTTAATGTTTAAATATTAAAATTTTCATTAATTGCCCATGTAATACACGGTACTCAAACTAGTATAAATATATATTATTATATATTATTATATATTGTTCTTACATCTACCTCTCCAACTATAGGTTCGCCATTCTACCTAAAGCCCAGTGTCGTCATTGAAACTTGAGGCGAGCCAACAATGGATACCCTTAAAAAATATTTTGTAACAGAATCCTGCATAATCCGTACATCACAAAGATACTTTTTTAGAGATGTATAAGACGTTGCTAAAAAATTTGGGAGGTTTACCACTTCAAATTCATGTCGAGTGACATAATAAAGTTATCCCTTAAATAGCCAGCATTAGTAGCAACATGTTTTTCATAAGCAGGCCAATATATGAACCTATCTATAACTACATGTGACCATTTAATAAGTTTGATAAATTCAAGAGGCATAATGATAGAACAAGCCCTCCAAGATCCAGTACTCAACTTAAAATTTTCAACTTCCCGAGAGAGGGTGGGTCAAATTGTTACAAATTATAGATACTTATCGAATTTAATTCAAAAAACATGTACACTTGGTTCTAAATGATTAAAACACAAATCGTTAGCAACATTGTTATACAATTAATAAAATAGTGATTAATGAACAATTTATGTAGATATAATAATCACCTATTGTGATACTTGGTTATCTAAAAGTATAGGATGAGTCGCTACATATAGGGAGGCGACGACAACCTAACCCAAAACGCGGAATTCAAAATTAAGAACCAGAGAATCCGATGTTTCAATCATTGGTGCTGGAGAGATGCTCATTTCCAAAAAGAAGGAAGAGACTTCAAGAGAAAGCACCGACAAAGAAGAGCGGCATTTGAAAGCTCTCCATGTCAATGAGAAATAAGTCCAGAACATAATAAATAACCAGCCCACATGTAAAAGAAGAATAAACCCAAGTTAAACAATAAGGATTATAAATTGAAAATAAAAAAAACAAGACATATAATTTTAACAAACCCCTCTCAATTTTATAATCTAAACATGTCACGCATAGATAAAATATTAATTATAAAATCGTGTTGACTTGCCAACAAAACTTTGGTGAACACGTCTACTAATTGGTTGTTAGAGTGAACACGTCTACTAATTGGTTGTTGGATCGATAGTAATAGTCTTGATAAGCTACGAAAATTTTTTCAAGAATAAAACAGATCTATGTCAAGTGTTTCGTCCTATTATGAAAAGCATGATTTGCAGCAAAGGAGATAGCGACATCATTGTCACAAAACAACTCAATGGGCAGATTGACTTGAAGATGTAGCTCATTCAAAGAATTAGTTAGCCACACTATTTCATCAGTGGCCACACACATGGACCTATACTTAGCCATAACAGAGGACCTCGATACGGTTCCTTGCTTCTTGCTTTTCCAAGAAACATGTGAGTTTCCTAAGAAACTAAAATAACTGTTCATAGACGGTTTAGTGTCACGAGATTTACCCCAATCAGAATTAGCATAGGCTCTTATATTTAGAAGTGAGCCTTTGCTAAGTAAAATACTTTTCCTGGCCCTTCTTTAAATACTGAAGTAATCGAAGAGTGAGTTGTAGGTGAGAGTTAGTGGGTTTGTGCATAAATTTACATAGGAATTGAATACATTAGAAATGTCTAATCAAGTGTGCGAAAAATTTATAAGTTGCCCGACTAATTTATGAAAAGCTGTAATATTAGTAAAGACAGTTTCATCTTTTTCACAAAAAATCATAACAACATGATGTGGTTTAATGGGTGTGTTGTGTAACAACTCGAGTATTTCGATTATTAAATAAGTAACTAATACCCAACCCATTTTCATTTTCGGGTAATTTAGGTAATAAAATATTCAAATATTTTATATTATATATTTATTTTCTTCATTCATTTATTTATATATATAGGGGAGGGATATTTGAGAACTTAGGGAGTTGTAAGAACTTTAAGAACTCAATTTTAGACCACACATTTTATTAAATTGTATGAAATATGTGGCTGAGATTAAATTCAATTTAAAAATGAATCAGGAGAGAGAATAAGTATTTTGATGATTACACAAGTTTAAATGTTATTTACACATGTGTAAAAAAATTCAAAAAAATAAAATAAAAGGGGTTCTCAAAAGAAATCAATCCTATATATATATATGTACACATTTATAATTCCGTTATATTTAGTTAAATATTATTAAAATGATTATATAATTAATCAACTCATGTTTATTTATTTACACTAATAATAATGATTTCTCAATAATAATAACCGTAGATATCGATCAATCAATAACGTACTATGTAACATCCTAAAATTTATAATGTTAAATAAAGAAAGTTACGTTTAGTGATTTCGCGTTATTAATTAATTAATGTCGAGTAAAGAACGGATCATGGACTTAGATTAATTAAGATGGGTTAAATGAGAATGGGCCTTAAGTCCATGGGCTTTAAGGGATATAAATATCCCCTAAACCAACCTAAAACCCTAAACTCTCATTTCATTTCCATCATAATCTCTACACACTCAAAAACACACACATACACTACACCATATTCGGCCGAGAGAGAGAGAGAGAGACATCCGAGACCAAGAATCAAGCCGACCATTATTAGATCTTCAATATACGAGATAACCAAGCAAACCGCGACCACACCGAACGTATAAAAGGTATGTTCTTGACCTTTAAAGTTTACGTAGTATTGAACGTTTTTACCTTAAAGGTCCAAGCTTTATAGTATATACGGGATATATATACGAACGAAAACGGTTAGGGAACGTAGGGGGTGATGTCGAACCATAACAAGGGTATTAAAATCGCCAAAATGCTTGATAAAAACCAAACCCGTAGCTGACCTGAACAACTTCGCCTGCAAAAGCTTAACTTCGCCTTCAAAGCATAACTTCGCCTTCAAAGCATAACTTCGCCTTCAAAGCTTAACTTCGCCTACGGCCAAGTTCGCCTAACTGGTAACTTCGCCTAAGGCCAAGTTCACCTAATTGATAACTTCGCTTAAGGCCAAGTTCGTCTAATTGATAACTTCGCCAAAGGCCAAGTTCGCCTAACTGATAACTTCGCCTAAGGCCAAGTTCGCCTAACTGATAACTTCGCCTAAAGCTAAGTTCGCTTAAGGTTTAACTTCGCCTAAAGTTAAGTTCGCTTAGAAAATAAATTAAAAACCTAAGGGAAAATGTGTTAAGACATTTAATGTAAATAAAATTTTTCCAAGCTGACCTGGCAGCTCGACCCCAGCCAGGGGCTCTGCCCCTTGGACCCTGCTAGGGGCTGCCGCCCCTAGACCCCGCTGCCAGGGGCGCTGCCCCTGGACCCCCGTTCGTTGTGGGTAGTAGTTAAGACTAGAAAGATGATATGAGTAGTGATAGTTAATTGATACGTATACTTGTTATACAGTCAGCCGTGCACAACTGAAGAAAGGGATTACGATTAACGGTGAACGTAACCGTGTTCAGGTGAGTTTCTAGCCCCAATTATGTGTTATGTTTTCGGGGCTGTGTGCATACTCGATATGTTTGTTAATACGCTTATCCTAAGAGATAAGTGTATGCCTTATGTGAATGATGTGATATGTATGAATGATGGCTTGACGGTACGTGAACGATCTTCGGATATTGCACGTACTGTCAGGTTGTAACGCTAAGTATAAGGTAAGTATGATATGTATGCTTATGTGTATGAATGTGATAAAGTTAATAAAAGAAGGAAAGGATGGTTGTATGGTTACTAAGAGGGTACCGGGCCCTAATAATACTCGAGGTATGATGTATGGTTATATGGTAACGAAGAGGGAATCGAACCCTACTAATATTCGAGAACTAGGGAACCGAACCCTACTAATATTCGAGGAAAGAGCGTACCGAGCCCTAATAATACTCGAGGAAGGAGGGTACCGAGGCCTAATAATACTCGAGGAAGGAGGGTACCGAGCCCTAATAATACTCGAGGAAGGAAGGTACCGAGCTCTAATAATACTCGAGGAATGTATGGCGTAATGCTCTTTATAACGTAAGATATGAAAGTAAGTTAATACAAAAGAAAGTATGAAAGTATGAAAGTATGAATGAAAGAATATAAGTTTATGTGTATTGTATAGTGTATGATTAACTAGAACTCACTCAGCGTAGCTGACTTTTAGTATGCACGCAGGTGAGTAGGATGAGGCAGCTCGCTTGAGGAGACACGTGGAACTGAATAAGAGGCTGGCATCGGAAGACTCAAGACGTTTAAGTTTAATGTTTCGTTTATTTTGAAAGATAAAATGATGTTTTAAGACAAGACGTGTTTTGTTATGAAATGTTTTATGAAAGCTTTTATATTCCGCGAATGTTTTAATTAACTCTGATATTTAGAACTGCGTTTATGAGTAAATCCAACACGAAAGTAGGGCTACCGGTAACGGGGCCTTACATACTAATGACAAATCATAACTTAAATCACATCGAAATCTTAATTCATTAAATTATGTTATATAATTTATAATTAATTTATATTATTAAAATTAACTAGGAATCCTTGTCGGTGTATCCCGAAAGGTTCATCATTCTCACATCCTCACTTGTGTTTTGTTCTACTAATCGAATGAGTATATCACTCCCCCTTTTCACTTTTTTTAAATCTTTAGGAACATATGCATTTCTAATTATTTAATACTCAATTGCAACTGTTAATCATGTGTGTATAACTATTTGTGCCTAACGTACGTGTTATATACTTACTTGCTTATTTGTTTGTATCATCGTATTAGCCATCATCCATTTCATCTGGCATTGTGCGTATCTACAACTTATTTACTTGCTTATGTAGTAGCCATCTCTCAGTTCATCTGACATCGTGCGTATCTACAACTTATTTACTTGCTTATGTAGTAGACGTCGGCCAGTTCATCTGACATCGTGTGTATCTACAACTTTTACTTGCTTATTGGTTAAATTGCTTATCTCACTTGACACAGTATACACTTTTGTTTATTATTATATATTCACAAAATCTTGTGTTTTACTCACTCAACCTAGTGTTGACAAAACGTATTTGTATTTTTAACGCATATGTAGGTCATCGTGTGATGTGATTGTTAAGTTCGTTTTGAAGAAAACTTAGGATTGCATGCTAGAGAGAAGAAACCAGAATTTCAATTTAATTTTTTGTCTTTTCTATCTTAATTATGGATTATGTACTTGGTATTTGAATATTGTTGGATTTATAAAATTTGAATTAATAGATACTATATTTTAAATTTTGCATGGTAGTACCTTGAGAGCTGTGAGCAATCAGCTCACGTCCCGACATTTCCGCCGTAGGTTGTGACAGATTGGTATCAGAGCCGAAGGTTTAAGATAAGTCGTTAGTGGTGCCTTAGTAATATGCTTAGGAGCCTCATACGTGCTTATTTGTTTACTTGATATGTTCTACTTAATTGTTTACAGCTTATGTAATTACTTGCTAGATTAGATACATATTTAACTTCTTAGTTAATTGTTTCCTTTATTGTCATCCACACACAACTCCGAAGCTATGCTTCACCATCAAAATATTTTTATAACTCCGAGATTATGTCTCAATCTCAAAATATTTTTTATGACTTCTCTCAAAATTTTTATTTTAAGTTAGTTGATTTATTTTTTTGGGAAATTCCTTGAGAATCCCCTATCTTTGTTTTTGCTATTTTCACTTAAAAATAGGGAGTGTGACAAGATTCCCCGCCATAGTGAAAATTGTCATGCAACTGACACTTTAAGTGTTTATCGTAATCGGCTAAACGGTTACACTCTCTATTGTGTTTTATTGTTTTAAAATGTCCAGTTAGGTGGAAAAACAATGGGACGCTGTAAGGCCCCGATCCCAGTGTCCTACTTTGACGTTGGATTTACTCATAAACACAGTTCTATATATCAAAGTTAATTAAAACTTATGCGGAATAAATAAAACTTCAACCATTCATTACAAACATCCATAACTTGTCTTTTAAAATATAACATAAATTATTGCATTCAAAACATCATGACAAATCTTCGGATGCCAGCCTCCTCAATTCTGCCATGTGTACCTCTCAAACCAGTTGTCTCAGTCTGTTAACATGCGTGCATACTAAAAGTCAGTTACGCTTAGTGAGTTTTAGTTAATCAGGCAACATACATTACATTCACATACTTACGTAAATAGGTATCCAAAGATACATATCTTCATCTTTCCTTACATACTTACATACATTCATACATTCATTCTTTCTTCCATACATACATACATACATAAATACTTTCATTCATACATATTCGTTTTTAAAAGCATTCTGCCCCATAAACTTCGCAGATATTATTAGGGTATGTTCCTTAAATTCGCGGATATTATTATGGTCTTTCCCTACATTTGTAGATATTATTAGGGTTTGTTCCCTATTTAAACCATACCTTTCATTCGTGCTATAACCATATATACCATTTTTTTCATAATCATACGTTCGTACATACTCATTTCATTACGTAATTTCATACATACATATTTCATACAAGGCATAGTAAATGTTACTTTCCCTGTCAATACGTGAAATATCCGAAGATCGTTCACGCACCGACGAGCTTTCATTCATACATTCATACATACTATCAAATAAATCATTATAGCATACATTTACCATTTAAGGTAAGTGTATTAACATTCACATTGAGTATGCACACAACCCTGAAAACATGACAAGGAACTGGGGCTAGAAACTCACCTGAGTCTTGTTACATTCACCGTTAATGGTTATCCCTTTCTTTAGTTTTGCACGACTAACTGTATAACAATTACACGTATTAATAAACTATCACTACCCATATCGTGTTTCTAGTTTAATTATAACCCTCAACGAACGGGGGTCCGGGGGCAGCGCCCCTAGCAGCAAGGTTCTAGGGGCAGCAGCCCCTAGCGGGGTCCAAGGGGCAGAGCCCATGGCTAGGGTCGCGCTGCCAGGTTAGCTTGTAATTAATCCATTCTTTTCTAAGTCCAAGGATCTTTCTGTCATTCTTTCAAAGTCTAATTCGTTATCTAGTTCTTTGACCAATGGGGCTCATTCTTTACTTCACAACGAATGGCCATTTATGGACCCCATAACGAACTGCCCTTTATAACGAACTGACCTTTATAACGAGTTAAGGGTTCATTAGTTAGTTCTCCGTTAACGAATTTCTCAACGAATGAAGCTCATTCGTTATTCTTTCTTAACGAAATGGCATAGCGAATGAGTCTAACGAGTGAGGGCTCATTCATTAACTCTCCGTAACGAATGGCATTACGAATGGGGTTGATTAGTCATCCTACTTTAACGAATTGCATATCAAATTCGTCATTCTTTCTAGGGTTAGGTCAGATAATGTCAGAAAACATTCTCTGACATCCTTAACCTCGTACGCCGCCTTTCCGTCGCCGCCGTGCCGGAAAAACAGACGGTGGCCGGAAAAACGTGTTATACACCGTTTTTCGCCCATATTGATCCAGATCCGAGCTAGGGTAACCCCTAAGCTCGTCTTTTGATCGGTTTATACCCGATTCCATCCGGATCTTGTGACTTTAACGGTTGAGGGCGTCGGCTCGTTATTTCGCGACTAGATCTAGCGGGTTTGGATCCATATAATATCATACTATCATTACCTCAGTTCGGGATTGGTCTTTCTTCTTGGTTTCGATTAGGGAGAGAAAGAAAGATGAGAGAGAGCTTAAGTGTGTGTTTTGGGTGGTGTAAGGAATGAGTGGAAATGGATGGCTAATGAGTAATTATGGTTTATATAATATGGGTCATGGGCTTAAGCCCATGGTCTTTCTTCCTTCCTTATTAACCCAAGTCCATTACCCATATTTACGTAACCCAACACAAGCCCATCTCTTAACATTTAATATTATTATTCTATTAACCGAAACGGGAAATGAGATGTTACAAGTCTTCCCTCCTTAAAAGGGTTTCGTCCCCGAAAACTAACTATTACTAAAACAATCCTGGGTAAAACTTGCGCATCTCATCTTCAACCTCCCAAGTGGCATCCAATCCCTTACGATTTTTCCATATCACTTTCACCAAAGGGATAACTTTATGATGAAGTTACTTTTCCTTGCGGTCAACGATTTATACAGGCTGTTCAATGTAGTTTAACTATTCGTCAACCTCAATGTCTACTATGGCACATGTGACGTGTCCTCAGCTAGGCACTTTCTCAGATGAGAAACATGTAAAGTAGAATGGATTCCCTCTAACTCCTCGGGTAAATATAGCTTGTAAGCTACTTCACCCACACGCTCAACAATCTTAAACGGTCCAATGTACCTTGGACTTAACTTTCCTCTTTTCCTGAAATGAATAATTCCCTTCCAGGGCGAGACTTTGAGCATCACATTGTCACCAACGTTGAATTCAATTGGTCGTCGCCGCTTATCTGCATATGACTTCTGTCGGTCTTGGGCAGCTTTCATTCTTGCCTTGATCTGACCGATCCTTGTCGAGGTTTCTTGCACAACTTCCAAACTTCCAATCTCTTTCTGACCAATCTCTCCCCAACATACGGGAGTTCTACAACGTCTACCGTATAGTATCTTAAACGGTGGCATACCAATACTCGAATGGTAGCTGTTGTTATAAGAGAATTCTGCCAAATGCAGATGATCGTCCCAGCTTCCTCCAAAGTCTAAAACGCAAGCACGTAGCATATCCTCAAGGGTTTGGATGGTCCTTTCACACTGCCCATCTGTTTGAGGATGATACGCCGTACTGATGTTCAATCTTGTTCCCATGGCTTCATGGAAATTCTTCCAAAATATTGAACTAAAGTGAGTATCTCTATCCGAAATGATCGATAATGGCACTCCATGCTTTGCCACAACTTCTTTTATGAACACATTTGCTAATACCTCTGACGAGATGGTTTCTCTATAGGTAAAAAGTGAGTACTTTTCGTCAAGCGGTCCATAATCACCCAAATGGTATCATGATGTTTAGCTGTACGGGGTAGCTTAGTTATGAAATCCATGGTGATGTGTTCCATATCCATTCTGGTATCTCTAAAGGCTACATCTTCCCATATGGTTTCTGGTGTTCATCCTTGACTTGCAGATAAGTTAAGCACTCTCTAACATAATACACTACATCATTCTTCATACCCAGCCACCAGTAATCTCTCTTTAGATCTTGATACATCTTGGTGGATCCTGGATGAATCGAGTATCTCGACTTGTGAGCTTCATCTAAGATTCGACCTCTGAGATTTCCATGGCGTGGAATCCACATACAGCCAAACCTAATCTTAACACCATGAGTGTTTTCCATCATCTCGTCTTGCTGTCCGACAATACTTTCCTTCTTAATTAATCCTTCATCTGCAAGCACCTCAGACTGTGCCTTGACGATTTCTCCAAAGAGGTCTAAGTTAACAATTAACTAATACGACTTCACTGTCGCAATGACTTCCTTGTTCTTACGGCTTAGTGCGTCGGTGATCACATTCGCCTTACCAGGATGGTATTTGATATCACAGTCGTAGTCCTTTATCAGCTCTAACCATCTTTTGTATCTCATGCTCAATTCTTTTTGTTTGAAGAAATACTTTAAGCTCTTATGATCTGTGTAGATAGTACACTTAGTACCATACAGATAATGTCTCCATATCTTTAGAGCATGCACTACTGCTGCTAGCTCTAAGTCATGCGTCGGATAAGTACTTTCATGAACTTTCAACTGCCTAGACGCATAAGCTATCACTTTCCCTCATTGAATTAACACGCAACCTAACCCACGATGCGAGGCATCAGTACAAACAACCAAATCCTCGTCACCATCGGGTAGAGCAAGGATTGGAGCTTGTGTGAGTCTTTTCTTCAATTCCTCAAAAGCTTCTTAATGGAGCTTACCCCAACTGAATACTACGGTCTTTTGGGTCATTCCGGTCAATGGTGCGACTATCTTAGAGAAGCCTTAGATGAATCTTCTGTAATAGCCAACCCTATGAAACTTCGTATATCAGTCGGATTTTGTGGAGTCTTCCAGTTTGTTATCGTCTCAATCTTAGCTGGGTCCACGGTAATCCCTTTTGGATTTATCACGTGCCCAAGAAACTTCACTTCTCGCAATCAAAATGCACATTTCAAAAACTTAGCATACAGTTTCTTTTCCTTCAAAATCTCCAATAGTTCTCTTAAATGATTAGCATGATCAGACTCGGTCTTTGAATAAATCAATATATCATCAATAAAAACGATGACTGACTTGTCTAACATCAGCCGACATACCCTGTTCATCATGTCCATAAATTTTGATGGAGCATTTGTTAGACCGAACGACATCATGAGGAACTCGTAGTGTCCATACCGCATTCTAAACGCTGTTTTAGGGATGTCTGCTTCTTTCACCTTCAACTGATGATAGCCTGATCTAAGGTCTATCCGCGAGAACCAGCTCGAACGTTGTAGTTGATCAAACAAATCATAAATCCGTGGAAACAGATATCTATTCTTCATCGTAAGCTTATTCAACTCAGGGTATTCTATGCACATTCTCATGCTTCCATCCTTCTTCTTGAAAAACAACACTGGTTTACCCCACGGGGACACAATCGGTCTTATAAAGCCTTTATCGAGAAGTTCTTGTAGTTGGGACATCAATCCTTTCATCTTGGATGGCGCCAGGTGGTAAGGTGATTTCACGATGGGCTGGGCTCCTGGTATTAAGTCTATCTGGAATTCTATCTCACGCTCCGGTGGCAACCCCGGAAGGTCCTCAGGGAACTGTTCTGGATAGTCACACATAACATGAACATCTTTCACTTCTTTTGTCTCGCTCGTAGCTTTGACAACATACGCCAGGTAGGAACCGCACCATCGCCTTAACAATCCTTTAGCTTTTATAATCGAAATGACATTAAGCCCTGAACTTTCTTTATCACCATAAACCGTCAATGTACCACCATCCAAGGATTTTAACCTTATCATTCTACTCTTATACACGATCTGAGCCTCAAACTCAGATAGCCAATCCATTCCCAAAACCACATCGATCACTCCTAAGGTTATACCATACAAAGTAACAGGGAACTCTTGTACCTCTAATTCTATCTTACAATCCTTAACCATTCTCAATATACTAACCGAGGTCTCACTCGCGGTTTCTACTTTAAAAGTTTCAGGCACGCGAAAAAATTTTAGTTTTGCTAGCTTACTAAATGTCGTAGCTACAAAGCTCGTCTTTGCACATGAATCAAACAATACGGAAGCATAAATACCGTTCACTAGAAATGTACCTGATGTGTGTCTAATGATGCTCTTTCTATGAAACTCAAAACCAAGCTTTAAATTTATAAAAAAAAAATCCTAACGAATCCACACACAACCGGCAAGTGTACCGATCAAAAGTAGTATAGACCTAAGGAAGTCCGAGTATCGAACACAAGGACATGTGAAAACGTCTATGATCACTAACCCTAGAAAAGACCTTCTTAAGAATAATATTTTTTAAATGATTTTTAATTATTAACTACTTGACCTAACTTACTTTAACTAACTTAAAAGACTTAACCTAACAAGACTTAATAAAACTTTGAGAATGAGAATTAAAAATGGAGAAAACGTCTACCTAGGTAAGAATCCTATTGAAGGTATAATAAGCTAATGGATTGAAGAATCTCACGACACCGGTATCTAAGGATGACACAACTAAGGTTCACTCAAGAAAGCTAGATCACCTCTTGGTCTCACTAACAAACCCTAACTTACACTTAGTTGTTTTTAAGAACAAACCGGGAAACGAATTTCTAAAGTGTTCTAATGTCTAACTCTCCTCTCGGTATCACCGACACACGACCCTAATGGAAATGAATACTTCGCAACCAAGGATAGAGGAAACATTTAGTTTAACTTAATCTAGATCAACTAATCGCTCACAAACCCAAATCCGACAAGAACCGAGCCCACTCTCGCGCGATCCTAATTCTAACAAGTAAAAGCTATGAGACGACCTTACTTCCTATCACCTCTCAGTCTCTAAGAAGGTGCCTACCTGCTGAATTCAACCGATTAACACTCCCACTAAAACCCTACGGTTGATCACCCCGCAAACAATCTCTAGAAACCAAGTAAATTGTTCAAACAAGCAACAATCAATTAAAACTAATTCAATCAATCAAAGCAAGAGGTATATGAGTATAATAAATCAAATCACAGCCACTAAACACAACCTAATTCAATATTAAACCAAACTTTCATCAACAATTCAAGTCATGATGATAAACAATCCATATTACTTACTAAAACCTAACAATATTCATCTAACCTAGGTAAAACTTACAAGTTTAGCTACTCATAAGTTTTGGACAGCAACTGTATCAAAGTAAACACCATAAAACTCAACCAAAACATAATTAAACTCATTCAAGAATCAATATCAATCAAGCACAACTCAATCTTCAATTTACTTGCAAAACAATTCAAGTTAAAAGATTAAATCAACTAGTTATGAATCTTGTACAATAGAACAAAGTATATGGGTGCAATACTCAAGATTATGGCTGAGTTTCTTGATTAAGATGGACCCTAGCTGCTGTACCAAGTCTCCCTTGATGTTAATCTCCTTCCTCTTAGCCGCCACAACCCTTACACAAAGTTCTTTTCTCCCTTGGTGGCTGCCAACAGTTCTGATCGGCCTAGTATAGGGCTGCTAGGGTTTTTTTTATTTTTTAATTAACTTCATATATATTATGCATGAATGGCTTGGATCTTGTGGGCTTGTGTCGCGCCTTGAGTTGTGGTCTTTAAAATTTATCAAAAAGGCCCCTAGAGTCTTCAAACTTGAAACTTTTCTCCCTTAAAACTCATGCAAAAACAATCATTAATCTTTGTAAAATCATGCAAAAACAATCCATAACTCTTATTTATTAAACTATTAGGCACTTAAAACATGGTAAAAAGGTACGGAAAGTAAGTGTGTTTTACAACACATCAGTACCTGTCACGACATCAGGAATCTGTTTGGCCTGTTCTTGTGTCAGCATATAGGCCATAGTCCTTGGCCTCAATTGTTCAGCATCTTTTTTCCCACTTCCTTCAGCTTCACGGCCCGTGCAAGCCCTTGCTAGGTGACCAGTTTGCCCGCACCTATAACACGTGGGAGTTGCCTGGAAATCCTGAGCAAAGTGCCCCATCTTTCCACATTTGTAACAAGCATTCGACCCTAGCCTGCATTCCCCTCCATGGGACTTTCCACATTTATGGCACACATTAGAACCGGTGCCCCACTTGCACTCTCCAGCGTGCATCTTTCCGCAAGTCTTACACGGTTCTCCCACACCTTCTGTCGCTTATCCCTAGGGTTCCTCAACTGAGTACTGGGTCATTTAGCAGGAACAACCCATTTCTTCTCTTTCTTCTCTTCCACCACCACCTCATCCACAACCAGATCCTCGTAAACCATATCTACGAGTTCAACAACAAAGTCGAAATTAGCAGGTTTACTTGTCTTGACCAATGTGCGAACGTTCTACGGTAGTCCTCTTATGTAACACTTGATCCTCTTAGCTTCAGTGTTAACCATGTCAGGAACCAACCTAGACATGCAGTTGAATTCGGTGGTGTACTCGTGGTGTGTCATCTTTCCTACCTTCATGTTCAGAAATTTCAACCCAGCCCTTTCAACCTCAACATCAGCACAGAAACTTGCCATGACCATCTCTTTCAAATCTTCCCACCTCAACGATTTGATCTCATCTCGACTTTTCCTCTGCTCCACAGACTCCCACCAGTACATACCTCTTCAGCAAACGACTGAGTGGCATAACCCATGACTTGGTCAGGACGAAACTCGCTAATTTGGATAACCTTGTCCATTGCGGTTATCAATTGGAGAGTAGCGATTGCGTCTCCTAAACCAGTCAGCTTCGGTGGGTCGCAACCTTTGAACGACTTATACCCGCCTCGGCCTCTTCTTCTGTCATCAAATCTCACAGACAGAACTTCACTCGAGTCACCTTCCCCATCACCAGCCTTCTTACCGTCATCCCCTTTCCTCTCAACGGTCCTCCCATGGCTTCCAGAAGACTTTTCAGGTTGCAGGTTCTTCACTGCAGCAGCTACAGCTTGAGCAATGGCTGCTTGAACAGCAGGGTCAAGTTGATGCCCTTCATTGTTGCTTGGATTCCGTCCAGCTGCACTTCCTTCTTCCCTTGTGTCAGTTGCTGATTCTATAGAAGGTTCTCGGACAATACGTGGCCTACCATGACGTCCAGTACGACCTCCTTGACCAACGACTTTTCTTGCTCCAGCCATTCGTATTCTATAAGGAAACACAAACGTCATCACTTAAGGAACCATTTAGTACAAGGATAGTAAGGCTAATTGGTAATAAAAGTGGCCAGCTGTGATTAGCTGATCACGTTACTCTCCGTGTCCTATACACTTCCCTTTGTGAGTCCACTTATGCTAGTTCTACTTCTAACAGTTAGACAATCAAATAGTTCATATAATGATATACTTCTATCCCTAGCATTTAAGCTAACTTCCTCACACATTTTTACTTTACATGTGAAACTTATCACATACTTTATCTTTACATAGCTTGCTTGAGCGACACATGGCTTTCTTGAACTGACGTCTTCTTCCGTTTCTTTCTTATGTCCCATTCTCTGTTCGAGTCTAAGGCCCTGATCCCGGTGCCCTACTTTGGCGTTGGATTTACTCATAAACACCGTTCTAAATATCAGAATTAATTAAACCTTTCGCGGAATAAATAAAACTTCAATCATTCATTACAAACATCCATAACTATCTATTAAAACATAACATAAATTATAGCATTAAAAACATTATAACAAATCTTCGGATGCCAGCCTCCTCAATTCTGCCTTGTGTCCCTCTCAAACAAGTTGTCTCAGTCTGTTAACCTGCGTGCATACTAAAAGTCAGCTACGCTGAGTGAGTTCTATTTAATCAGGCAACATACACTACATTCACATACTTACATATATTCATACATTCATTCTTTCTTCCATACTTACATACATACATACTTTCATTCATACATATTCGTTTTAAAGAACATTCTGCCCTATAAACTTCGCATATATTATTAGGGTCTGTTACCTACATTCGCGGATATTATTAGGGTCCGTTCCCTACATTCGATGATATTATTAGGGTATGTTCCCTACTTAAACCATACCTTTCATTCGTGCTATAACCATACATACCTTTCTTTACATAATCATACTTTCGTACATACTCATTTCATTACGTACTTTCATACATACATATTTCATACAAGGCATACTAAATATTACTTTCCATGTCGATACGTGTAATATCCGAAGATCGTTCACGCACCGACGAGCTT
Organism: Bidens hawaiensis; assembly: GCF_021521415.1. NCBI lineage: Eukaryota > Viridiplantae > Streptophyta > Magnoliopsida > Asterales > Asteraceae > Bidens > Bidens hawaiensis. The sequence continues at coordinate 2,277,137 of NW_027491224.1, forward strand.
TCATTCATACATACTATCACATAAATCATTATAGCATACACTTACCATTTAAGGTAAGTGTATTAACATTCACATTGAGTATGCAAATAGCCCCGAAAACATGACAAGGAAGTGGGGCTAGAAACTCACTTGAGTCCTGTTACGTTCACCATTAATGGTTATTCCTTTTTTAGCTGTGCACGACTAACTATATAGAAATTACACGTATTCTTAACTATCACTACCCATATCATGTTTCTAATTTTATTATAACCCTCAACGAACGGGGGTCCGGGGATAGCGCCCCTGGCAACAAGGTTCTAGGGGCGGCATCCCCTAGTGGGGTCGAAGGGGCAGAGCCCGTGGCTGGGGTCGAGCTGCCATGTCAGCTTGGAACAATTTTATTTCCATTAACTGCATTAACACAATTTTCATTAGGATTCTTAATTTATTATTTTATTTGCTAACTCATAAAAGTCGAGGGCTTCTTTGTAATTTATCCATATTTTCTAAGTCCAGGGACCTTTCTGTGATTCTTTCAAAGTCAAATTCTTTATCCAGTTCTTTAACGAATGGGGCTCATTCGTTACTTCATAACGAATGGTCACTTGTTGACCCCATAACGAACTGACCTTTATAACGAATTGAGGGTTCATTCGTTAGTTCTTCGTTAACGAATTGCTTAACGAATGAAGCTCATTCGTTATTCTTTCCTAATGAATTGACTTAGCGAATGAGCCTAACGAATGAGGTCTCATTCGTAAACTCTCTGTAACGAATGGCATAAACGAATGGGGTTGATTCGTCATCCTTCCTTAACGAATTGCATAGCGAATTCATCATTCTTTCTAGGGTTAGGTCAGAGAATGTCAGAAACATTCTCTGACATCCTTAACCTCATACGCCACCTTTCCAACGCCGTCGTGCCAGAAAAACGTGTGGGTGGCCGGAAAAACGTGTTTTAATACCGTTTTTTGCCCGAATTGATCCGGATCCGAGCTAGGGTGACCCCTATGCTCGTATTTTGATCGGTTTATACCCGATTCCGTCCGGATCTTGTGACTTTAACGGTTGAGGGTGTCGGCTCGTCGTTTCATGACTAAATGTAGCGGGTTTGGATCCATATAATATCATACTATCATTACCTCGCCTTGGTATCGGTCTTTCTTCATGGTTTTGGTTAGGGAGAGAAAGAAAGATGAGAGTGAGCTTAAGTGTTTGTTTTGGGTGGTGTAAGGAATGAGTAGAAATGGATGGATTAATGAGTAATTATGGTTTAAATATTATCGGTCATGGGCTTAAGCCCATGGTTTTTCTTCCTTCCTTATTAACTCAAGTCCATTACCCATATTTACTTAACCCAACACAAGCCCATCTCATAACATTTAATATTATTATTATTATATTAACCGAAAAGGGAAACGGGATGTTACAGACACGATTGACACGCCAACTGTTCAGTTGCACAATTCGTTTTATTTGCGATATTTAGTTGGAACATTATCATCCGTGTTGATATATGTTTTTTTGCAACTACTTATGCTTTAGTTCATTTATTCATTATTTAGTTTGGTCGGTTAAATCGCCATGTAACGCTCAGGGGCCGACAAACTCAATGGATTCGTTAATTCGTTAATTAAGTTAAGTCATTCAAATTGCCATGCAACGCTCATGGGAGGCCAACTCACACATTTGTTTTGGTTTGGTATGCTAATAACTGGGGGAAAAGGCCATGGAAAGCTCATGGGAAATCTAACACATCGAAGAACATTCGTTATTTGTTTATTTAATTTTAAAAGAAACAATTTATGATTTGATTTAATTATTCAATTATTTACTTACTAAATCAATTTTGAATCAAGATTTATTGATTCGATCTATTCATATACTCAAAACATTTTATACTCTCTTTATCGGACACAAATCCTTCATTCATCAAGACTCGGTTATCACGAGCCAATCAAAACAATTTACACTCTATTATTGAATTGGTTTTCGCATATTCATCTTATCACGTTATTATATTATCAAAATAACAAGTAATTTAAATAATATTATTTCACAATTTAATAAAGGAATGGCTTTCTTATACTCATGGTATCATATACATAAACTATTAAACATATTTCAAGTATTCAATTTCAAATTTTAATTTGTTAAAAGATATCAAACTTTGATAAAACTCATTCACTCATCAAATTAACTCATTGATTTTCAATTTATATTTTTACTTATCCTTAATTTATGAATAAACATCAGCATAACATATTTAAGTTTCGTTTTACACAATAACTCATATGAAATCTACACAAAAATCCAATCTTCTCATTAAATCACATCTATTAATCATAGAATGTTTTCTCAACATCAAACAATATAAATCATTTATTTTCTATATCCGTCTCATGGCCACATGTTTAGTCAAAGAGATAGCTCCTGCTATCTCTAAAATATAAACTCAATTTCCAAAACATAATTACAATCAACTCAATCTTTTTCATTAAACTAACTATTGGTAATTTCGATTCATTAACCCCTACTCATTCTTACAACAACAACCATAACAAGCGCAAGTCTAACCATCAACCATATAATGTTAATCTAAGTAACAATCAATCGCAACCAAATCCTAGCGTCTCAAACAAGAAATTTTACGTCAAAATTCATTCGTTATGTATCACTTGCCACTATCACTATTAAAGTCAATCCTCATGTCGTTTTGTACCCAATGTAATTGTTCGGTTATCTTGTTAATACTTGCCACGTACCACAAGACGTTCCACAACGGTCTATGCCGTCTAATTCTAAAACCATGCTACGACGTTTGCTCAGATTTTATACCCTGCTACCTATAATTGCTACAACTATGGAAATCCTAATCACCTACGCCTTGTGTGTTATCGATTCATTCATGTTCATCAAGCTCAAAATCTCCAAATTTATTCTACTAAACCCTACTTTGCAACCTAATCAAAATATTTCAATTCAATCAACTTCAATTATTCATGTTTTTATAGATTTAATTAATCAAGTTATTTTAAATCAGATAAATCAAATAAATCATAACTAAGTTTATCAAAGAAGATGTTTTTGTCATTTTTATCTAAACATATTTCATCTTTTTAATCGTATATTACAACAATTCATTATTCGATTTTTAGATTTAAACAATTTCAATTCTAATAATTAACTTTAAGTGATTATGCTCATATAATAAAATCTATCTTTTCAAAGGCAACTGGTTGCAATACAATACTTTCAAAAGATGTTTTGAAATTTTTAATATTTATTTAAAACAACTCAAAAATTCTATTCATTTTTAGCAATGTTTTACACAATGACTATCTTATATTTATAATCAAAACATATTAAGATTATTGTTTTCTCTAAAAATCATGTCCTTCAAATGTTTTGTAACCCACATGATGGGACGAGTTATGTGGACCATCCGACGATCGAAGTAATTATGGAGGCCTACATAATTATCCAAATTCTCGCATGGAAATCGTAAAACGTACAATTGTGTGTCATAATATAAAATCGAAAGTAGTTCGGATAATGGTACAAATGTAGAGATGATAAGGACATGGTGGATACATCGCTGGTACGTCATATATATAAGTGTCATTATCGGATTTTTATTTGGAGCGTTTTTGTGACTATTCAAAGTTCTGTATTATGATTAACTTTAAAAATAATATTTAAAATTTTTCTTTCCTCAAAATGGATCGGTTTTTATTTCCTCAAAATCGAAAAACTCAAGTTGTTAGTATCATTTAATTTCGGGATGAAATTCCCTAAAGTATGGGAGATTGTAACAACTTGAGTTTTTCGATTATTATAAATAACTAATACCCAACCCGTTTTCATTTTCGGGTAATTTAGTTAATAAATATTCAAATATATAAATTATATATTTCTTTTCTTCATTTATTTTATTTAAATTTGTGATATATACAACTTTTACCCTAAAAGATAAATTCTAACTCATTAGGTACCCTCATCTAAAGTCCGGGGGTCTATTTGCAAATCTGATAAAAGATATTATATTATAACCCAATAACCCAGACCCTTGACCCATATTCGTTGACCCGTAAACCCAAAACCTAGACCAATTTTATTTCTTGAACCATAATTTACGTGATAAACTTGGAATTGATTTTTGGAAATCATTCATATGATAAAAACAACTTAAAACGACATAACTAATTAGGAATGAAAGCTCAAATCAATACAAATTTGCATAATATAACCAATCCGTTAATACTGTAACATCCCGTTTTTCAAGTTCCGGTTAATAAATGAAATACGAGTTACTATGAGTCGGGCTAGTGTTGGGAAGGAAGGAAGGAAAAGACCATGGGAAGGAAAAGACCATGGGCTTAAGCCCATGATCCATAATTATATAAGCATTACTTACAAAGTAATTATTATTTGCACACATTCCATACACCTCCCAAAACACACACTTAAGCTATCTCTCTAGTCTCTCTCTCTCTAGCCGAAATCACTAACGAAAACCGATCCCGATCCAAGGTAATGATAGTATGGTCACGAAACAAGGAGCCGACATCGCTAAACCGTTAAGTCACGATATCCGGGTGTAATCGGGTATAAACCGAACCTAAGATGAGCTTAGGGGTCACCCTAGCTCAGATCTGGATCGAACGAGACGAAAAACGGTGAAAAACGAGTCAAAATACGTTTTTCCAGCGAACCCGCGGTTTTCCGGCGACGACGGCGCCGGAAAGGCAGCGGGTGGGAGGAAGGGAATGTCAGAGAATGTTTCTGTCATTCTCTAACCTAACCCTAGTTCGCTAACGGAAATCTAACGAATTAGAGGTGATTCGCTAGCTGATTCGTCTAAGGGAGCATAACGAACTAGCTACAGTTCGTGTTCAATTCGTGATAGTCAATTCGTTAAAGGAGATAACGAATTAGAAGAACCAATTCGTTACGCGAACTGATTCGTTATATGGACTGATTCGTCAAAAGGACTAGTTCGTTAAAGGGTTCAATTCGGTACAGGAACCAGTTCGTTATGATGAGTCAATTCTCTAAGAATAAGTATCGAACTAGAAGTTTAACATAATGACATAACAGTCCCTAGAATTAGAAAAGAATGAAATAATTACACATTAACCCTTGGACTTTGATTATTGATGAAAGATACCTTTAAAGGTTAACGGGTAATGATTAACTAATCGGTAATGATCCAATGAAATAAAACCGACTTAGATACGTGAGATTAATTAAGTAGATGATAAGAAGAGCTAGAGCCGTATTTAATATATGTATGATTATACAGTTAGTCGTGCTCAACTCAGGAAAGGATTAACTATAAAAGGTGAATGTAATTGCGTTCATGTGAGTTTCTAGCCCCACTTCCTTGTTTTCTTTTTAGGGCTGTGTGCATACTCGATGTGATAGTTAATACACGTACCTTACATGGTAAGTGCATGCCTTATATGAATTATGTATGATGATTACTTGACGGTGCATGAACGATCTTCGGATATTGCATGGACCGTCAGGTGGCAGCTAAAGATATGAATGATATATATGATGTATGAATGATGTATGTATGAAACATGTATGATGTATGAATGATATATGTATGGTATGTAAATAGTACGTGAATTATCTTCGGATATTGCACGCGTTATGAAGGAAAGTATGTAAAAGACATGTATGTTACAGTAGCACAATATAAAGTGACCAGACCCTAATAATATCTGTGAGGATAGGGACCAGGCCCTAATAATATCTGTGAGGATAGGGACCAGACCCTAATAATATCTGTGAGGATAGGAACCAGAACCTAATAATATCTGTGATGTTGGGGACCAGACCCTTATAATGTTTGTGAGGTTATAGGGCGGAAGGCTCTTTATATAGTATGGATAGTTATGCAAGTAAAATAAAGTATGAATAATGTACACACCTTTGGGCATGTGTCCAAGTATGTGAACAGATTGTATGTTTTATGATTAACAAGAACTCACTCAGCGTAGCTGACTTTTATTATGCACGCAGGTGAGTAGATTGAGGCATCTTGCATTAGAGGAAGCACGTGGCATGAACTTGAAGAAGTTGGCATCTCAAGAAATATTATGATATTTTAAAGACAATTTTTTATGTTTAAATGTTTGGAATGCTCGTTAAGACAAGAATGGATGGTTATGTGATATAATGGTTTGAATGTTTTTAATATTCCACGCATGTTTTTATTAACTCTGATATTTAGAACTGTGTTTATGAGTAAATCCAACATCCAATGTAGGGCACCGGAGACGGGGCCTTACAAGTTGGTATCGGAGCAAAGTTCGAGAGATTTAAGCATCCTACATGCTTAGACTCGAACAGAGAATGGGATTAAAGAAATAAAAGAAAGAATATGCCAGTACGAGAATGCCATGTGTCATGTAAAGTAGAATAATGAATGAATGTTTGCATGATTGCTAAATAAAGAATGTATGAATGCTAGCTTAATTGCTAGGGATAGGAGCATATGATGATGTAAACTGTTTGATGGTCTAACCGTTAGAAGTGGAACTAGCACAAATAGTCTCATAAGAGGAAGTGTATAGGACACAGAAAGTAACGTGAGCAGCTAATCGCCGCTGGCCACTATTATTACCTGTTAGCCTTACTATCCTTGTACTAAATGGTTCCTTAAGTGATGACGTTTGTGTTTCCTTATAGAATACGAATGGGTGGAGCTAAGAAAGCTGCTAGAAGAGGAGGACGTATGGGACGTCGTGGCAGACCACGCGTCGTCCGAGAACTGTCAATAGAGGCAGCCACTAACAATGAAGGCGAAGGAAGTGCAGCTGGTCGAAATCTGAGTAACAACGAGGGAGTTCAACTGGACCCCGCAATTCAAACGACCATTGCTCAAGCGGTAGAAGCTGCTGTGAAAAACATGAATCCTGAAGGGTCTACTGGAGGCCGTGAAAGAACCGCTGAAAGGGCGCAATGAGATGGTAAGAAAATGATGAAGGGAAGGGGGAAGAATCAAGCGTGGTTAAGTCAGTGAAGGTTGATGACAAGAAAAGGGGCCGAGGTAGGTGCAACTATAATTCCTTCAAGGGTTGTGACCCGCCGAAGCTGACTGGCTTAGGAGACGCAATCGCTACTCTTCAGTGGATAGCCGCAATGGATAAAATTATAAGAATTAGAGAATGTCGTCCTAATCAAGCTGTGGGTTATGCTACACAATCATTCGGTGAGGAGGCAATGTACTGGTGGGAGTCGGTTGAGCAGAGGAAGAGTCGAGAAGAGATCAAGGCTCTGAGATGGAATGATCTGAAGGAGTTAGTGATGAAGAGATTCTGTGCTGATGTGGAGGTTGAAAAGTTTGAGATGAAGTTCTTGAGTCTGAAGGTGGGTAAGATGACGCACCGCAAATACCTCATTGAATTCAACCATCTATCAAGGTAAGTGCCAGACATGGTGGACACTGAGGCCAAGTGGATCAAGTGTTAACTTAGAGGACTGCCGCAAAATTTTCGCGTCTTCGTCAGGGCTGGTACACCAGGTACTTTTGATTCTGCTGTAGGGCTCGCAGAAACGGTCTATGAGGACTTGTCGACGAATGCGGTGGTAATGGAAGAGAAGAATGATAAGAAGTGGGTCGCTCCTGCTAAAGGACCTGGTACTTAGTTGTGGAACCCTAAGAATAAACAGCCGAGAGTCTGGGAGAAGAGGTCGTGTAAGACCTGCGGAAAGATGAATGGTGGTGAGTGTAAGTGGGGTAGGAGTTCTGATGTGTGTAAAAAATGCGGAAAGGCTCATGGTGGAGAATGCAGGATGGGGTCTAACGCGTGTTATAAGTGTGGAAAGGTATGACATTATGCCAATGAATGCAGTGCGAAACCAGCATGTTATAAATGTGGCAAAACAGGCCATAAGGCAAGAGAGTGCATCGATGGTGAAGCTGGAGGTAGTGGAAAGAAATATGCTGATCAAGCAAGGCCGCAGATAGCCTACATGCTGACCCATGAACAAGCTAGGCGGATTCCTGATGTTGTGACTAGTACGTTCTTAGTAAACGGTATTTCTGCTTCAGTATTATTTGATTCGGGTGCGAATAGAAGTTTTGTAGCTACGACATTTAGTAAACTAGCTAAAATGAAATGTTTCCGAGTGTTTGAAACCTTCATAGAAGAAACCGCTAGTGACACCTCGGTGAAAGTAACGAAAGTGGTTAAGGACGGTAAGATAGAATTATAGGGGCACGAGTTCCATGTTACGTTCTATGTTATTACCATAGGAGGGTTCGATGTAGTTTTGGGAATGTATTGGTTATCTGATTATGAAGCTCAGATAGTATGTAAGAGTAGGATAATAAAGCTAAAGTCCTTGGATGGCAGTGTGGTGACGGTTTATGGTGATAAGGAAAGTTCATGGCTTAACGTCATTTCAATGATAAAAGCCAAAGGGTTATTAAGACGAGGGTGTGGTGCCTACCTGGCGTATGTTGTCAACGCTATGGCCGAGACGAAAGAAATGAAAGATGTTCCTATCGTGTGCGACTACCCAGAAATATTCCCTGAGAATCTTCCGGGGTTGCCACCGGAGCATGAGATAGAATTCCAGATAGACTTAATACCAGGATCCCAGCCCCTCACTAAAGCGCCTTACCGTTTAGCATCGTCCGAGATGAAAGAATTGATGTCCCAACTGCAAGAACTCCCCGACAAGGGTTTTATTCGACCAAGTGTTTCTCCTTGGGGCGCGCCAGTGTTGTTCGTGAAGAAGAAAGATGGAAGTATGAGGATGTGCATAGACTATCGTGAGTTGAACAAGCTTACGGTGAATAATAGATATCCTTCGCCCAGGATTGATGATATGTTTGACTAACTACAAGGTTCAAGTTGGTTCTCATGGATAGATCTCAGATCAGGCTATCATCAGTTGAAAGTGAAAGAGGCAGACATCCCTAAAACAACGTTTCGGACGCGGTACGGACATTACGAGTTCCTCGTGATGTCATTCGGTCTAACAAATGCTTCTGCAACATTTATGGATATGATGAATAGGGTGTGTCGGCCAATGTTGGTTAAGTCAGTTATCGTCTTCATCGATGACATATTGATTTATTCAAAAAGCGAGTCTGATCATGCCGAACATCTAAGGGAAGTATTGGAGACTCTAAAGAAAGAGAAGTTGTATGCTAAGTTTTCAAAATGTGGGTTTTGGTTGCGAGAAGTGCAATTTCTAGGTCACGTGATTAATCCTTAAGGGATTACCGTGGACCCAGCTAAGATCAAGGCGATAAAAAATTTGAAGACTCCGTAGAATCCGACTGATATACGAAGCTTCCTAGGGTTAGCTGGCTACTATAGGAGATTCATCGAAGGTTTCTCCAAGATAGCCGCACCGTTGACCGGTATGACCCAAAATTTGATAGTATTCAGTTGGGGTAAGTTTCAAGAAGAAGCCTTTGAGTAATTAAAGAAGAGGCTCACGCAAGCTCCAATCCTTGCTTTACCCGATGGTGACGAGGATTTGGTCGTTTGTACCGTTGCCTCGTATCGCGGGTTAGGTTGCCTGTTGATGCAACAAGGAAGAGTGATAGCCTACGCATCTAGGCAGTTGAAAGTCCATGAGAGTACCTATCCGACACATGATTTAGGGCTAGCAGCAGTAGTGCATGCTTTCAATATATGGAGACATTATCTGTATGGTACTAAGTGTGCCATTTACACTGATCATAAAAGTTTAAAGTACTTCTTCGAGCAGAAAGAATTGAACATGAGACAGAGAAGATGGTTAGAGTTGATAAAGGATTACAACTGCAACATTATGTACTACCCTCGTAAAGCTAATGTGGTTGCCGACGCGCTAAGTTGTAAGAATGAGGAAGTCATTGCAACCGTGAAGTCGTATCAGCTGATTATGAATATAAGTCTTTTTAAAGAAATCATCAAAGTGTAGTCGGAAGTGCTAGTAGATGAAGGGATAGTGAAGAAGGAGAGGATTTTCAGTCAGCAAGATGAGTTGATGGAAGACAATCATGGTGTTAAGACTAGGTTTGACCGTATGTGTATCCCAAACCATGGAGATCTCAGAGTTCGAATCTTAGATGAAGCTCATAAGTCAAGGTATTCGATTCATCCAGGAATTACAAAGATGTACCAAGATTTGAAAAGAGACTACTGGTGGCCAGGAATGAAGAATGATGTGGTAGAGTATGTCAGTAAGTGGTTAACTTGTTTACAAGTCAAGGCAGAGCACCAGAAGCCTTAAGGAAAGATGCAGCCTCTAGAGATACCAGAATGGAAATGGGAACACATCACCATGGATTTCATAACTAAGCTACCACGTACAGCTAAGCATCATGATACCATCTGGGTGATTGTGAATCGCTTGACCAAGAGTGCTCACTTTCTGACTATACGAGAGGCTCTCTCGTCAGAAACATTAGCAAGCTTGTTCATCAAAGAGGTTGTATCTAAACATGGAGTACCGTTATCGATCGTGTCCGATAGAGATAGTCGGTTTACTTCGAGGTTTTGGAAGAAGTTCCATGAAGCTATGGGAATAAGATTGAACATCAGTACAACGTATCATCCTCAAAAAGATGGACAGTCTGAAAGCACGATCCAAACCCTTAAGGATATGCTACGTTCTTGTGTTTTAGACTTTGGTGGAAGTTGGGATGATCATCTGCATCTAGCAGAGTTTTCCTATAACAACAGCTACCATTCAAGTATTGGTATGCCACCATTCGAGATGTTATATGGAAGACGTTGTAGAACTCCGGTATGTTGGGGAGAGATTGGTCAAAAGGAGATGGGGAGTTTGGAAGTTGTTCAAGAAACTTCTTCAAAGTTTTATCAGATTAAGGCAAGAATGAAAGCTGCTCAAGACAGACAGAAGTCGTATGCTGATAAGCGGCGACGACCGATAGAGTTTAACGTTGGAGAAAATGTGATGCTCAAGGTCTCGCCTTGGAAAGGAATTATCTGTTTTAGGAAGAAGGGAAAGTTGAGTCCTAGGTACGTTGGGCCGTTCGAGATTTTAGATCGAGTTGGTGAAGTGGCTTACAAGTTAGATTTACCAGAAGAGTTGGACGGAATTCATTCTATATTTCATGTCTCTCATCTGAGAAAGTGTCTAGACGATGACACGTCTCATGTGCCATTAAAGGATATTGAGGTTGATGAACAGTTGAACTACATTGAGCAACCAATCGAGATAGTTGACCGCAAGGTAAAGCAGCTTCGTCGTCAATTTATCCCATTAGTGAAAGTGATATGGAAACATCGCAAAGGATCGGATGCTACATGGGAACTTGAAGAAGAGATGCGCAAGTTTTATCCAAATTTGTTTATGTAATAGTTAGGTTTCGGGGACGAAACCTCTTTAAGGAGGGAAGACTTGTAACATCCCGTTTTTCAAGTTTTGGTAATAAATGAAATACGAGTTATTATGAGTCGGGCTAGTGTTGGGTTAAATGGATATGGGTTATGGACTTGGGTTATGAAGAAAGGAAGGAAAAGACCATGGGCTTAAGCCCGTGATCCATAATTATATAAGCATTAATTACCAAGTAATTCTTATTTGCACACATTCCATACACCTCCCAAAACACACACTTAAGCTCTCTCTAGTCTCTCTCTCTAGCCGAAATCACTAAGGAAAACCGATCCCGATCCAAGGTAATGATAGTATGATGTTGTATCAGCTTAAGCCCGTTAGATATGGTCACGAAACGACGAGCCGACATCGCTAAACCTTTAATTCAAGAGATCCTGGTGGAATCGGGTATAAACCGAACCTAAGATGAGCGTTGGGGTTACCCTAGCTCAGATCTGAATCGAACGAGACGAAAAAAGGTGAAAAACAAGTCAAAATACGTTTTTCCGGTGAACTCGCGGTTTTCCGGCGACGACGGCACCAGAAAGGCGGCGGGTGCGAGGAAGGGAATGTCAGAGAATGTTTCTGACATTCTCTGACCTAACCCTAGTTCGCTAACGGAAATCTAACGAATTAGAGGTGATTCGCTAGCTGATTCGTCTAAGGGAGCATAACGAACTAGCTACAGTTCGTGTTCAATTCGTTAAGGGGAAAAGATATCGAATCAGCCTGATTCGTGATAGTCAATTCGTTAAAGGAGATAAGGAATTAGAAGGACCAATTCGTTACGCGAACTGATTCGTTATATGGACCGATTCGTCAAAAGGAACAGTTAGTTAAAGGGTTCAATTCGTTACAGGAACCAGTTTGTTATGATGAGTCAATTCGTTAAGAATAATTAACAAACTAGAAGTTTAACATAATGACAGAAAAGTCCCTAGACTTAGAAAAGAATGAGATAATTGCACATTAACCCTTAGACTTTGATTATTGATGAAAGATACCTTTAAAGGTTAACGGGTAACGATTAACTAATCGGTAATGATCCAATGAAGTAAAAGCGACTTAGATACGTGAGATTAATTAAGTACATGATAAGAAGAGCTAGATCCGTATTTAATATATGTATGATTATACAGTTAGTCGTGCTCAGCTCTGAAATGATTAACTATAAACGGTGAACGTAATCGCGTTCAGGTGAGTTTCTAGCCCCACTTCCTTCTTATGTTTTCGGGGCTGTGTGCATACTCGATGTGATAGTTAATACACTTACCTTACATGGTAAGTGTATGCCTTATATGAATTATGTATGATGATTACTTGATGGTGCATGAACGATCTTCGGATATTGCATGGACCGTCAGGTGGTAGCTAAAGATATGAATGATATATATGATGTATGAATGATGTATGTATGAAGCATGTATGATGTATGAATGATATATGTATGGTATGTAAATAGTACGTGAACGATCTTCGGATATTGCACGTGTTATTAAGGCAAGTATGTAAAGGACAGGTATGTTACAGTAGCACAATATAAAGGGACCAGACCCTAATAATATCTGTGAGGATAAGGACCAGACCCTAATAATATCTGTGAGGATAGGGACCAGACCCTAATAATATCTGTGAGGATAGGGACCAGACCCTAATAATATCTCTGAGGATAGGGACCAGGCCCTTATAATATCTGTGATGGTAGAGACCAGACCCAAATAATATCTGTGATGTTGGGGACCAGACCCTTATAATATCTGTGAGGTTATAGGGCGGAAGGCTCTTTATATAGTATGGATAGTTATGCAAGTAAAATAAAGTATGAATAATGTACACACCTTCGGGCATGTGTGCAAGTATGTGAACAGATTGTATGTTTTATGATTAACTAGAACTCACTCAACGTAGTTGACTTTTATTATGCACGCAGGTGAGTAGATTGAGGTAGCTTGCATTAGAGGAAGCACGTGGCATGAACTTGAAGAAGTTGGCATCTCAAGAAATATTACGATATTTTAAAGACAATGTTTTATGTTTAAATGTTTGGAATGCTCGTTAAGACAAGAATGGATGGTTGTGTAATATAATGGTTTGAATGTTTTTAATATTCCGTGCATGTTTTTATTAACTATGATATTTAGAACTATGTTTATGAGTAAATCCAATGTCCAATGTAGGCACCGGAGACGGGGCCTTACAAATACCCAAACATCAAAATATCATCTATCGATGTTTATAATTCAATTAATTTTGCAGAAGCCACCCTTTACCCATCGCAATCTTAACCCCCATGTTTAATTTTGTAATCATAACCTGCGTATAAATATTTGGATCCCTGTTTGAGCCGCGGCGGTTGTTATCCCCATTCATGATCATTACAATAGTTATTAAGGTAATAGATCATTGTAGCATAATCGTTTTGATCAATATAACATTAACCCTAAGGTTAATTGAACCAAAACATAGCGGATTAACAAATTGTGATTCTAGGGTTTATATTCAATTTGGGGTTTCTGTACGTTTCTACATATAATAAATCGTTTTCGTTTATTACTCAATCAAATAGTTAGCCCAGTTGGTTTGGTCTGTGGGTTGAGATCCGGTGTTCGCCAGTTCGAACTCGGCCACCCTGATTTTTTTGGTTTTATTTTCTTTTTATTACTTATTATAATTAGGTTTAATAAATGATAAATTATATTAATGATAATAAATGATATAAATGATAAGTTGTGATTCTTGTCAAATTCCGTTAAAAGATTTCGTTTACATACACACACACACATACATATATATATATATATATTATAAGTATATTTTTAATAATAATAATACAACTTTACTTATTAAAAGCCGACCCCAATATTGGTGTTTTCTAGTCGTTGAACGTCTTTATAAATGTTTATATTAATTTAATATATAGAAATATATATTGTATATATGTATCATTTTTTAAAAGTTGTATTTTAAACGTACTAACTATTTATAAAATTTGATTTTCGTTGATAGTCCTAGATATATATTGTATGATAAATATATATTATAACGCCTGTCTTAAATTAATTAATATATTACAAGTTATATTTATATATGTACACGTTTATAATTTCGTTATATTTAGTTAAATACTATTTAAATAATTATATATTTACTCAACTCAAAATAATAATTATGAGTTCACAATAATAATAACCGTAGAGATCGATCAATCAATAACTTACTAATCACAATTCATAACTCAAAACACTATTACAATGTCGTATGAAGCCAACACCAGCTTCAACACAAAAACAAAATGTTTAAATAGAGATATGGCATGGGAATTGGGAGAGTGTAAAGATCCTTTGAAAAAACAAGCTGTTTTGTGCAAATTGTGCTTTCATAAGATTAATGGAGGAATCACACGACTCAAGAAACATCTTACTCATACTGGAGGACAAGTCAGAGGTTATACTAAAGTGACTCCGGATATCCAGAAGAGAGTCATGGAATCAATGAGAGAAAAAGCAAAAGTACAACTAGAAAAGAAAAGAAATATGGAGATTCTTAGATCAAAATCAGTTGATCTTGCTGATGAAGATGAGGATGAGGAAGATCAATATGGAACAAGAAATTGGTCCAAAAGAACATGTTGCAAGAAAAAAAAAAGATATTTGTGCGTGCTAGCAACGTGCGAGGTCCTATGGATGTCATGTTTAAAATTGATCTTGGGAAAAAAGCAAACTACAATTGATAGAAATAATCCAATAAAAAAAAGTTAAAGACAAATGCTTGGGAGGCTTTTGCATATTGGGCTTATGCGGTTAATTTACCCTTCAATGTCGTACGTGAGGAAGGTTTTCCAATTATGCTCAATAATATGGAAGAGGTATTTAAATGTGATTAAGATTTATTGATAGTTTTTTTTTAATTTGATTGTTATTTAATTTTATTACTTAATTTTGTTACTTTATGTTAGGTTTGCCACCTCCATCTTATCACAACATGCGTGTCACACTGCTAAATAAACGTGAAGAAAAAACTGAAAAGGTTCGTGGATTCGTTCCGGCCACATTGGGAAGAATATTGGTGTAGCATTATATCTGATTTTTGGATAGATGGAAAAGGAAGGCGTTTGATAAATTTTTTAGTCAATGGTCCATTTGGAACAATATTTTTGAAATCACTTGATGCATCGGAGCATGCGGAGAATGCTAAATTAATCATGGAGATAATAAATAAGGTGATAGAAGATGTTGGAGAAGCGAATATTGTGCATGTAGCTTTACTTTTCTAGTTTTCTAAAGATGTTATATTATTTGATATTTTTACTAAGTGTTCTTTTTATTACTTAAACTCTTTATTATTTTCTATAGTTCATTATAGTTAACGAGTCTGTTGGGATGTGAAAATGGCTTAAGGAAGATTGGAATCTTCTCAACCTCCCTGAAAATGGCTAAGTATGGACATTAGGCACTCTTAAGCTTTCGAGCAAGCTTTTACTTAAGCCTAGCAAGGTATTTTGCCTTCCAGGCAAAGTTATCTTCTTGAAGTCTTCTTTAGTGTCAATCTGAGCAAAGAGTTATCTTCTTGAAGTCTTCTTGAAGTCATCTTTAGGCACACTTGGGTTTGCTGAATAAGTTATTCATTAACAAAGAGTTGAAGGGATCTCTAAAGAACAAGTTTGCTCGTAGGATCATATCGAGCAAAGTTTGCTAAGGTCAAGAAGATTGAAGTCTTCTAGGTGAATATTTTCTAAAGAAAATATTCTAAGTAAAGTCTACCTGGAGAACTGTTCCCCAGCACACTTTGGTTACCAGGTCTGCTCGAAGAAGACAAAAGCTCCAAAGCTTACCCGAAGACCTGTTTTACACTTAAAATCTTTTGTAATTTTATTTATTGAATATGTATCATTAATACAATCATCTTCTTCTTTGTAGTCAATTCTTGCAATCCTACCATTCTTTTGGACTTCCAGGTTGGGCCTTGTCATTCTTCTCCTCATGCTAATGCAAACCATCATGTTTGCCTATGGGTCTCTCCCCCTCACTTGTAATATATCCAAATTTAGCACCTGTGATATCCCTCATTTTCTTTGCTCTTCTTGCTTTTTCATGTTCAGTCATCTTTCATTTTCTCTTCTTATTTAGCAAAGGAAATCCATTGCTTGCTTCCTCCTTCAGATATTTTGACAGTTCATTCTTTTTCCTTCCTGCAAGCTTATTACTATCATGATAATCATATAATTCCAGGCTTGCCATTTTCTCCAACTGTTCTCTTTAGAATTGAGCAAAATCATCCTTGAAGATGATATCCAGTAAATCTTCACTACTCATTACAACTTTCAATGATTCAGCAAAAGAGTCATAGAAGAGTATCTATGGTAGGTCCACATCAGATGGTGGCCTTTCTGTTCGTTGTTGTGTGACTCTGGTTCAATGAACTTTGAGTCTTGAAGCAGAGGGTCTAGAGGGTACAACTTTTCTGGTTTAGTAGCCTCTAATGTCTCAAATTTCTTCTCATACATTGAGATTATCATCTCAACTAGCATAACCCTCACCTCATCAACGCTATCACTGACTACTTGCGCCAGTTTATCAGTCATCACAAGCACAACTTTATTTCCAAGCTGACCAGCTGGAACAAAGCGAACTCTACTAGGTCCAGCTTCAAACTTTTGTGGATTCCTCTACTCAGCCTCCATTCTCTCCCAATCTTCATTCTGCTCATAAAACAGTTCTTTCAATTGAGCTTTACCAAGGAGATCAAACACAGTCTCATTCATTCCTTTGCTTAACATTATCCCTTTTAGTGTCTTGATTCTTTGTTCATCATCTCATGGATCTCTATGTTCAATTGGTTCAGGTTTTACTTGTACAATGATAAGCACTTAGGCAGATTTCACAAATTTTTTCTTTTCTTGATTACATTTGTCAAGTTCAAATTAATAAAAAATTCAATTTTTCATTTCTGCTCATACCTTAAATTTCATTTAATCTCCCCCGAGCAGTCATCAATCTATCAAGCAGATTCAGTTGTTCATTTTCCCATTTCTTTTTCTTTTCTTTAGCTGGTAACTAAACTTTTGGGTTTGATTCAATCAAGATGGTCTGACCAACTTCATTACCCTTTACTTCATGTATTGATGATTCAACTTTGCATTTATTACTTTAAATTAAATTAATATAATAATTTACTCATTTAGTTTTATTTTTAATTCTTTAATATTGAATGTGTAGCTGGATGTTACCTGAACCTTGCCATTTTTCACAGGGAAAGGGTGAGGGATATAAAGAAGAACAGTGACATTTTGATGGGACTTTATGTTGCTATTGACCGTCTCGTGTCGGATGAAGATGAGAATGATAAAGTGAGGCTGGGTTTGAATTTATACATTGATTCAATTGGGCAATTTGAATCTTCAGCAGCTATAAGGGGTAGAACGAAAGTCACACCATTTAAGTAAAAAATTATAGTAACAAATTAACATGTTTTTAAGAATAATTTCTTATTAAAGTATTAAACCACTCGAGTTATTTATAAAATGTAGATATATGGCGGCGTACTTATGGGATCGACAAACCCTTGCGTCAAACATTTTCTATGAGTGTCCTCAGTCAAACTTGTAGTGCTTCACCTTGTGAACGCAATTGGAGTACATTTGACAATGTTAGCTCATTTTACCAAAGGTTTTTTATAAATTAAATAATATAGTTCTATTAAATTTAAATTATTAACCTCATTAAGTTATTTTTTACCCTTTATGTTCAGTTACGTACAAAGAAAAGAAATTGTCTTTTGCAAATCAAATTCAATGACCTTGTATATGTCCAATGCAACACAAGGTTATATAGGCGCCACAAGTCATTAAAAGAGAAAAAATCTTTAGTTCCTATTTTGTTGAGGGATGTAGAGGAAAATGATGAATGGGTTACACCAACAGAAGAAGAGCTTCAAGAGTTTGGTGATGGTATAGATGGTTTTCTTTGGTCGGTTGCGCGAGAGGCCATGGGAGGAATCGAAGAATTTGTGGCACGTACTAGGAGCAAAATATCATGCTATAGAGATGATGGTGATGATACAGTTTAAGTGGACGATCTTGAACAACAATTGGAGGATTTGGTTGATGTGGACTCGGAGGATGATTTCATGGCTTTCGATTAATTGATTAAATCATGTCTTAAATTAAAAATATTGTTATTTTGTGTTTTGAACTATTGACTTTTATGATTTTGGTATTAAGACTTAAGTATTAATATTAGATAACTTTTGGTGTTATTGATACACACACACACCCCGCTATCCCATCGCAATAACTGATATCGAGATATCGGTCATTGACCGATATCCGCTATTTTTGGGCATTAAATGCATAGTGACATTAGGACAAGAGTGATTATTGGGCATGACACTGAGCGCCAAGGATTTTACTATGTGGATGAAGTGACTCAGGGAGTTACTCTGATGCTTTTCCACGGAACTACTAACAGGGAAGTTTAGTTGTGGTATAGACATTTCGGGCACCCAACTATCGGTTATTTAAATCTTTTATTTCCTAAACTATATCCTACAAATAAAGCGTTTTCGTGTGAAGTTTGTGCGTTGGCTAAAATACATAAACATACCTTTTGCCCAAATAACACGAAAGTCGATTCACCTTTTTCAATGATTCATTCAGATGTTTGGGGACCCACATAGGTCATAGGGGGCTAAACTTTCATTTCTTTCTACTCTTTGTTGATGATTGCACACGTGTGACATGGGTTTACTTCTTAAAACTCAAGACTGAAGTCCTTAGTAAATTTAAAATGTTTTATATCATGATTTAAACCCAATTGCAAAAGAATATCCAAATCCTTTGGTCAGATAATGGGGGTAAATTTTTTAACATCTCTATGAAAGAGTTTTGTCAATAAAAAGTATTTTGTCAATATAAAGTATTATTCCAACAAACTTCTTGTTCACATACCCCTTAACAAAAAGGTACTCTAGAGAGAAAACACCATATTCTCTTAGAAATAACTCGTGCTTTTCTAATTGAATCTCAAGTTCTCACATCTTTTTTATCTGAAGTCGTTGCTACCACTACTTACCTTATTAATCATCTACCAACCAAAGCCCTTAACCTAAAATCCCTCTTCAAGCCCTGTCTGCATTCACTAAACTACCTGCCCCAATCACCTTACAACCATGAATCTTTGGTTGCTCTGTTTTCTTTCACATACCAAAAACTAGTTGAAACAAACTTGAACCATGCGCTGAAAAATGTGTTTTGTGGAATCATTCAGACAGGCTACAGATGTTATTGCTTTTTAAGGCGTCATATGTATACCACCGTGAATTGGGACTTTCATGAAACCGAATTCTTCTACGACTCCCAACCCAGCGGTCAGGAGGGGGGGGGGGGGAAGAGTACAGACAACTGAATGGGTTACAGTGGGTACCGTCATCAAAATTAGTTGATCATAATACCAAAGACGAGTCACCAATCCCACACCAATTTAGTGGACCAAGTGTTACAATCCCACATCCTCCCTATGACCTAACGACTGAAGTAAGTAATTCTCAAAAATTTGATGGATCTCATGATCTCATGAAAATATAACTAACAACAATGAGGTAGAATTAGAACGAACAGTTCATGTGGAACAAGAAGAATCGATACAAGAAGACAATAGACAAGAAGAAACCACTAAGCGATATGTTATTCCGCCAAGAGTCAACATGGATATTCCAGCAAAGCAACACTCACCAGAAAACCAATCTAAATCTTCTAGGTATCTCAAAGCAAACATAGCCATAGGGAACCTTTCAAAAGAAGCCAAACCTTTTAACTCTTCACTTTACGCCGGACAAATTCCAAATACCGTGGAACAAGCAATGACATCAAAGAATTGGAAGAGCACAATGGATACAGAGATGACGGCGTAAATGAAAAGCAACACATGGGAGAAATGTGACCTTCCCGAGAGAGAAGCTAGTGGGTTGTTGCTGGGTCTTTACAATAAAACGCAAACCAAATGGAACTATTGAAAGATATAAAACACGATTAGTGGCCTAAGGCTATACTCAGACATACAGGATTGACTACTCAAAATTTATTGTGGAGAAAATCCACCATTTCTAAATCTAAGCAACATGAAAAAAATAACAAACCTGTATGTCTCTGTAGATAGTATTTAGATATTCATTAAAAATTTTTAGTTTTCTATACGGTTCATTTTAACTATGTAGGTCCCGAAATTGGATCCGACAACGAACATATTTTGTTCGTGATAGGCGATCGAGACGGGGGCAGTATAAACAAACGATCGAACAAATAATATAAAGATAATATTGAATGATTCCGTAGTCGATAATAATAAAAGATTCGTAACATTAATTGAACCAATTTCACCCAAGATGATCTCCCGTTGGGTGGTTGTTTACACACTAGAAAACACACATACATATGACTAGTAAAGTCCTATTTATAGCCAAATAAAAACATTCTAGAAGATCTCCTCCCTGTTAAAGCTAAACTCGTGCACCGAAGCTCTAGTCTCGTATCCGGATTACTCGCCGACTTTAATTATTAGCTTGACCATAAATATATTATGAGTGTCGTCATATCGATATCGCCAGTCACAAGTGGCTTTGAAAACTTTGCAGGGTGTTGAAAAGCTATAAGCTAAAAGTGTATGATTAAAGTTTTAGTAACATGGTGAAATCGATGTTGAATAACTCACAGTAATGTTTAATTACTTTCTTGCATCTATATTTGTTATTGGTTCTAATCTTGCCACAAGCTAGATATCCACCGCCACTTAAAACACGAGAATGCCCCCATGCCGCAACACGCGGGATACAAAACCTTGTTTATTTTAAACTAGGGTTTTACACAACGCTTTGCGCCGGGGTAGGTTGATAAAATCTCAAGCGGTGGTAAAATCCAAGCATTGAAGCGGTAAGTCGACGTGAATTAGGCTGGTTTCGTTTCGTGTATTATTGTAGCGGAACTAAAACAAAAAAAATACAAAAAATGAGGTAGCCTGATGGGTGTCGTCGGTTGGTAAAACTCGATGTTGGTGAATCCCGATCGTTGTCTATCTCGGGCGATGAGGCGCTGAGTCTACGCAAATTTGGTCGGCTTTCATCGCGTTCGTTTCGGTGCCGGAACTAAAACAAAAGGCGTGAGTCTATGAGAATTTGGTCAGTTTCCATCATAATCGTTACGAAATTGCCCTTCAATCAGTTTTTGTTATGTTCGTTACAACTCAGAACTACAACAAAATAAAAAAATGTCATCGCCAATAAGGTGCTGCTAGACTCTTATTTATATTACATACGACACCAGTGACCCAATGATGTACTTGCGACACCAAAAATCTTATTTATATAAACACTAGTTTCTCTACCTGGCGTGTTGCGCCGGAGTTGCTGTCAAAATCCCAGCGTTGAAACCCAGACGTTGGTTAAACCCGAGTGTTACTAGGATGAGTTAACACGAATTCGGTCAGTACCAACTGCGTTCGTTACGAGATAGACGTTATTGGTAAAATTTGAGCGTTAAAACCCAAAAAATTAATTCACCAAATTATCATAAAAACATTTACATATAAGAAAACAAAATATTGAAAATCATGTTTTTTTGGTTGGAAAATGTTGTCGGTGGTAAAACCGAAGCAGTGTCTGTCACACCCTCAAAATCCACTAACGGAGTTTTACCGTCAGAGGGTGTGAACTAACAGGATCGGAATCATTAGTTATAATCAAACCATAAAACAAAGTTTCAAAACCATGAAAAACGTTTACGAGTAATTTAATGCGGAAGCGTAAAAACCTTTAACCAAAAGTTGCGTCACGCAGGACGACTTAAAACCAATGATAACTGTTAAAAATAAGTTTGCATAACAAAAGCGTTTTCAAGCAATGCATGTTCCTAAACCGCGCGCCCGCCTCGGCTACCTGAGAATAACATACTAAAAGTGTCAACACAAGGTTGGTGAGTTCACAAGTTTAAATAAAAAAAAAAGCGATTAGCGTTTGCGTTCAGCGTTTTGCGTTACAGCGTTTTGCGTTACAGCGTTTTGTGTTACAGCGTTTTGCGTTGCCAGATAGTGTTATGTCAATTATATATCTATAGGTAGCTAGCCTATAAAACAAGTATCACTAAGTGTTCGACACCGAAGCTGACTGTTTATCAATTTGCCTTGCCACCAGGTCGTCCAGACCATGGTATGTGTTTAGCCAAGATTACACCCGCTCGACATCCAGGCGAGTTTAGCGTTGGGTGGGATTTGTCAAACCCAGTAGTACTACTCAACAGTGACTCGCTATTATCCAAATATTAACCGGTTCGATGTTATGAAGGACTTTAGTTTACGCGTTTGCCACTTAGTCTTTACAAGTGATATATAATCTATATTAACAAAATCTTAAATGCGTTGCGGAGTATGTTATCTCCCCAAGAGAAAAGCGTTTAAAAAGTTTAAAAGGGGAAAATGAAACTCACTGTTTGCGAAGAAATTCCCAAATTAAATCACCAAGATGCGCGTCACAGAAAAACTCTCTCTAGCGTTCTAAAACAACAAAGAGATTTTTCTAAGTGTCGGAATATTATCGAGTCTCTAGACCCCGCACATATTACCTATGCACATAACATGTTTCGTGTTTCGTTTGTGAATCGTGTGTGACTTTAACAAATGTATTTGTGATACATTACATGTGTAAGCAATCATATACGTGTCATGTATTCATAAAGCACATCACTAGCAATTACTCCCCGTAAGGGCTTTTTGGTCAAATCATGACAATTAACTAGCCATTATTCCCCATAAGGGCAATTTGGTCAAATTATGACAATCAATTAGCAATTATTCCCCGCAAGGGTAATTTTGTCAAAACATAACAATTATATAGCAAGTATCATGTTTCATGCATTTTCACAAAACTCAGCATCTAGTTTCACCGACAGAAATTCTACTTGAAAGATTGTACTATTCCACCGATCATAGCATCTAAATTAATTTACCAAAAATCATCACAGAAGCGTATATGTCTTAGGTTTCCAGAACATATTTTATTATATTTTTATTCAACATAGTTTTCTCACAATCATCAAATCATTACAGAAAACTCATAACAGTCAAATTCATGCGCAACAGAATGTTATTTGCAATTCCCGTTAAATAAAAAATCCAATAAATGCAAGACCACTTGGGTTAGGTTCCTAACTCAATAAGTCAACTTCCAGAAGTGGAACCAACCCAATTGGTCTCGTAGTTCATGAGATATAACATTTACAAAAGAACCTAACAGCAGGTCTAACAGCTCAGCTTTGCACAACGTTTTTGTAAAATCATAAAAGTTAACTTCTACACGTCCAAAAATTGCAAATTTATATTCTTTAGAAACTAGACTCAACCTAGTTTACAGTAGTATCAATAATCGCAAACAATTTTCACATTTACACTTCGTTACAGTCACTTTAACATCAAATACACATTCTGTCCAGAAACTGTTTGCATCCAAACTCAACATATTAACAATCTATGAACTATCATACATTCATATAACACTCTAGACTCCATAAACACCATCCATGCACATCATTTACACATTACATACATGATTAGGGTTTTTGTTTGAACTCAAATCAAAGACACAACAATTAACGTGTAACAATATCAAGACTAGTTTTCAAATCATTACCCAATCAACAACAATCATATTAACTATACACACACACAAAATCGGCTCATTAGGGTTTTCAATTAACCCATTAAACATCAAAATCAAGTAATAAGGATGTATAGGATAATCGATTATACCTTCCTAGCACCTAATTCTTCAATCAAGGGCCTGATTTGATGGTTGTATGTGTGTGTATAGTCGACGGCAGCCAAGGAGGTGGGGATGGGGTTTCCGATCCGGGTTGTGGGAATGAAAAAGAAAAGTGTTTTAGGGTTAAGGTTTAGTATTATTTATAAACATAATATGTTACACTCAAGTCCCTCAACTTCTAAGTATTACTTATCTAGCCTAAATTAACTAGCTTGCATCTTGAGTTAACGTTTATAACCATGTTATCACATAACACATAAGTCTAACACATAATTATCACATAATTACTGTTTTGACGTTTTTCGTTTATTCATCAATCGTTTGCGTTTCGGTGCAAATCCCGAAAGACTACACATGTAGTAAGTGTTAAGCGTCATTTAAACCCTAGTTTAAATGTAATGAAGTGTGATTTATAGATTCAGTGATCTTAAGTTTGAATTGACGGAGTTGAGTTAACGGAGTTAACCTGAAATTGACGATTGTCACATCATTCCCATGTTAAAGAATTTTCGTCCCGAAAATTTTAGTTAAGTCGTGATGAGTGTCTGAAAAAGTAAGAAAAATTTTCAGTTTGTCATATCATCCCCTAGTAGAAAGAAATTTCGTCCCGAAATTTAATTCATACCTCCGGTGATTTCTGACGGTTTGTCGGGTTTCGCGGTTTTTTGTGTTTGGTTAGCCCTTCAAAAAGGTGAGGATACTTTTTCATCATTTGATCCTCGCGTTCCCACGTGAACTCCGGTCCACGTCTCGAGTTCCAACGAACCTTAACGATTGGAATTTTGCTGTGCTTGAGCGTTTTGGTTTCCCAATCCAAAACCTCAACTGGTTCTTCAATGAAGCGCAACTGTTCATCAACTTGTAGTTCATCCAAAGGGACTACTTGGGTTTCATCGGACAGACATTTCTTTAAATTGGACACGTGGAATACATTGTGTACGCCACTGAGTTCTGTTGGTAGGTCCAGTCGGTACGCCACCGGACCAATGCACTCAGTTATTCGATAGGGACCAACATATCGTGGGTTGAGTTTGTTTCGCTTACCAAAGCGAACCACACCTTTCCAAGGTGAGACTTTGAGTAACACTTGGTCATTCACTTGAAATTCGAGAGGCTTTCGGCGCTTGTCGGCGTAAATCTTTTGGCGATCTCGTGCTGCTGCCATGCGATTTCGGATTTGAACAATCTTTTACGAAGTTTCGAGTACCAGTTCTGGACCAGTGATTTGGCTGTCACCCACCTCTGCCCAGCAGAGTGGTGATCGACACTTCCGTCCGTACAGCGCTTCAAACGGCGCTGCTTTAATACTTGCGTGGTAGCTGTTATTATACGAAAACTCTACCAAAGGTAAGTGAGGTTCCCAACTTTTTCCGAAATCCAACACGCATGAACGCAACATATCCTCCAGGGTCTGAATAGTTCATTCACTTTGCCCATCCGTCTGAGGATGGTATGCTGTGCTAATATCAAGACGGGTGCCTAGTGCGCTTTGCAGCGACTTGCAAAAGTGCGAAGTGAAACGAGAATCTCGATCAGAAATGATTGAGACAGGCACTCCGTGCCTAGACACCACTTCTTTCATATAAACACGAGTTAGTCTTTCCATTTTGTCCGATTCCTTAATCGCTAAGAAGTGTGCAGACTTAGTCAACCGGTCAACGATCACCCAGATGGTATCGCATCCCGTCGGTGTTTTAGGTAAACCCGTAATAAAATCCATTGAGATGTGTTCCCATTTCCACATTGGGAGTTCCGGTTGTTGTAGTAGGCCAGATGGTTTCTGGTATTCTATTTTGACTCGGGCGCAAGTCAAGCATTTGCTCACGTAGGTGGCAATGTTAGCTTTCATGTTCGGCCACTAGTAAAGTGCCTTTAAATCATGATACATTTTATCTGAGCCAGGGTGGATAGAATATCGGGACTTGTGAGCTTCGTCCATCACCAGAGTTCTCAACTCTCCGTACCGTGGAACCCAAATCCGGTTCTCAATATATCGGACCCCGTCCGATCTGGTTTCAAGTTGCTTGCTCATGCCCCGCATGTGTTCCGATGGGAGATTATCATCTTTCAAAGCTTCGAGTTGGGCATCGCGAATCTGGTCGGGTAAGTTTGCATGAATCGTGAGTTGCAACGCTCGCACTCGTCTGGGTTTATCTGTTTCTTTTCTGCTGAGAGCGTCGGCCACTACATTGGCCTTGCCAGGGTGTACTTGATGGCACAATCGTAATCTTTAAGCAGCTCGACCCAACGACGCTGTCGCATGTTCAGCTCTTTCTGATCGTAGATATGCTGGAGACTCTTGTGGTCGGTGTAAATGGTAAACCTGGTACCGTACAAGTAATGCCTCCATATCTTAAGAGCAAACACCACTGCTCCAAGTTCCAAATCATGGGTCGTGTAGTTCTTCTCGTGAACCCGTAGTTGTCGAGAGGCATAAGCTATAACCTTCTCGAGTTGCATCAGCACACAACCGAGACCTTGTATAGATGCGTCACAGTGTACCTCAAAATTTTGCGTTCCCTCGGGGAGGGCTAGAATAGGGGCGCTACAGAGTTTGGTTTTCAACAGTTGAAAAGCGGATTCTTGCGCGTCACCCCAATTATACTTAGTGCCTTTGTGAGTCAAAGCGGTGAGGGGTTGGGCAATCTTTGAAAATCCCTCGATGAAACGCCGGTAGTAGCCTGCCAGTCCTAGGAATTGCCGCACCTCAGTCGGAGTCTTAGGTGCTTCCCAGTTTTTGATGGCCTCTACCTTACCGGGATCGACATGGATACCATTCTCGTTGATCACATGTCCTAAAAAGTGAACCTCGCGAAGCCAAAATTCACATTTCGAGAGTTTAGCATACAGTTGTTCCTTCTTCAATAACTCCAGAATTACCCTTAAGTGTTCTTCATGGTCAGCTTCGTTCTTGGAGTATACGAGAATATCGTCAATGAACACAATCACAAACTTGTCGAGGTACGCCTTGCATACTCGATTCATGAGATCCATAAATACGGCTGGTGCGTTGGTTAGGCCAAAAGGCATAACCGAAAACTCGTAGTGACCATACCGTGTTCTGAAAGCCGTCTTTGAGATATCTTCTTCGCGCACTCTCAGTTGGTGATAACCAGATCCCAGATCGATCTTCGAGTAGTAACTCGATCCTTGAAGCTGGTCAAACAGATCATCAATTCGGGGTAAAGGATAACGGTTCTTGACCGTCACCTTGTTCAACTCCCGGTAGTCGATACACATGCGGAAAGTCCCGTCCTTCTTTCGGATAAATAAAACAGGGGCTCCCCATGGCGATGAGCTAGGTCTGATAAAACCCTTATCCAACAAATCTTGCAACTGAGTGGACAACTCCTGAAGTTCCGCCAGTGCGAGCCGATATGGGGCTCGTGCTATGGGTGCTGTACCGGGTGTCAACTCGATTTGGAATTCGACTTGACGAATAGGAGGGAGTCCAGGCAGATCCTCCGGGAAGACTTCCGGAAAATCTCGCACAACTGGTATATCTTCAATTTGCTTCTCCTCCGCGGGTTTCTCAACAATCTGCGCCAAAATTGCCGGATGACCCTTTCGTAGATACTTCTGCGCCTTCATGAGGGTAATGACGCTGGTGGTCATGCCGCTTCTCTCACCTCGGACCGAAATGATCTCGCCGGAAGGGGTAGTAATGTGAACTATCTTATCGTGACATATAATCTCCGCTCGGTTCTCGGACAACCAGTCCATGCCGACCACGACATCGAAACTACTAAGCGTAAAAGGAATAAGGTCGATATCAAAGACATGACCTGGCAGTTTTAACTTACATCCCTCAAGTACATGAGTCATTACTATAGTCTTACCGTCAGCTAATTCAACAGGAAACTTAGCATCTAACGGAGTTGGAGTTAAGTCTAAGAGTTGGCTAAAGGCTTTCGACACAAAACTCCTATCAGCTCCAGTGTCAAACAATACAGAAGCAAAACAATCGTTCACAGGGAACTTACCAGTCACCACGTGCGGATCATTGCGGGCTTGACCCGACCCAATCACAAAAGCTCTTCCCTTGCCATTGCTTCCACCACTACTGCCACTTCCATTACCTCCGTTGTTGTCGTTCTGTTTCAGCTTGGGACAATCTTTCCTGAAATGACCTTCCTGCCCACACTCGAAACATCCCTTCGTCGTCATAGGTGGCATAGGAGCACCCTTTGCCGCAAGGTCTCCTCTACAGTCCTTCGCCTAGCGACCCATCTTTCCGCATCTCTGACACTTGACACGGTCACACTGGCCAACATGATGATAGTTGCACCTATTGCACTTCGGATATTTCCCAGCATATCCGCTCGAACCCTGCCCGCTACCATTGTTATTGTTGTGGTGATTCTGATTGTTAAAGCTCCGAGTGAATTCGGGCTTACGGTAGTGTTGTTGCGGTGGGAGGTTCGAGGACGAGGATCTGGTGTTGTCAAACTTCCTCTTTCCGCTGCTCGGGTTGCTGTTGCTGTTGTTGTCATTGCTCGGGTTGTCACGGGCTTTAGCGGTTGAACCCCTAGGTGGTAACGCACCTTGGGTCACAGCCTGATCCGTCAGTTTGTGAGCTAAACGGATCGCTTGTTGTATCGTGGCTGGTCTGGAAGACGTCACCATGCCCTGAATCTGCGGTGCTAACCCATCGATATACATCTCAATCCTCTTACTCGGGGGATCCACCATCCGCGGACATATCACAGCCAACTCGTGAGAACGGGTAGTGTAGGCTTCAATTTCTGAGCCCACCATCTTCAGTGACCAAAATTCTGACTCTAACTTTGAAATCTCTTCTCTCGGACAGTACTCCTCTCGCATCATGTTTTTGAACTCCTCCCAGTTCATCGCGTTAGCCAGTTCCAATCCAAGGATCTGCACGTTCGAATTCCACCAAGTGAGGGCAGAATCCTCAAGTGTTCCAGCAGCGAATTTGACCCTACT
Organism: Bidens hawaiensis; assembly: GCF_021521415.1. Classification (NCBI taxonomy): domain Eukaryota; kingdom Viridiplantae; phylum Streptophyta; class Magnoliopsida; order Asterales; family Asteraceae; genus Bidens; species Bidens hawaiensis. The sequence goes on from NW_027491224.1 coordinate 2,306,231, forward strand.
GGCAGGAGGACAATTGCACATCTCAAATGCCGACTCGGCCTTCTCAGCCCAACGCAGGAAGCCTATAGCTCCCTCAGTGCCCTTAAACGTACTGGGCTTGCAGTCAAGGTAGTTCTTGAAGGTACACGTTCCACTTGGACCTCCAGCTTGGTTCTGAACATGTGCGGCTAAAGCGACCGCCGCATGGTCGTTCAGCAGAGTTTGGAGTTCAGCTGCAGTCAAGTTGATGTTACCACGTCCTTGTCCAGCGTTTCTTCCGGCCATTTCCTACAATCACAGTATAAAATGTTAAATATGAATTTTTCTTTCATATACAACACACCATAAATGTAATAAAAAGATAGGTAAGAAAGAAATAAGAAACAACATCACATCACAACCATATATTAATCTAATTAATAACTCATGATTAAAACCATTGTATTCGCTACAAAGTATTTCCAATCAATCCTTAAGATCATAGTAAATAATAGTTCGGATGGAGACAACCCCTCCATCTAAGTGTCATCATCACTAGATGTCATCATCTGAGGACACCTCTGAGTGTGCCTCCTCCTCAGCCGGTTCTTCCTCCGGTTCTTCTTCAGGTTCCTCCTCGGGATCTTCCTCGGGATCCTCCTCAGGCTCCTCTTCGGGATCTTCTTCAGGTTCGGCCTCAGGCTCCGCCTCAGGCTCGGCCTCAGGCTCCGCCTCAGGCTCGGCCTCAGGCTCGGCTGCGTTCTGAGCAAGTTGCATTTGTAAGACATCGCAACGCTCTAGAGCTATCTCGGTTCGGGTCCTTGCTACTTGGAGTTGTTCTTGCAAGTCTATCATCTTGGCTTGCATCTTCCTCATAATCTTCATCTGTTGATCACTAGCCTCTTGCATTTCCTTCATTTTCGCTGCCATGCGGGCAATCTCCTCCTTGGTCTCGGTTACATCTTTTAACAGTCCGGAAACGTTCGCTCTCGTATAGCGCATGTAACCCACATCACGCTCCAAACTTGAAACAACAGCTGCGAGAACTCGCTCTACAGGTTCGGTTATGGGTGGTAGGGTGTTGGGATAAGCAGGGTGGTTCGGGTGAGGTAACGGGGGAACTTGCTCGCGATAGACCATACGTCTAATCATGTTAGGGTACCAATCCCAGCTAATGTCGTTTTCGTATATGCCTCCGGATAGGCGGTACCTCTTCGGTGCGGGAGCTTCGAGTTCCGGGACTACTCGGGGTGGCGACGCGGTAGGTAGCTGCGGTTCCTTCCCGTGAGCATGAGTCTTCGGCTCAGATGATGATGAGGATGGCGGCGTCGACATTCCTACAGGTAAGCCGTGTATGCGCGCGCGTATGAGTGAAAGAGGTAAAGAGATAAGATTACAAGACTACACTAATCTATGCAGTGCGTATCATTATAACTAATGGGTCGTCTCGGTTATAGTCTACTATGCATGCAGCTTCTAGTTCGCTATAACCAATGGCTCTGATACCAATCTGTCACACCCTCAAAATCCACTAACGGAGTTTTACCGTCAGAGGGTGTGAACTAACAGGATCGGAATCATTAGTTATAATCAAACCATAAAACAAAGATTCAAAACCATGAAAAACGTTTACGAGTAATTTAATGCGGAAGCGTAAAAACCTTTAACCAAAAGTTGCATCACGCAGGACGACTTAAAACCAATGATAACTGTTAAAAATAAGTTTGCATAACAAAAGCGTTTTCAAGCAATGTATGTTCCTAAACCGCGCGCCCGCCTCGGCTACCTGAGAATAACATACTAAAAGTGTCAACACAAGGTTGGTGAGTTCACAAGTTTAAATAAAAAAAAATAAAGCGATTAGCGTTTGCGTTCAGCGTTTTGCGTTACAGCGTTTTGCGTTACAGCGTTTTGCGTTACCAGATAGTGTTATGTCAATTATATATCTATAGGTAGCTAGCCAATAAAACAAGTATCACTAAGTGTTCGACACCGAAGCTGACTGTTTATCAATTTGCCTTGCCACCAGGTCGTCCAGACCATGGTATGTGTTTAGCCAAGATTATACCCGCTCGACATCCAGTCGAGTTTAGCGTTGGGTGGGGTTTGTCAAACCCAGTAGTACTACTCAACAGTGACTCGCTATTATCCAAATATTAACCGGTTCGATGTTATGAAGGACTTTAGTTTACGCGTTTGCCACTTAGTCTTTACAAGTGATATATAATCTATATTAACAAAATCTTAAATGCGTTGCGGAGTATGTTATCTCCCCCAAGAGAAAAGCGTTTAAAAAGTTTAAAAGGGGAAAGTGAAACTCAATGTTTGCGAAGAAATTCCCAAATTAAATCACCAAGATGCGCGTCACAGAAAAACTCTCTCTAGCGTTCTAAAACAACAAAGAGATTTTTCTAAGTGTCGGAATATTATCGAGTCTCTAGACCCGGCACATATTACCTATGCACATAACATGTTTCGTGTTTCGTTTGTAAATCGTGTGTGACTTTAACGAATGTATTTGTGATACATTACATGTGTAAGCAATCATATACGTGTCATGTATTCATAAAGCACATCACTAGCAATTACTCCCCGTAAAGGCTTTTTGGTCAAATCATGACAATTAACTAGCCATTATTCCCCATAAGGGCAATTTGGTCAAATTATGACAATCAATTAGCAATTATTCCCCGCAAGGGTAATTTGGTCAAAACATAACAATTATATAGCAAGTATCATGTTTCATGCATTTTCACAAAACTCTGCAGCTAGTTTCACCGAGATAGAAATTCTACTTGAAAGATTGTACTATTCCACCGATCATAGCATCTCAATTAATTTACCAAAAATCATCACAGAAGCGTATATGTCTTCGGTTTCCAGAACATATTTTATTATATTTTTATTCAACATAGTTCTCTCACAATCATCAAATCATTACAGCAAACTCATAACAGTCAAATTCATGCGCAACAGAATGGTATTTGCAATTCCCGTTAAACGAAAAATCCAATAAATGCAAGACCACTTGGGTTAGGTTCCTAACTCAATATTTCAACTTCCAGAAGTGGAACCAACCCAATTGGTCTCGTAGTTCATGAGATATAACATTTACAACACAACCTAACAGCAGGTCTAACAGCTCAGCTTTGCACAACGTTTTTATAAATTCATAAAAGCTAACTTCTACTTGTCCAAAAATTACAAATTTATACTTTATAGAAGCTAGACTCAACCTAGTTTACTTTAGTACCCACAATCTCAACCAACTTTCACGTTTACACTTCGTTACAGTCACTTAAACATCGAATACACATTCTGTCCAGAATCTGTTTGCATCCAAACTCAACATAATAACAATCTATAAACTATCATGCATCCATATAACCCTCTAGACTCCATAAACACCATCCATGCACATCAATTACACATTACATACATGATTAGGGTTTTTGTTTGAACTCAAATTAAAGACACAACAATTAACGTGTAACAATATCAAGACTAGTTATCAAATCATTACCCAATCAACAACAATCATATTAACTACACACACACACAAAATCGGCTCATTAGGGTTTTCAATTAACCCATTAAACATCAAAATCAAGTAATAAGGATGCATAGGATAATCGATTATACCTTCCTAGCACCTAATTCTTCAATCAAGGGCTTGATTTGATGGTTGTATGTGTGTGTATAGTCGACGGCAGCCAAGCAGGTGGGGATGGGGTTTCCGATCCTGGTTGTGGGAAAGAAAAAGAAAAGTGTTTTAGGGTTAAGGTTTAGTATTATTTATAAACATAATATGTTACACTCAAGTCCCTCAACTTCTAAGTATTACTTATCTAGCCTAAATTAACTAGTTTGCATCTTGAGTTAACGTTTATAACCATGTTATCACATAACACATAAGTCTAACACATAATTATCATATAATTACTGTTTTGACGTTTTTCGTTTATTCATCAATCGTTTGCGTCAACTCGTTTGCGTTTCGGTGCAAATCCCGAAAGACAACACATGTAGTAAGTGTTAAGCGTCATTTAAACCCTAGTTTAAATGTAATGAAGTGTGCGTTATAGATTCAGTGATCTTAAGTTTGAATTGACGGAGTTGAGTTAACGGAGTTAACCTGAAATTGACGATTGTCACAGTGTCGGTCTCGAGTATTGATGAGGTAACTTGCCACGGATTCGGTAGGTTTTGATTACGTACGTTATGATACTGGAACTAAAAATGAAAAATATATAAAAAATTGAGCTGGACTAACAACCATATATTATTTATTTATTATTTTTTTTGAAGAGGGGGGGGGGGGGGTCGGTATACTTGCCCATTTGTAAAACCCGAGAGTTGTCGGTCATGGGCTTTAAATAAGGCCACGAGTTTGCGCGAACTCGGTCCGTTTCTTTCAGGTTTGTATGGTACCGGACTAAAACAAAAAAAAATTAACGTTTGGTCAGTGTATATAACAATTTATTATGGTTATTGAACTAAAAATAAAAAATAAATAAAAAAATAAAACTCACCGACCAATACGGTACTGCAAAATGGTCCAATAAGCCATTTACGACACCAAAGTTTCTATTTACTTATAATATATATATATATATATATATATATATATATATAATATATATAAACGAAAACATAAAAATCCTACGTGTCGCGATGTGGCCTCTCTCCCTTTTTTTGGAGTTACCAAATTTTCTTGATTTTTAAATGAAGGCTTCTCATACATTTGACCCAAATTCATGGGTATGAGTCTAATTAAACCCATATATTTCTTAAAAGGGTTATAACATCTCATTAAATTAAAACTAATATCACCAAATATTTGATATAAAATCTTATAAAGTATGGATATACAAAAAATTAATGTCTGATTTATTTAAAAAATATATATATTATTATAATTAAAAAACCAATTTTATAGTGAAAATAATAAACGGGTCTTGGGTCTCATCAAACCATATAGCTTTTAAACCGCATTATAACATCTCATTTATTTGTTAAATAATTGATCATCAAACCATAAAGTATATTATAACTTTCAAACAATAAAAAAAAAATTCAAAACATAAATAAATCTTAGAAACAAATAATATAAAACAACTCTCGTAAATAGACGAAACATTTAAAAGCTTTATGATGGTTTCTTACATTTAATCAAGCCACCACATTGTTTTATTTGTAAATGAAGAATTCAAGTGCATTTTACCCGAATTCGCGGTATGGGTCTCACCATACCTAGATAACCTTAAAGGAGTTATAACATCTCACTGTTTTAAAAATAAATCTCACCAAGTATTTGATATGCAAATCTTATAAAGTAGGGATATACTAAATTTTAATATCCAAATTTTTAAGAAAAATATACTTTTATAATAAGAAACAATTTTATAGTAAAAAAAAATAACATGTCATTTATTTGTGAAACTATTTCATCATCAAACCCTAAGTATATTATTAACTTTTTTATAATACATAAAATTAAAATACAAAAAAAATATGAATATTAGACACGAAAAAGAAACACAACCCCCGTAATACGGGGGATAAAAACTAGTATATATATATATATAGGGGATATTTCAACTAAGAACCCCTTTGAGTTTTAAGAACTCGAAAGAACTCAGTGTAACGATTTTTTTTTCGAATTTGTTTTACACATGCGAAATATATGTAAGTTACATACACGTAAAAAAAATTACAGAATTTTTTACGCACCGAGTCGACTTTTTACACATGTGTAACGGACGTAAAAGTTAGTGTAACCACTTACATATTTATTCTCTCTCATACTTTGACTTTTTTGTCAGATTTAATTTCAACCACATATTCAAATCCATTAAATTAAATGTGTGGCCTAGAATCGAGTTCTTAAGTTCTTAAAACTCAACATGGTTCTCAAAATATATCTCCCCTATATATATACTAGTTTTTATCCCCCGTATTACGGGGATTGTGATTCTTTTTCGTGTCTAATATTCATATTTTTTTGCATTCTAATTTTATGTATTAGAAAAAAGTTAATAATATACTTAGGGTTTGATGATGAAATAGTTTCACAAATAAATGACATGTTATAACCCGTTTAAAAGCTATGGGTTGTGAGACGCATGACCCGTTTATTTTTTTTACTATAAAATTGTTTCTTATTATAAATAATATATTTTTCATAAAAAATTGGATATTAATATTTAGTATATCCTTACTTTATAAGATTTGCATATCAAATACTTGATGAGATTTATTTTTAAAACAGTGAGATGTTATAACTCATTTAAGGTTATCTAGGTATGGTGAGACCCATACCATGAATTCGGGTCAAATGCACTTAAAGTCTTTATTTACAAATAAAACAATATGGTGGATTGAGTAAATGTAAGAAACTGTCATAAAGCTTTTAAATGTTTCGTTTGTTTACGCAGGTTGTTTTATATTATTTGTTTATAACATTTATATATGTTTTGAATTTTTATTTTTTTATTGTATGAAAGTTAATAATATACTTATGGTTTGATGATAAATTGTTTCACAGATAAATGAGATGTTATAACCCGTTTTAAAAGTTATATGGTTTGATGAAACCCAAGACCCATTTATTTTTTACTATAAAATTGGTTTTTTAATTATAAATAATATATATCTTTTTTTAAATAAATCATATATTAATTTTTAGTAAATCCCTAATTTATAGGATTTTTTATATCAAATATTTGGTGAGGTTAGTTTTTAATTTAATGAGATGTTATAACCCGTTTAAGAAATATATGGGTTTGATTAGACCCATACCCATGAATTCGGGTCAAATGCATGAGAAGCCTCTATTTAAAAATCAAGAAAATATGGTGACTCCAAAAAAAGGAGGAACGATCACATCACGACACGTAGTATTTTTATGTTTTCGTTTATATATATTATAGATATATATATATATTAATTAGTAATAGTAATAGTAATAAAGTTGTAAAAATGGGCTAGGTAGAAAAACCAAAGTCCATCCATAACACCTATATAATATAAGTACATACAAGAACGGTAGCTTTAAGCTTCATAGATAGAATGAACAATAAAATAATAAAATAATAAATAAAGAAGTGTCATCTTGTCACATACAACTGTAGCAGAATAAGTGGCTTTGAAGAAACGAAGCTTCTCTTCTCCATATGATCATGTCTCCACATTCCATCTCCATCACACATTATTCCAGTCACTAATCAGTCATGAGCCGATCCGAGATCGACACCAGCGCCCCGTTCAAGTCCGTCAAGGAGGCGGTCGCCTTGTTCGGGGAGAGAGTTCTCGCCGGAGAAGTTTACGCCAACAAACTCAAAGAGGTTACTTTCTACACATTTTCACTTCGTTATTTCATATAAGTTGATATGGCTAATCAAAGTGTAAATATCTCTTTGTTTTCACTTCTTTCACTCGTGTTTTTATTTCAAACGAGGATGTTAAGTTAATTTGATTATAGTTTAACCAATTTAGAATGAAAGTTATGATATAAGAATATAAAAGTTATGGTGAATATCTTTTATATAATTAAACTAGATAACTGAACACAAAAGTTGATAAAACACTTTAATTTCGTATTTGATGATGATGATGATTTTTAGTTTCAGTATGAAACCAACAAGAACATTTGTTTTGTGAGAACTCATTCAGTGGCGGACCTAGTCTTAGAAAGGCAGAGGCGTAACCTAACTTATATATTTAGTTTAACTCGTATGTGAAAATTCCGACCGTCATATTAAAATTAGTGATGAACCCCCTCACTGCCCTCGTAAAAAGCAAATTCTTTAGTCCGCACTGTACTCATTAAATAGTTCTGAAAATGTTAATCTATTCTTTTACTCGTATTTTTGTTTAATTTGATTACAAGAATATCAACGTTTTGGTGAATATATATTTTTAATTAAACGAGATATCTAAAGAAAAATTTGAATTGAAAGAAAAACAGAAAAGTAAATAATTCAATTTTTTTTAAATGGAATTTAACGAGAATAGAGATTATATGTAATTAATCTTGTTACTATTTTAAACCTAACCAATTTATATTGTTTTCACGATCTTGAAATTAAAAAAAAAAAAGAAAAAAAGTTAGTTTGTTACTAGGGTTTTGTAATTTCGAAACAGCTTTTTACAAATCACGTAAAATTATAATATATGTTTCTTAAAGAGGTTATGATTTTATAAGGGTTGATTGATTTTTAATGAACGAATCCACTCTAGGGACTTGCCCAACTCCAGGGAAAGGAATTGATACCATAAAAAAAATTTAAAAAAAAAATAATAAATGAAAAATAACAAAGACAACTATAATTTATACTTTATAAATACCTAATAAATGGTTTCTAATGAAATTTGTTTGTAACACTGATTAATCTTATTTAGATACAAAACGAAGAGAATGAAAATGTGCCTACCCCAGTCATAATAGAATTAGAGGAAACCAAGCAAAGACTCGAGGAAGCTAAAGAAGACCAAATGCTAATGGCAACTTGTCTTTCATCTTTACAACAAGAGCTTGAACGCACCAAATATGAGTTGCAACAACTTAAAGAGTGCTCAAAAGTCATTGAGGAGGATGTTAAATTCATACAAGACGTTGAAGTGAATACAAGCCATTCTGAGGTAGAGTTTCAGAAGAAGCGGTATGTGACATTTGCAAAGCCACCTACCGTTGAACAAGTTATGATCCAAACTTGTGATGCAACAGTGTTGGAAAGACAACCGTCTTTGAAGAAGAAGAAAAAGAAGACACTGATCCCCTTCATAGGTGGAATTTTCGCCCGAAAGAAAAATATAATACATGTTTAATGTTATTGTGAGTGTGATGTGAGATTTTCTTAATTTAAGTGGACGCACCTAGAGTAAGTTTTCTTATAATAAGGCACAATACGAACAAATAAATACAAACTCGTTTTTTTCTAAAGTTTCATTTGTGTAACATGCATTTTCATGTGTGACATCACAAATATTGGAAACGTTGAGGTGTCATTAAAAAACCGAATATAATTTTATAAATTTGTCAAATAAGTCAGTTACATATTAGTTAAAAGTGAAAAAAATTCAATAAACTTTCAGGGTAAATATAAAAAAGATAAATATCTAGGATTTAAAGCACAAGCATCTACTAAAAAGCTTTTTAATCTAAACTTCTTTCTTATTTTGCATCTACTGAAAAACTTTTTAATCAAAACTTCTTTCTTATTTTTGTTTTGTTTTTAATAACAACTTGTTCATTAGCCCTTTTTTTTATTACAACATATTCGGATAAATTATGTAAAAAAACTTTGAATCCAAATTGTATTGGGCCTAGTATCGGTCCCAGCCCAAGTTTTTTATTTTCTCTACTAGGCCATTTCTCCTGTGCATTTGACTAGGCCATATACTTCTCCATTTATACGTGATGTTGTAGCCCATTAACACTCTTCGGCCCACCCTATTGAAAACCTCCGATGCCCATTAGAATTAACTAGTAATCGTATCCGCCGCGTTGCGGCGGCGTGGCAGGCCGAGTTGGTACCATGTTCTTTGCATATATAAGGCATCCAAGTAGGTACTATAGACAGCATCTGTACCTTGTGTCGGAGTTGGAACTATAGACTGCATCTTGCCTTGTGTTGCTAGATTCCGTTGATTCTCTTTTACACATTACATCTTAACTTAATATTCATAATTTATGAATATAGAAAAGGAACATTACATATTTAAGTGGCGCGTTAAAATGTGAATCATAATTATGTATGACATAACAATTATTTTTACTCAAAATACAAAGGTGTTCTTGTTCCAGGTCAACCCAACTATAGCTTGAATAAAAAGTTTTATTTTTCGACGTGAATCGAATATTAGCTTGGTTAGTCTTCCCTCCAACTACTACATAGAACACTTCGTAATGCATAAAATCTTTAACATGGAACCTAAGGATGGTATATTTACATTCATATCGGGTCTAGTACTTTCAATAACAACCACAATTCAAAGTCCTAAAGTGTATTTACTTGCAAGAAAATCTTAAATAAATAAGAGTCAAATTGACTAATAAAACTGATTTATCTTTTGTTCATAATAATAATACTTACCCATGTAAAACTTGATCACAATTCCATATTAACATGTCTTTAACAAATGCAGCAAGTCGTACTTGTTTCATTTCTTTTGTTTGGTTTTCGTTAAATCATGCACACAACGTAAACAAATTATTAGAATTTGGTCAATTACACATTCAAATTTTGGTCAAGAGTTGAATTCAACATGGATGATTGAGACATCACGGAGCGATGAGTTGATGTAAAATTACTGGGTAAACTCGCTTCCTTGAATAGCTCTATTATGAAGTGAACAAAGTACATGAATGTTAGTTAGTTACCAAAGTGGCACACAATGATAAGTTGAAATATCAAGCAAAATTGCACATTCTAAACTCTAAATACACTTTTGTGCAAGTAAATTTAACGTTGGTCAAACTATGATAAGAAAGAAGTATGATAAGTAATTTACCTTCTATAGATTTCCTTATTCGAAGAACGAGATTCCTACATAAACAAACATTTTAAATTAGTTGAATCAAACAAAATTTCATTAGCTGTATGTCGTTCCAATTTTATAATAATGATACTACCTTTATACGGTAAGCACTAAGCATCTGTAACATCCTAAATTAATAAATAAAGAAAATTTATGTTTATTAAGCGTGTGTTCATATTTAATTCAGATTAAATATAATAAGGAGTATGGACTTGGAATAAAAGATGGATTAAAGGGATGAGTATGGGACTTAAGTCCATGAGCTTAAGTGAGTATAAATACTCCCTTAAACCTCCCTAAAACCCTATAACTCTCATTTCTCTCCATCTTATTCTCTACACACTCCACACAAACCCTCCATACCCACGGCCTTGAGTGAGAAGATGGTCAAAGACCAAAACCCGAGCCTAGATTCTTGTAAATCTTGGATAAACGAGCAAGATACAAGATTAACATTTCATATCATGCTAGCCGTGACCAAACGAACACATAAAGGTATGTTCTTTACCCTTAAAGGTTATGTTTTTATGAACGTATGACCATCAAACTTAACCCTATAGTAGATCGAGTGTAGATAGTTCATAAAGTAGCAAACTTGACGTTTAAAATGAACTAGATGAACACGGTTAAGGTCACGACTCATGAATGAGCCTTAGATCTAGCTTAGCCGCTTTTAGCCATAAATGTTCAAGATTTATGGTCACACGGGTCAAGTTTTGGCCGAAAATGGTTAAGGAAACATCTGTGGGTTAATACCAAGCCATAATAAGGTGTTAAAGCAATGAAAGATAATAGTAATGGTGAGAAATGAACCCAAAATGTACAACTCGTTCGATTACAATGAACAGACCATTCGCATACATATTCAAAGTCGATTACAATGTGTAAATCAAATACATGGGTTAAATCAATTACAATGTACAAATCGATTACATGGGCATACACGATTACAAGTTTAAGATCGATTACATTGGACTTGATCGCATACAATGTCCAAGATCGATTACATGAGACTTGTTCGCATACAATAGAGCCATTCGATTAGAACCGGGAATTCGCTTACATTATGTCACTCGAATACATCAAGGGATTCGATTACATGGACAGGACTCGATTACATGGTCAGAACTCGATTACATGGCCAGTACTCGATTACCCTTGAACTCGAATACAAATCCCTTATCACCAAAAGTGATTGCATTCGAATGCTTTACTATACCTGCTTACTATGAGAATCTATTGCATGGTAGACTCGATTACACCACAAGAATCGAATACATGCATGCACACTCGAATACACCAACGTATACGAGTGTAGAGTATGTTGAGTGCTATGGATTGAATACAGAATCTAAGTGAAATTAAATCTAATACAAGACATGCTTGTAAATTCAAAAGGACAGAAGGAAAAGAACACTACAGTAATTGACTACCCAGTAATTGAATACATTAGGGTTTAAGGATAGAATTATATTCTGAGTAAAATGTAATCTAAAACAAGACCATTAGATTAGACCAGAGTTAGCCATTTTGGCTGAAATATGAACATTATAATTAGGACAAGTATTGATATGTGTAATTAATGTACAGTTAATGTACAGTCAGCTGAGCTCAGTTAAGGAAAGGATTAATGGCAAACAGAGAACGTAACAGAGTCCAGGTGAGTATCTAGCCTCATTCCTTGTTATGTTTTTGGGCCTGTGTGCTTACTCGATGTGATTAGTTGATATACTTACCCTAAGTGGTAAGTGTATGTCTTGTATAATTTATGTATGAATGAATGCTTGACGATGCATGAACGATCTCCGGATATTGCATGTACCGTCAAAGGATAGTTTATAAATATGATTGATATATGTATGATGTATATATGATGTATATACGTATGGAAGTTATAATTATGAATGAATAGAAAGGTATGGAAGGCATGGTTCGTAAGGGAACATAACCTAATAATATCTGCGAATGTAGGGAAAGGACCCTAATAACATCCGCAAATGTAGGGAACGGACCCTAATAATATCACCGAATGTAGGAACGGACCCTAATAATATCCGCGAATGTAGGAACAGACCCTAATAATATCTGCGAATGTAGGGAACATACCCTAATAATATCCGCCAAAATGTGGGGAACAGACGCTAATAATATCCGCGAATGTAGGGAACGGACCTTAATAATATCCGCGAATGTGGGGAACAGACCCTAATAATATCCGCGAATGTATGGAAAAAACCCTAATAACATCCACGAAGGTTATAGGATGAGAGTATGTATATATGCATGTATTAAAAGAAAGAATGAAAGTATGATTGTATGAACGTATGAGGGAATGTAAAAAGCTATGTATGTATATGTACCTTCGGGTGCGTATATAAGTAAGTGTATGATTGTATTATATGTTACTTGTATTATCTAGAACTCACTCAGCGTAGCTGACTTATAGTATGCACACAAGTGAGTAGGATGAGGCAACTCGCTTGATGTGGACACATGGTATGGAATTGAAGATACTGGCATCTCAAGGAAATGTATGATGTTTTAAAGACTATGTTTATTTTAAATGACTATGAATGTTTGTTAAGGCAAGATTTGAAGGTTATGTAATATATTATAGTTGAAGTTTTCATATTCCGCGTAAAGTTTTAATTAACTCTGATATTTAGAACTGTGTTTATGAGTAAATCCAATGTCCAAAGTGAAGCACCGGCAACGAGGCCTTACAAGTTGGTATCAGAGCATAAGTTCGAGAGAATTAAGCATCCTACATGCTTAGACTCGAACGGAGAATGGGATTAAGTAACAAATGAAAGAAGATGCCAGTTCAAGAAAGCAATGTGTCACTCAAGCAAGCTCAGTAAAGGTAAGGTGTATGGTTAAAGTATAATGATGAATGAATGCTAGCTTAATTTCTAGGGATAGGAGTATATGACAATATGATGTGTTTGATTGACTAACTGTTAGAAGTAGAACTTAGCACAAATAGACTCATAAGGGGAAGTGTATAGGACACGGAAAGTAACGTGGTGATCAGCTAATCACAACTGCCACTATTATTACCTGTTAGTCTTGCTATCCTTATACTAATTAGTTCCTTGAGTGATGATGTTTGTGTATTCCTTAATAGAATACGAATGGCTGGAGCTAGGAAGGTTGCTGGAAAAAGAGGCGTACGAGACGTAGTGGTAGGCCACGCTCTATTCGAGAACCTTCGGTAAGAACAGCCACTATCACTGAGGAAGAAAGAAGTGTAGCTGGTCGAAATCTGAGTAACAATGAAGGGTATCAAATTGACCCTGCTGTTCAAGCTGCCATTGCTCACGCTGTAGCAACTGCTGTGAAGAACTTAAATCCAAAAAGTCTGCTGGAAGTCATGTAAGAACCGCTGAGAAGTCTAGGGAAAAGAGTAAGAAAGATGATGAAAAGGAGAAGGGTGACTCGAGCGGAGTTCGATCTGTGAAGGTTGATGATAGGAAGGGAGGCTGGGGTGAGTGTAACTACAAGTCCTTCAAAGGTTGCGGCCCGTCGAAGCTTACTGGTTTAGGAGACGCAATCGCTACTCTTCAATGGATAATCACGATGGACAAGGTTATCCGAATTAGCGAGTTCCATCCCGACCAAGCAGTGGGCTATGCCAATCAGTCATTTAGTGAGGAAGCTATGAGATTAAGGCGATGATGTGGGATGACTTGAAAGAATTGGTAATGAAGAGGTTCTGTGCTGATGCTGAAGTTGAAAGAGCGGAAATGAAGTTCCTGAACTTGAAGGCAGGAAAGATGAAACACCGTGAGTATACCACTAAGTTCAACTGAATGTCTAGGTTGGGGCCTGATATGGTTAACACTGAAACCAAGAGAATCAAGTGCTATGTGAGAGGGCTGCCACAAAATGTCTGCACACTGGCCAGGGCGAAAAAACCTGCTACGTTTGATTCAGCAGTAGAACTCGTTGAAAAGGTTTATGAGGACCTGACTATAGATGATGTTGTGGTGGGGAGGAGAGAATGGATAAGAAGTGGGTCAATAGTGGTAAGCGACCCAGTACCCATTTGTGGAACTCCAAAGATAAGAAGTAGAAGGTGTGGGGGAAGAATTCGTGCAAGACTTGCGGTAAGATGCACGATGGCGAGTGCAAGTGGAGCAGTAGTTCTGATGTGTGCCATAGGTGTGGAAAATCCCATGGTGGGTAATGCAAGTTAGGGTCAAATGCATGTTACAAATGTGGGAAGGTGGTACATTTTGCTCAGGATTGCCATGCAAAGCAAGCATGTTACAAGTGAGGCAAGACAAGTCATTTTGCTAAAGAATGCACCGAAGGAGGAGCTGGAGGAAGTGGAAAGAAATATGCGGAGCAAGCAAGGCCATAGACCAGAGCCTACATGTTGACTCAAGAACAAGCCAAGCAGATACCAGACGTTGTCACAGGTATGTTTCTAGTAAACGGTGTTTCCGCTTGTGTGTTGTTTGATTCAGGTGCGAATAAGAGTTTTGTGGCTACAACATTTAGTAAATTAGCTAAAATGAAATGTTTCCGAGTGTTTGAAACCTTTTTAGTAGAGACCGCTAATGACACTTCGGTTAAATATAAAAATGGTTAAGAACTGTAAGATAGAGTTAGAGGGACATGAGTTCCCTGTTACTTTGTAT